>NC_058408.1:59269524-59644521 GCF_002201575.2 Neomonachus schauinslandi
CCCCTGCCAGGTATGGGGATTCCATCTGTTCCCACTCCCCCTCCCACTTCTGGATCAGGCATCCCCCCACCCCCTCTGCTTCCTGGATTAGGCCCTCCACTCCCCCCTCAGGTTGGAAGTAGCACTTTATCAGCACCGCAAGTGTGTGGCTTTCTTCCTCCTCCGTTGCCAGCTGGCTTGTTTGGATTAGGGGTGAACCAAGACAGAGGGAGTAGGAAGCAGCCCGTGGAGCCTTGCCGGCCCATGAAGCCTCTGTATTGGACGAGAATTCAACTGCATAGTAAAAGGTAACATGAATTGGCGCTCATCTTTGCACAGTTTGTCAATATGAGGGAGCATTTGCCTTTAAAACTCTCGGGAAAGTTACAATTTAATGTATTTTTAAGTACTGTTCTGAAACTTGTCCGTAGGGTTTTTTACATGAATATTTAGTGAAGCATCTGTTATTTAAAAGTTTAGACTTTTCTCCAGGAGGATCAGAGGTATAAAGCAAATGACATATGTATATCAATGTATAAGATGTAGATATCTGTATAGTTCCTGATCAATCTTGGAAAAATGGAGGGATATAGTTTTCTTAGCATACATGCTCTGTTGTCTCGTCCAGAACCTCACTCTGACAAATAGCTTATAAATAGACATCAAATTGAGGATATTTTCTTGCATCCTTTTGAAGGCACAGTCTTGTTTTACTATTTCATTTTGTTTACAATAGTCTTTCTTTTCCAAGATGTGCTCCACATGCCCTGTGTGAAATAGTTTTGAGAATTTCCTGGCATTTCTATAGATAAACGGTGACACAATGTGAAGTCATAAAATCATACTTGGGAATGATATTTATAAAAGAATACTTCCCACTAGGTATGCTGGTGGCATATTACTTATCCATGCATAGTCCATAGCTGATGTCCCCTGATCCCGGGGACAGTGCTATGACGCATGGCTGAGGGATGTCCCAGCAGGGGACAAAACATGCTCTTTAAACTTCACTGGACTTCCTTGTTGAATATTTGAATTTTTTTTTATATGATGTGGCATGCATTTAGAATAGGATATTTACCAGGCCTCCTTCTCATCTGTTACACTAATTTTCTCTTCACTGAATCACACGAGGGGAGAAGAATCAATATAGTTCGATTACTTCTAACTTTGCAGCTCATTCTTTGTATAATTGCCATGTGACTTATATATACTGATGCATACTTTCAAACCATGCGCCAAACTCATTTTATCCAGATACATTATATGAAGTTATTTTATTTTGTTGTTCCTTTGCTTTAAAAAAAAATAGATATACTCTTTTTTTAGGTGGCATGACACGAATCTGCAGTCTGGAGTCAGATAACAGTGGGGTGAAGGGAAGTGGTAGAGAGATGGAGGATGCCACCTTGGATCATAAAATAATTCCTTTTTTAAACCCATCCATAATCCACAAAGCTGATGAGTCAAGTTGGAATTGTGAGATATCAGACATTTCCTGCCTTTATAGCTTATACTGAGAGGGGTTTTTCTTCTATGTTTCTATACAGTGACTTGATAACTAGGAATTCCTGGAAATTATTTTTTCTAGACAAAGGTTTCATTTTGTATTGATGGTATTTTAACTTTCTCATCAAGTTGATGAAACAAGTGGCAGTCTTAAAAAAAAGAGTATTCTTTCTTCCTGTTGCCTTCCTGTTGCCCTCCTTCCCCCCTTTTGCCTCGTCTTCCCTTCCTTCCATACTTCCTTCCTTCCTGACTTCCTCTCATCCTTTTTTTCTCTCTTGCCCTTCTTTCCTTCTGTTCTTCATTTTCGTTTATGCTCACATTGATATCTTATAGTTTGGTTTGATGGCTGTTTCATTGGTCTTTTGCTTAACTTTAGAGACTCCAGTGCTTCACTTATTTGGGAAAAAATTGAAGAGCCATCCATAGATTGTCATGAATTTGAGGAATTATTTTCTAAAACTGCTGTGAAGGAGAGGAAAAAACCTATTTCTGACACCATCACAAAGACCAAGGCTAAACAAGTGAGTACTTGTGTGTTCCTTGAAATTGGACAGTATTTTGAACTTTGAAATGAACTTTCATTAGAAAAAAGAATGGGGATGGCTGGGTGGCTCAGTCAGTCAAGCATCTGCCTTTGGCTTGGGTCATGATCCCAGAGTCCTAGATCAAGTCCAGCATCGGGCTCCTTGCTCTGCAGCGAGCCTGTTTCTCCCTTCCCCTCTGCCTGCCACTCCTCTTGCTTGTTCTCTCTCTCTGACAAATAAATAAAATCTTAAAAAAAAAAAAAAGAATGAAATTGTTTTCTGGGCTGTGTAACCTCCATAGTCCTTAATCAGATAGTAGAGGTTAGAATTTTAGGACATGTGGCTAAGTAAGACTATCCCAAATAGAACAACAAATAATTGTCTCTACTAAGTGATAATGTCCTGATGATTTTATCTGTAGCCTCATGATACATATTTCCAGAATTTTAGCTATTGCTTGTTTCCAGAATTAGTTGTCTAGAAATAACCTGTCAATTGATTGAAATTCATCTGAGAACTAGTATGGATGGAAAGAAAGGTAAAAGTGGACAAAGAAAAATAAGTAAGAAGTCCAGTCGTTAGTAATCTATAATGTGTTTGGTATTTTGTGGAACTGGACACCTTTAGAATCCAGCTAAACAATCACACCATATTTGACATATGGAAGAGTCTTACATCTAGTACCAATATCTCTATTCTGTGTTAGATCAAAGGATCTATCTTTGGACACCTGAGTTAGAAAAAGAATAGTGCATTTGGAGAAAAACAATAGTGCATTTGGAGAAAATCATTTGCAAGCAACATTTCCCAACTGATCCACCCAGTGGACTTGATCATGAAATGATATTGTAGATTTCTCAAAGGTGTCATTCAGGGAAGTATAGTAACACTCCTCAATAATGAGCTCCAGATAGAAGGTATTACTATTGGTGTCCATCCTTCACCCTGAAATGGGGAGTAGCTACATTTCTTAATTCTGCTGGGTGGGTGAAAAAGTGCATGGAAGTAGAAGAATGGTGGGCAGCTCAGTCTTGGGGGGCAGTGAGAGAGATAAATGAGACCCCAAGTTCCCTGTATTCTCCTGGACCGTTCTTCCCAGATGAGTGGTAACCAATGGAATTTTTGCCTCTGACCTGGAAGTTGTAGCTAGAAGTATGACCCAGAGTTGTTCCCATTGATATTTATTTCAGAGCAGACACCTCCCATCATATGGATACTGACAAATCCAGCCAGGGAAGGATGGATTTGAATGGCACAGCTAGACCCCTCAAACCTCTAGTTGAGTGGATATGCAGCTCACCCCAGGCATTTCTATTATTCTGAAAATGATGCAAACCTAAACGTTATGCAGTTGAATTTTTCAGAATCATTTATTGTAGTAAAGCTGGCCCCTGGTGACCTTAGGTCAGGGACTATGGTAAATTGGACAGTACCTGGCATATTGTAGGCACTGAATAAAATTTCGTTTAAAAGTAAACCAGCTGACTGAGGGAGGAGGACTATGCCTAGTAATGTCATTGACTGTGCCTAGTAATGATTAAAGACCAGAAAATCCTTCATCTCATAATAAGTCAGTATGGCCAAGGTGGCAGTGCTAAGGCGAATAACGGTAAATGGAAAGCCACATTTTCTCTGGCAGTTATAAATATTTAAAAAAAAATCTTTTGCACGGTACATTTGCATCTAGCGCACTTAGTCTGAATCCTACCTCTTCTCATGGACTGTGTCAGAGATGGGAAAACCGGGCAAGGAATATGGGCAGAGAGTACATATATCAAGGCTGTCCAGCAGCCAGGATTGTCACTTGACAAATGGGCAGATGTGACATAGGATGTCTCTTGTCTAGGGATGAAATGATCAGAGAGGCAAATGATGCCTTCCTCATCTTCCATCACCACTGTTTTCTGTTGAGTGAACACAGATAAGGAAGATGCTTCTTATGTTATCAGTTACCAGTTACCAGGATTTCATGACTTATTTGACATAATATTCAGTTTTTAGCTTACTGAAATAAGATTTATGTTTAAATCATCAAAACTTGAAATTCAACTAGTTGGCCATCAGATGGCCTCTTTGCACATGAACAGTTCATCTCTACTGAACATCATCTCAGCATGCTCACCTTACTCTGGCAGTAAGACATTTTATAAACTATGGGTAAGAGACTTTGCCAATGTCATAGTTAGCACTTATGGATGGTGATGCTACTGTTGACTTTCAACTTCAAACAAGGTTAATGGAAGGGTCTCCATCATGACTCCTGACAAGCTTGTTCTGCATCTCCTTGGCCTGGCTCTTGGTACTGAGCTCTGCACTTCAGGTCTGGTTTTGGAGGGATGAGATTTTTGTTTCTTTTCTTTCTTTCTTTTTTCTGTATGTTGGAGAGAGAAAAATCTGCGAAGTGATATATTGCTGAAGAAACCTATTTTTATTTAACTCTGTTGCATTTGGAAGAAAAATCTATTTATTCCATCTACTTGAGACAGTTATAATTTTGTTTAAGGAAAATATATTTTCAGGATGCATGCAAATAGTTCCCCTTTTTATGGGAAATGTATACTGATTGTATGTGCAGACATTTTGGTACCTCATGATTCATGTCCAGTGAAATGAATAGCCTTTAATGCTCTGGCATGTGTTTATGGAGGTATTTCAAGCAATTCTTCTTATATACAATGGAAGCTAGAAGTTCTGTTTTTCTTTAAATATTTAAAAATAGCCAAATAATTTTTCTGTGATCTGTCTTCTTCTTGAAAGGAAGACTGTGGTCAAATGCACTGGTATTTAATGAGGTGCCTGTGCTGTTTTTACTCTTTCAGAAGAGACATTTTCAGCGTGATAATAGAAGATTCTTCCGCTGGGCACATTGCCGTTTGGCTTGAGGAGAAAGAGGGTTACTCTCTGGACACCTAGTCTAGTAGTAATGATGGGTATCTTGTATTTCTAAACCCTCTTTCCTCAAGGAACCTAAAATGAAGCATTTCTTATTTTTTTCATGGAATATATATATTTCTGTGATGACTTCTTAGTCTATATTTTAAAGTATTTAAAACATAAGGAGATTAGCTGAGACGGTAAATGTGTGATTTGATGTCGTTCTTAACCAAAGTGTGACACTTCTACATCATGATTTAAACATCAACCTGCTAACTTAACAACAATAACCCTGTTTTGTAAGGAATCAGGAGGAAAAGAGAAAAACCAGTTTTTTTATGAGACCTGTGTTTAAGTGCTGATATGCATACATACTTGCCGATTATTAAGGAATGCTCTAGAACTAGTAAACATTTAGCCCAGTCTCTTCTCTGTTGCTGGGGAATCCAGGAATATTGATGTTGATAACGATCTTAAGTCACCTCAGGATCTCCTGTGTTCCACTAAAGGTTGAGTTTAACCTGAGTTTATGAGCAGAAAAGTGAGAATTGATAGAGCTGCCTCACAAGGAAGTTTCTAGTTAACCCTGTGTCAGATGAGGTCATAAACAAATATATTTTGGTAAACATGGCAACAGTTGTAGTAGTAGCAACAGCAATAGTAATAATAGTGCTAATTATGACAAAAAGAACCCTGGAAACCACAAGGCATACTGTCCTTTATTGACCACATGCCAGTCATTGTTTTTAGCATTCTACTTATACTAACTCATCTAGAATCCTCCTCATCCTATGAGGTAGACCTCATTATCACCAGTATATAGTACAGAAAACTGAGTTGTAGAGGGGTTAAATAATGTTTCAGGCTAGTAAGGGGCCAAGCTCAGGTTCAAACTCCAGCCATCTGGCTCTAGAGCCCGAGCTCTTGATCATTAAGTAAAAAGTATGGATGTGAAGTATTTTATGTAAGCGTGAGTACACTATTTTATTTATCTGGAGACCAGAATAGATACTTGTAGAAAATAATTTGAATTTGTATTGATTTTCATATATATGCTCAATCTTTAAATGACTAGTTACATTTATGAAATTGTATGTGAAGATAGTTTTAAAGCGTCTTCCATATTCTAACAGATTTTGACAAGTACATAAACTATGATGCCACCAAACATGACATTTGCCCAGTTAAATAAAAGTTTATCTGAGAGATGTGAACTTAAGGCACATAAGCTTCCGTAAACAGTAAGGATGAGGGTCACTTGCTTGCGTTGGCATGTAAGTTCTGGTTGGAGGTTATAGCCACAGTGGTTAAACCTCACCAAATGTCAAGTGATGATACTTTTGATTCATTCCATGACACAAAAAGGAGCCATCTTTATAAAATACGCCTTAAGTAAATAAAGTCTAATCATACTTAAAAAGTCTGTAAAAAAACATGCTCCCCACAATGTAAATTTACACACAGAAGTTAACAAGAGTGAATAAGAAGAATCTGTGTTATTTTTTAAATAAACTGACATTTGTATAGCCACTTAATGCAACACAAATGAATCTCTTTCTGGGTTTCTTCTATTTATCAGATTAAAATGCTCTGCCCAGAGAATGGGAGAGAAAAACAAGTCATGATAGTTAAATATTTGTTGGGCTATTCGCCTCTGGAAATATGATTAGAAAAATAGATAGTTAAATCTGCTACTTATTATAAGGGGAGGTAGTAACAGGATTTGTTAGAATTCCCATTTAATACAGATATAAATGTTAAGGAATTAGACGTTTGGTATCCTGTTCAATCTTTCTATTGTGTTTGCTGACCTAACCTCTAAAAACGCTGTTTTTGTGTGTATTGTAAAAGCCCATAATGACGGGAAAGGAAGCATTCATTATTCAGATGTTCATATATGGAAGTGTATAATGTAATGCTTCTTTTTTTTTATTATTGTGTTATGTTAATCACCATACATTACATCATTAGTTTTTGATGTAGTGTTCACGCAAACAAGGAATCATGGAACATGACATGGAATAATGTAATGCTTCTAAGCATTCTTACATGAAATAGTAATTGCCGTTATAAGGCATTGGGAAATTGTGTGTGCTATACATCAGATATCGTCTACTGCTGCAATACTGGCCCGCATGAAAAGGAAAAAGGGGTATGTATTTTACTCATGAATCTCTATTTATTGCAAATGTTTTACTATTATCACTGGATATTTCAGTGTAGGCTGGATGATAATCTGAGTAGCAGAAATCTCGTTTTTTTATTGATGTTAATTTTTCCTATTATAGCTGGCAAGGGTGTGTTTTGGTTGATTTGGGCAGTTATATTGGTCATCTAGACTGAAGACCTAAACTAATGTCTGAAACATGAAATATCTTATAATAAGACAATTTAGATTTGTTTTGGGGATACATAATAAGCATTTGGTACTTTGTAACTTTCAGCATAACATCTGTTTTTAATAGAATACATTCCTATTGCAACCCTTAAAATGTATTTACGTAGAAAACCACATCAAAATACAAAGCTATAATTAGACAAACATAGGTTTTGTGGAATCTGGATTTCTTTTAGATGTTGAAAGATTTATTATTTTTTGAAGATGCTATTCCCATAACTATTTGTAGAGCATACCCAGTCAATTCAAAGAATGCAAAAATAATAACCTCTATTTTTAAATTTTCTTTCAGCCAAAAAATTGTTTTTATACTTCTGAGTAAATGGCAAAAAACCCAGAAAACAAAAAAACAAAAAACAAACCAACAACTACCAGCATAAAAAAAAAAGGGAATATAATTAGGCTAATGGTCCTTGACCTTGCTAGATTATATATTAGGAAAATTATGTTTGATTAATTACACATTAAAATTACACAAAACCTAATCATGATGCTGAAAGTTAATTCTTTTTGACTTTATATTCATATACTATAATGATACTAAGATTCTTTTGCATTAGATGTATAAGAAGGGGGTATTGATACTTAATGGCTGAGATGTTCTGTTTGCCATGATCTATAGGCATTGAAGAAATAGTTGTTTGGAAAATTAATTTACAATTCATTACCTTATTATGATTATCTATGAAAACTGAAAGTCATCCTTGCAAAAAAGTAAGGAGAGATTTTTCATCATTTACAGAGTCTAATTTCTATAATTTAGAGCAGGTGATGGGAGAGCATTTTCTCAGTACTGCTAATATAGAGATTAGCAACCACTGCATACAGCCCTAGAAAACTAAAGAGAGGGAGCACCCCTTTCTTGACCCGAGGAGAACAGAGTTTATCCATTTCAGCAGGGAATACAGTAAAGAAGAGAGGCTACTAGGTCAGGGAGGTTTTCTGGAGGGCTAATTTATTACTGTCTCCATGAGAGATAGTATGAAGTAATTCAAGTTTAGTCATTTGAATTACTCTTCAACTTTCACACTATATCCTAAAATAGTAAGTGCTGCGGGTGGTCAGGAGGAGTTGAACAGGGCGCACAGGCTGGACTTAGCATGAAGTTGTGCAGAAGAGATGAGGCTTGAAGTAGGCCTTGAATTTATTTGGTTTAGATATGTAGAGAGGATTAAAGGATGCATTTTGAAAATAGCACCATGAGCAAAAATTTCCTTGAAAATCATTTAAAACCATAGTAAATCCGGGGGAGCCTGGGTGGCTCAGTCGGTTAAGCGTCTGCTTTCGGCTCAGGTCATGATTTCAGGGTCCTGGGATCAAGCCCCACAATGGGCTCCTTGCTCAGCGGGGAGCCTGCTTCTCCTGCTTGGGTGCGCGCGCTCTCTCTCTGTCAAATAAATAAATAAAATCTTAAGAAAAACCCATAGTAAATCTGTCAGGTTTTTTTGTTTGCTTTTAAGCACTCTTCTCCTGTGTGTGGGAAGTTCCTGTCTGACAGTTTCAGGAATGTGGATGCAGACTGTTGATATATTTGTTTCCCTTAGCTGAGTATGTTTCCTTCTCATCCTTCTGTCAAAAGTCTTTAGGCTTATATTAGACATAAGAGTGAGAATGGAATTTCATAAATCAGACCTGAAGTTGATTTCTGATGTCTTGGTACTACATAGCGGAATGTATGTTTCTTTACCATGGACAGCAACTCTGTGTTAAATTATCCCAGAGCATAGAGAATTGTATCTGATTTGACTCACATAGTTACATTTATGATAGCCCCTACCTTTTCCCTGTGGGAAGTGATGCACTATATTTTAGTGTGACCTAAGCTGGAAATTGTTTCTGATTATTTGAGGATACAACTTTCAGACTTAGAAGAAAAAAATAAAGCTCTTATTCATGTCTTTATACTTTTATTTAAAACTTTTTTGTTGTTTCAACTGAAATATAAATTTATGTTCCTTTTCCAAAACCATGATTTCCAACATTTCTGCTTTTATTTTGTTAAAGGTTAATATAAGAATTTTTAAAATTACTTAATTATAACTATATCTGAAGTATTACCTTACAAAGGAGGTGGGCCTTCTAGATCAACAGAACAAGGAGTTTGGTGGGTCCTCTTGCCAGCAAAACAGCAATTAACTGTGAAAAATATAACAAAAATTATAAAAATATTCATTTAAAGTCTCCGGCAGTTGGCCTAAGGGTATAAAGGAAATAGAGAAACAATCATTTAAGAAAATCTACCAAGACTCAGTAAGAATAGTGAGAGTCTGAGATATTTGAGCCATGGCCTACTCCATTAGCAGCCACCCTAACTCTGTTATGGAATCTCTAATCCTGGCATGTATAGCTGAGAAAACAGAGATCTCTCTCCCTTGCAGCTCTGTCTCAGGTTATAGTTTTACCTTAGGAGAGGACGGATTCTGGCACTCCTAATTTCCCTAGTCTACTGTTACAGAAGCTCTATTCCCAGGCAACCGTGGAGAACTAAGGAAAGGAAGCCGAGAGGGCCCTCTGGGGATCAAAGTCAACTCTGGAATCAGGAAGGCTGTGCACCTGTGGTAGGCTGTGAACACTAAGGAGCAGTCACAGCAAGATATGGGACACCATGAAAGCATTCCCCAGACCTCATACAGACTCATCAAAATTGAGTGCAAGAAACGTCACTGGCACAGGAGTCTTAATCACACCTTTATTGAAACATTGACTGAACTATAAGCTACTTTGACCCAGGGGCAACTGCTAAGCCAGGCTTAAAAATAATATCAGTCATTCCTAAAAGTCTGGAAGCTGTGTGCATGTTCATGCTACACCCTCTCCAATGCAATTAGAGAACATTCAAGTTACTAGCTCCTTCGTGGCTGAATGTGGGGAAAAGTTCCATAAACTCTGAACTGTAATAGTAGCCTCCAAGGCAGGCACCCCCCCCACACACACATAATTGTTAAGGGTAAAACGCTAAGTGGTTAGGGAGACTTCAGTATAATATTTGGCTCAGTACATGGTGCCTAGGTAGTCAGGCTAAAAGATAAGATGATAGGGGAGGATGTGTGCAGGAACATCTGATAATGCACTGTAGCAGATACGTTTCACAGAACTAGTCAGGCCAAAATAAACAACTAAAAAATAAGCAAGCAAACAACAAAAACAAGCCCTGGAGCAAGGAAGGGGAAATCAATATCCAGAGTTACTACAGTATATTATCTGAAATGTCGTTTTCAACAACAATATGAGAACTACAAAGAAATAACAAAGTGTGGGGCGCCTGGGTGGCTCAGTCCGTTGAGCGGCTGCTTTCGGCTTGGGTCATGATCCTGGGGTCTTGGGATCGAGGCCCGCATCCGGCTCCCTGCTCGGCGGAGAGCCTGTTTCTCCCTCTCCATCTGCCTGTCACTCTGCCTACTTGTGCTCTCTCTCTGTCAAATAAATAAATAAAATCTTTAAAAAAAAAAAAAAGAAATAACAAAGTGTGACCTATATATGGGAAAACAAACAGGCAAACAAGCATTAGAAACATTTTACAAAGAGGGCCAGATAGTGTGTTTAACAGACATAGACTTCAAAGCACTCATGCTAAATATCTCCAAAGAACTAAAGGAAACTATTTCTAAGAAGTAAAGGAAGGTATGATGACAATGTTTCATGAAATTGAGAATATCAATAAAGAGAGAAACAGTATTAAAAAAGATTAGAGTTGTAAATTATGATAACCAAAATGAAAAAAAAAAAACCAATGTGTGGTTTAACAAGTGATTTGGGGTAGCAGAAAAAAAGTCAGCTACATTAAAGGTAAATCAATAGAGGCTATGCAGTCTGAAGAAAAGAGAAAAACACATAAAAACAAAAAAAGGCAGAACCTCAGAAAAATGTGGAACACCATTAAGTGACCAATACCAATGAAATGAAATGTGAGTATCAGAAGGAGAGGAGAGAGAGAAAGGTGCAGAAAAAAATCTTTGAAGATGTGTCCAGAAATTTGATGAAAAACATTAATAAACACACCCAAGTTCAGTGAACATCAAGTAGTAAACCCCAAGAGATCCACACCCTGATACCTCTTAGTCAAACTATTTAAAGCCAAAGACATAGAAAAAATTCCTGAAAGCAGTAAGAGAAAAACAACTCCTCACATACAAGGAAACCTCAATAATAGCAGACATATCAGAACGAATGGTGTCCAGAAGGCAGGAGGGTGACTTACAGTGCTGAAAGTGAAAGTGATCAACCCCAAATCTCATATCTAGCAAGACAGTTTTTCCTAAATGAAGGTGAAATAAAGACATTCTCAGATAAACAAATGCAGAGAATTTGTTGCCAACAGATTTGACTTTCAAGAAATGCTAAAAGGAGTTCTTCAGGCTGAAAGTAAATGACACTAGACAGTAATTTGCAATCATGTACACGCCCACAAAGCACTGGTAAACATAATTTTTATCTACACAAGTGGTAATGTAATTGTTATTTCTTCTCCTTTATTCACTTGACTGACTTTAAAAACAGCTTCATAAACAGTATGTATATTATTGAACCTGTGCCATACAGAAATGTAATGTAACAGAATAACAGTACAAAGGAGACGAGTGGAAACAAAGCTGCTTTGGCGTACAGAGATGATACCAGCTGAAGTCAAAGCTACAGAAGGAAATGAACAATGAACAGTGAAATGAAGGGGCACCTGCACCCCAATGTTCATAGCAGCGATGTCCACAATAGCCAAACTGTAAAAGGAGCAGAGATGTCCTTCAACAGATGAATGGATGAAGAAGATGTGGTTTATATATACAATGGAATATTACTCAGCCATAAGAAAGGATGAATACCTACCATTTACATTGACGTGGATGGAACTGGAGGGTATTATGCTGAGCAAAGTAAGTCAGTCAGAGAAAGACAATATCATATGGTTTCACTCATGTGGAATATAAGAAATAGTGCAGAGGATCATAAGGGAAGGAAGGAAAAACTGAGAAGAAATCAGAGAGGGAGACAGACCATGAGAGACTCTTTACTCTGGAAAACAAGCTGAGGGTTCTGAAGGGGAGATGGGTGGGGGGATGGGGCACCTGGGTGATAGGCATTAAGGATGGTACATGATGTGATGAGCACTAGGTATGATATGCAACTGATGAATTATTGAACACTACATCTGACATATATAGTAATGATGTACTATATGTTGGCTAATTGATTTTAAATTAAAAAAAAAGAAGAGGTTAATTGAAAGACGTTAAAAAAATAAATGAACAATGAAGGGTAAATAAAATGGTTAATATAACAACTGTATGGGTATATATTCCTGTCCTCTCAACTTCTTTAAAAAATGTAAGGTTATATAAACTAGTGATTATAACAATTTGTATCATATATGAAACACATGCACACAGAATATATATAACAGTAATAGTGTAAAAGGGTGGGAAGTGAATGGAGCTATGGAGGAGTAAAGTTTCTCTGTTTTTGGAATTAGGTCAGTATAAATACGAGGTAGATTCTGATAAATTAAGGATATATGAGCACTAGAGCAATCACCAAGAAAACTGAAATATAAAATAAAATGACAAAAGAAATTAAATATCTCCTTAATCCTTTTAATACAAAAGAAGGTAATAAAGAAAGAATGGAGGAACAAAAAAGACATGAGATATATTAAAAATTAAAAATATAGAGATGTAAATTCAACCGTATAACATTAAGTGTGAATGGATTGTGTAATCCATTCAAAAGGCGGGTGTCAGACTGCATAAAACAATCAAGTATATATTGTACTACCAGAGGCACACTTTAGATTCAAAGATACAAATAAGTTGAAAGTAAAGATAGAACAACTTTAAACAACCATAAAAAAAGCTAGAGTAGCTTTACTGATATTAGACAAAATAGACTTTAAAAAAAAACTACTAGAGATAAAGAGGGGCATTCCATTGTAATAAAAGCTAAATCTATTAGGAAGATACAGCAGTTATAAACATATAGCACCTAAAAGTGGTGTCTCAAAATACTTGAAGAACAAACTGACAATCAATGGGAGAAATCAGTTAACATTTGGAGACTTCAGTAGCCCACTTTTAATGATGGATAGAAGGTAAGCAGGAGATCAGTATGGAAGGACAAGACTTGAACAATAGCATACACAAACTAGACCTGACATCTCTGGAACATACTACCCAAAGCAACAGAAAATGCATATTTCTCAAGCACACATAGAACATTCTCCGGGACAGACCATATGCAACGTCCACAAAACAAGCCTTAATAAATTTGAGGGGATTAAAGACTTAATAAATTTTAAACTATTGAAAAAGTATTTTTCTGATCACAGTGGAATTAGGTTAGAAATCAATAACAAAAATTTGAGGGAATTTGCGGATATGTGTAGGCTTAACAATATGTTCCCACATGTTGTTTCAAAGAAGACGTCATGAGAAAAGTTAGAGAATATTTTGAAATGAATATAAATGAAATCATAACATACTAAAATTCATGGTTTGTAACTAAAGCAGTGCTCAGAGAAATTTAGAGCTGAAAATACCTATCTTAAAAAAATCTGAAATCAATAATCTAAACTTTCACTTTAAGAAACTAAAAAAGAAAAATAAACCAAACCCAGCAAATAGAAGAAAGTATTAAATGCTAGAGTGAAAATAATGAAATAGAGAATATAAAAACAATAGAGAAAATCAACAAACTCAGAAATTGATTCTGTGAGATTAAGAGAACTGAAAAACCTTCAGCTAGACTGACCAAAAAAGAAGACATGAATGTCCCTTTCTCACCATTTCTGTTTAACAATATCATGGAGGTTCTAGTTTGGGTAATTAGGTAAGAAAAAGAAACAAATGGCATTCAGATTTCAATGAAAGAAATAAAACTCTTTACAGATGACATCTCTAATATAAAATATCCAAAGGAGTCCACTTAAAACAATGATTAGAACAGGAATTCAGTGAGATTGCACAAGATACAAAATCAATATATAAAAACCAATTGTATTTCTAGACACTAGCAATTAACATTGTGAAATATAATTAGGAAAACAATTCCCTTTACAATAGCATCGGAAAAGTAAAATACTTAGTATAAATTTAACAAAAGAAGTGTAAGACTTATACATTGAAAACTAGAAAACATTATTGAATAAAGGAAGATCTTAATAAATGTACAGCATGCCATGTTCATAGATTGGAAAACTCAATACTGACTTATAGATTCAACAGAATGTCTAGCAATATCCCAAGATTTTTGTTTTTGTTGTTTTTGCAGAAATTGACAAGCTGATCTTGAAAATTTATATGCAAAGACAAGGGGCCCAGGGTAATCAAAATAATCTAGAAAAATAAAGTTGGAGGACTCACACTTCTTGATTTCAAAGCTATTACAAAGACAGTAATTAAGGTAGTGTGGTACTGTCCTATGGATAGACATTGGTCAGTGCAATAGAATCAAGAGTCCAGAGATAAATCCTTGCATTTAGGGTTTGATTTTTGACATTGGTGCCAAAACATTTCAAGGGCAAAGGAAGTCTTTTCAACAAATGGTGCTGAGACAACTGGATATTCATAAAAAAAGGAAGTTGAACCTCTACCTCATACCATGAACAAAAATTAACTCAAAATGGATCATAGACTAAATGTAAGAGCTGAAACAAAGAAAAATCAGAAGAAAACATAGGAGTAAGTCTCATGACATTGGGTTAGATAATGGTTTTTTAGATATGACTCCAAAAGTACATATGACAAAAGAAAAAATAATTAAATTATACAGTGGGAAGATGAACAATATTTGTGCTGCAAACAATACTATCAAGAAAATAAAAAAGATGTCTCACAAATAAGGAGAAAATATTTGCAAGTCATATATACCTGAGAAGGAGTTAATATTCTGGATGTATAATGAACTCTTCTAACTCAACAATAAGAAAACAGCCTGATTAAAAAATGGTCAAAGGATGTGAGTAGACATTTCTGCAAAGGTATACCACTGGCCAATACATGTATGAAATGCTGCTCAATGTCAGTGGCCTTAGGGAAATGAAAAAATCACAGTGTAACACCACTTCACATGTATTAGGATGGCTATAATAAAAAAGAAAGACAGTAACAAGTATAATGAGGATGTGGAGAAATTGGAGCTCTTATACACTGTTGGCAGAAATGTAAAAACAGTGCAGCCATTTGGATTTCAGTAAGAATTCAAGTCTTAATCTACAAATTCATATATTTACCAGTAAAATTCTATTTTTTGTAAGAGAAAGAGTAAATTTTTTTTTTCTGGTGGCTCTGATTACCCATCAAATAATTATAACATCAGATTATAATTTTGGGGATAAATAATTTTTCAAGCTCAGAAAACTTTTAATCTAAAACTTTTCCCCCTAAAATATATTGTCAAAAGTGTGAGCTATTTTTAACTTAAAGGACATAATAGTTTTATTAGGCAAAAAGTCTATTAACGTCTGAAGGAGAAATTTATACATTTTCTCTTTGCTTTTGATAAAGAGGTTAGAGATATATAGGCTGTGATTTCCTCTTCAGGAGTATAAATCCTGGGAATATAATTAACCTGCTATAGAAACCCACCGGCCTTCAGTGAATGCTCTTGGACAGAGTAACCAGACTCCCTCAGGGGATAAATTTGCCGTGTTTATGAAGGTGATGTCCGCTGTTAGTTTAACTTTGACTATAAACTGGTTTATTGCTTGTTTTCATGAAAGCTTCAGATAATTTTTTTCCCCCAAGTCCTCATGTATGAAAGAGGATTAAAAAAAAATTTAAGGACCTCTGTGTTTTTTAACTTACATGTTGAACAGACCATATGCTGTAGAGGAGATTTCCATTATTAAAGCTGAATTTATGTGGGTAAATTAAAATTGGCCCATACTGGCACTCTTCAGCTCGTTCTCTCTCTCTCACTCTCTCTCTCGTATGTGGTAATATGTGACGTTTGATGCTATCCTATGATTTGGCATCTCTTACACTTTACACAATTGTAGAGAGTGAAAAACCAAAAGCTGTTAATTTCCTGATGACATAGTTAATGATGCCTCCCAGAGCAGGTAGGACTTAATTTGCTGCTCATTATGGTACCATTGTAATGTTTATTTTTGTTTAGCCACAAAGCAAATAATGACAGGTATTGTAATAGGAAGTTGTGTCAGGATTAAAAGTGAATGAAATGCCCTTCCTTTCAAAATTGACAAATTTTAACTAGGCTGGGGAAAGTGACTTAAAAATACCAAGTTTTAGAAAACAAACTCTAGACTAAACCTTGCTACCTAAAACTAATTGGAAGATAAAGTGCGAGTAGTATAAAGAAACTTGACATGAGAGCAAGAAAAAAAAAAAAAAGAAAGAAAAAGAAAAAGAAAGAGAGAAAGAAGAGCAAGAAAGACCTGAAATCAGCTAGGGCTTTGCAGAGCATTTAGGTATTTTTTTTCCTCATTTTTTTTTTTTGTTATAGCCATAAAAATAATTGTTTTGAGATGAATGTTAAGCAGGAATGTAGGCAAGGTTTTTCTTTAATTGATCCATATGGCAATCTTTATGTATGGTTTTGTGTATTTCTCCACATGGATTGTAATGTCATTAAAACTTTTCACAAAACATAAACAGGTCATTCTTTATAGTTCTTAGCTCTAAGTAGAGTACAAAATAACTTTTTAAAAAATTTTAGTACTTTTCTATGTAATGTTGTTGATGTTTTTACTTTAGCCCCTTTTACTAAGGTTTAATTACTTTAATCAATTACTGTTACAAGTAAAACTTTTCATAATTAGGATGGAATTTCTCCCGCTTTTTTCTGGTGCCAAGGAAATAAATCTAGCATGTTTTTCAAGCATCACTAGAAGTTAGAATTTGAATTGAGATCCACTTGAAATTGTGTGCTTTTTAAATTATCAGCCTTTCTTTTATGGCCTACATTGGCATAGGGCCCCATAAAAGTTGGCTTTGAGCTTTTCTCCAGCCTTTGAACTGGCAAGGAAAGAAAAAATGACATTTTTTTAATATTAAATTTTTATTTTAATTTCAGAGTAGTTAATATACAGTTTTATATTAGTTTCAGGTGTACAATATAGTGATTGAACAATTCCATACATCACCCAGTGCTCATCGCAAGTGCATTCCTTAACCTCTTCATTTATTTCACCCATTCCCCCCCTCAGGCGTCCCCCCTGCCCCCTGTAACTGTCAATTTATTCTCTATAGGTAAGAGTCTATTTCTTGGTTTGTCTCTCTCTCTCTTTTTTTCCTTTGCTCATTTGTTTAGCTTCTTAAATCCTACATATGAGTGAAATGATATGGTATTTGTCTTTCTCTGACTGACTTATTTCACTTAGCATTATACTGACTAGCTCTACGTTGCAAATGGCAAGATTTCATTCTTTTTTATGGCCAACTAATATTCCATTGTATCTTCTTTATCCATTCATCCATTGATGGGCACTTGGGACTGCTTTCATAGTTTGGCTATTGTAAATAAAGCTACAGTGAACATAGAGGGGCGTGTATCCCTTTGAGTTAGTGTTCTTGTATATTTTGGGTAAATACTCAATAGTGCAATTACTGCATCCTAGGATAGTTCTCTATTTTTAATTTTTTTAGGAACTTCTATACTGTTTTCCACAGTGGCTGTACCAGTTTGCATTCCCACCAATAGTGCAAAAAGGTTCTTTTCATCTACAGCCTCAGCAACACCTGTTGTTTCTTGTGTTTTTGATTTTAACCATTCTTTTTTTTTTAAATTTTATTATGTTATGTTAGTCACCATACAATACATCATTAGTTTTTGATGTGGTGATCCACAATCCATTGTTTTCATATAACACCCAGTGCTCCATGCAGTACGTGCCCTCCTTAATACCCATCACCGGGCTAACCAACCCCCCCTCCCCCCTCCCCTCTAAAACCCTGTTTGTTTCTCAGAGTCCATAGTCTCTCATGGTTCATCTCTCCCTCCAATCCCCCCCACTTTTTTCCCTTCCTTCTAATGTCCTCCATGCTATTCCGTATGTTCCACAAATAAGTGAAACCATATAATTGACTTTCTCTGCTTGACTTATTTCACTTAGCATAATCTCCTCCAGTCCCATCCATGTTGATGTAAAAGTTAGGTATTCATCCTTTCTGATGGTTGAGTAATATTCCATTGTATATATGGACCACATCTTCTTTATCCATTCATCTGTTGAAGGGCATCTCGGCTCTTTCCACAGTTTGGCTATTATGGACATTGCTGCTATGAACATTGGGGTTCATATGGCCCTTCTTTTCACTACATCTGTGTCTTTGGGGTAAATACCCAGGAGTGCAATTGCTGGGTCATAAGGTAGCTCTATTTTTAAATTTTTGAGGAACCTCCACACTGTTTTCCAAAGTGGTTATACCAACTTGCATTCCCACCAACAGTGTAAGAGGGTTCCCCTTTCTCCATAACCTCTCCAACATTTGTTGTTTCTTTCCCTGTCCATTTTTGCCATTCTAACTGGTGTAAGGTGGTATCTCAATGTGGTTTTGATTTGGATTTCCCTGATGGCTAATGATGATGAACATTTTTTCATGTGTCTGTTAGCCATTTGTATGTCTTCTTCAGAGAAGTGTCTTTTCATATCTTCTGCCCACTTTTTGACTTATTTGTTTTTTGGGTGTTGAGTTTGAGAAGTTCTTTATAGATCTTGGATACCAGCCCTTTATCTGTAGTGTCATTTGCAAATATCTTCTCCCATTCTGTGGGTTGCCTCTCTGTTTTGTTTTTGTTGACTGTTTCCTTTGCTGTACAGAAGCTTTTTATCTTGATGAAGTCCCAAAAGTTCATTTTTGCTTTTGTTTCACTAGCTTTTGGAGATGTATCTTTTTTTTTTTTTTTAAAGATTTATTTATTTATTTATTTTAGAGAGAGAATGAGATAGAGCATGAGAGGGAGGAGGGGCAGAGGGAGAAGCAGACTCCCTGCTGAGTAGGGAGCCCGATGCGGGACTCGATCCCGGGACTCCAGGATCATGACCTGAGCCGAAGGCAGTCGCTTAACCAACTGAGCCACCCAGGCGCCCTGGAGATGTATCTTGAAAGAAGTTGCTGTGGCCGATGTCAAAGAGGTTACTGCCTATGTTCTCCTCTAGGATTTTGATGGATTCCTGTCTCACATTGAGGTCTTTCATCCACTTTGAGTTTATCTTTGTGAATGGTGTTAGAGAATGGTCGAGTTTCATTCTTCTGCATGTGGCTGTCCCAATTTTCCCAGCACCATTTATTGAAGAGACTGTCTTTTTTCCATTGCATGTTTTTTCCTGCTTTGTCAAAGATTATTTGACCATAGACTTGAGGGTCTATAACTGGGTTCTCTATTCTGTTCCATTGATCTATGTGTCTGTTTTTGTGCCAGTACCATGCTGTCTTGGTGATCACAGCTTTGTAATATAGCTTGAAATCAGGCAACATGATGCCCCCAGCTTTGTTTTTCTTTTTCAACATTTCCTTGGCAATTCGGTGTCCTTTCTGATTCCATACAAATTTTAGGATTGTTTTTTCCAGCATTTTGAAAAATGTCATTGGAATTTTGATTGGGATGGCATTGAAGGTATAGATTGCTCTGGGTAGCATAGACATTTTAACAATGTTTATTCTTCCAATCCATAAGCATGGAATATTTTTCCATCTTTTTGTGTCTTCTTCAATTTCTTTCATGAGCATTCTGTAGTTCCTAGAGTATAGATCCTTTACCTCTTTGGTTAGGTTTATTCCGAGGTATCTTATGGTTTTTGGTGCTATTGTAAATGGGATCGTTTCTCTAATTTCTTTCTACAGTTGTGTTGTTAGTGTATAAGAAAGCAACTGATTTCTGTGCATTGATTTTGTATCCTGCCACATTACTGAATTGCTGGATGAGTTCTAGTAATTTGGGGGTGTAGTCTTTTGGGTTTTCCACATAAAGTATCATGTTGTCTGCGAAAAGAGAGAGTTTGATTTCTTCTTTGCCAATTTGAATACCTTTTATTTCTTTTTGTTGTCTGATTGCTGTTGCTAGGACTTCTAGTACTATGTTGAACAATAGTGGCGAGAGTGGACATCCTTGACGTGTTCCTGATCTTAAGGGAAAGGCTCTCAGCTTTTCCCCATTGAGGATGATATTCGCTGTGGGTTTTTCATAGATGGATTTTATGAACTTGAGGAATGTTCCCTCTATCCCTATACTCTGAAGAGTTTTAATCAGGAAAGGATGTTGTATTTTGTCAAATGCCTTTTCTGCATCAATTGAGAGGACCATATGGTTCTTCTCCCTCCTCTTATTAATGTGTTCTATCACATTGATTGATTTGCGAATGTTGAACCACCCTTGCATCCCGGGAATAAATCCCACTTGGTTGTGGTGGATGTCCTTTTAATGTATTGTTGGATCCTATTAGCTAGGATTTTGTTGAGGATTTTGGAATCCATATTCATCAGGGATATCGGTCTGAAATTCTCCTTTTTGATGGGGTCTTTGCTTGGTTTGGGGATTAAGGTAATGCTGGCCTCATAGAATGAGTTTGGAAGTTTTCCTTCTGTTTCTATTTTTTGAAACAACTTCGGTAGAATAGGTATTATTTCTTCTTTGAATGTTTGGTAGAATTCCCCAGGGAATCCATCAGGCCCTGGACTCTTGTTTTTTGGGAGGTTTTTGATCACTGCTTCAATCTTGTTACTGGTTATTGGCCTATTCAGGTTGTCAATTTCTTCCTGTTTCAGTCTTGGCAGCTTATAGGTTTCCAGGAAGGCCTCCATCTCATCCAGATCGCTCAGTTTATTGGCATATAGTTGTTGATAATAATTTCTAATAACTGTTTCTATTTCCTTGGTGTTAGTCATGATCTCTCTCCTTTCCTTCATAATTTTATTAATTTGGGTCCTTTCTCTTTTCTTTTGGATAAGTCTGGCCAGTGGTTTATCGATCTTATTAATTCTTTCAAAGAACCAACTTCTAGTTTCGTTGACCTCATCTACTGTGTTTCTGGTTTCTAATTCATTGATCTTTGCTTTAATTTTAATTATTTCTCTTATAATGTGTGGCTTAGGCATCATTTGTTGCTTTTTCTCTAGTTCTTTAAGGTATAGAGTTAGTTGGTGAATTCGGGATTTTTCTATTTTTTTGAGTGAGGCTTGGATGGCTATGTATTTCCCCCTTAGGACTGCCTTTGCAGTATCCCATAGGTTTTGGACTGATGTGTTTTTGTTCTCATTGATTTCCATGAATTGTTTAAGTTCTTCTTTGATTTCCTGATTGACTCAAACATTCTTGAGCAAAGTGGTCTTTAGCTTCCAAGTGTTTGAATTTCTGCCAAATTTTTTCTTGTGATTGAGTTCCAGTTTTAAAGCATTGTGGTCTGAGAATATGCAGGGAATAATCTCAATCTTTTGGTATCGGTTGAGACCTGATTTGTGACCCAGTATGTGGTCTATTCTGGAGAAAGTTCCATGTGCGCTCGAGAAGAATGAGTATTCTGTTGTTTTAGGGTGTAACGTTCTGAAAATATCTATGAGGTCCATCTGGTCCAATGTATCATTCAAAGCTCTTGTTTCCTTGTTGATTTTCTGCTTAGATAATCTGTCCATTGCTGAGAGTGGAGTACTGAGGTCTCTTACATTTAACGTATTGTTATCAATATGACTCTTTATTTTGGTTAACAGTTGGCTTATGTAGTTGGCTGCTCCCATGTTGGGGGCATAGATATTTACAATTGTTAGATCTTCTTGTTGGATAGACCCTTTAAGAATGATATAGTGTCCTTCTGTGTCTCTTATTACAGACTTTAGTTTAAAATCTAATTTGTCTGATACAAGAATTGCTACCCCAGCTTTCTTTTGAGGTCCGCTGGCATGGAAGATGGATCTCCATCCCTTCACTTTCAGTCTGGATGTATCTTTAGGTTCAAAATGAGTCTCTTGTAGACAGCATATGGATGGGTCCTGTCTTTTTATCCAATCTGCAACCCTGTGCCGTTTTATGGGAGCATTTAGGCCATTCACGTTGGTAGTGATTATTGAAAGATATGAATTAATTGTCATCATGTTGCCTGTGAAGACGTTTTTATAGATGGTCCCTGTAAATTCCTGTTGTATATCACTCTTGGGGTCTTTCTCCCTTTATAGAACCCCCCTTAATATTTCTTGCATGGCCGGCTTAGTGGTCACATATTCTTTCAGTTTCTGCCAGTTGTGGAAGCTCTGCATCTCTCCATCTATTCTAAATGAAAGCCTTGCCGGTTAAGGTATTCTTGGCTGCATGTTCTTCTCATTTAGTACTCTGAATATGTCTTGCCAGGCCTTTCTGGCTTGCCAGGTCTCTGTGGATAGGTCTGATGTTTTCTGATGTTCCTCCCTCTGTACGTAAGGAATCTCTTCCCCCTAACTGCCCTTAAGATGGTTTCCTTGGTTCTAACATTTGCAAGTTTTACTATTACATGCCAGGGTGTTGGCCTGTTTTCCTTGATCTTGGGAGGGGTCCTCTCTGCCTCTAGGATGCGAATGTTTGTTTCATTCCCCAGATTAGCAAAGTTCTCAGCTACGATTTGCTCAAATATATCTTCTATTCCTCTCTCTCCACTCCCTCCAGGATTCCAATGATTCTGACATTGGAATGCTTCATGGTGTCACTTATTTCTCTGATTCTATTTTCATGGATTCTGAGTTGTTTTTCCCTGGCCTCCTCTTTTCCCTTTTTATCTATTATATTGTCTTCCAGGTCGCTTTTTCGTTCTTCTGCCTCACTTACCCTAGCTGTTAGATTATCTATATTGGATTGGATCTCATTGATAGCATTTTTAAGTTCTGCCAATTCAGCTTTCATTTCTGCCCTTAGAGACTCTATATTGCCATTAATTGATTTCTCCATTCTAGCCATTGTCTTCACAATTGCTAGCCTGAATTCCATCTCCGACATCTTGGTTACATCTGCATCCATTTGTAAATCTGCAGCATAAGTCATAATCTCTGAGTCTTTTCTATTTTGGGGGCTCCTCCTCCTAGTCATTCTGTTGATGGGTGTTTTAGGGAATGTATAGAGTCCAAATTATTGACCAGAACCCAAGCAAGATGCACCTGTTTTCTTTGGACCTTAGGGTTGCTGGCCTCTTGTTTTCCCAGCCTGTCTTCTGTGGGAGGGGCCTGCCACGCTGTTACTCAGGCAACCCTGTTTGGGCGGAGTTGCCCTGCCCCCCTGTGGCAGGGGATGGGCTCAGCGGGAATCAGTTTTGGGGGCTTTTGTTCTCTGGCGCCTTTCCCTGGCGGCTTTCTGCATCTCTCCCGCGAGTCAGAGCAGAAGAGACCGTTTCCAACCCTCTGCCTCAGAGCAGAGAGACAGCAGTCTGTTCTTCAGTGCGCTCTCCAGGCCACACCATCTCCGTTTCTGTCTGTGCTGCTATAAACTGCAGCGGCCTGGGTTGTGCACCCCTCTGCGGGGCTCCCAGTCCTGCCTCCAGGTCGGGACACGTCTCTGCCCTTTGTGCTTGTAAAACCGCCAGCCACTCCCAGTTCGCAGGCGCGATCCTGCCCCTCCGAGTTTCCACCCTGGGGGCTGCCCTAAAGTCCTTTCCCTGCTGCAAGGGGTCTGCGAGTCTGTGCCCGTCCCCAGCGCACAAGGCTGTGGCTCACCGTCAGTGTAGGATCCCTACGGCCAGGCTCCCTCCTGCTGCCGTTTATCCTCCAATATCTGCCCGCAGAATCACGGCTCCCCACTTCGTACCTCAAAACCAACTGCCTGCGATATTCTGTTTGTAGAGATCCAGATCTTCTTACCTCTCAGGCTGGTTTCGTGGGTGCTCAGAGTGGTCTGGTAGATATCCAGCTTAATTCCGGGGACCAGCTGAAATAAGGTCCCCTACTCCTCCGCCATCTTTCCTCTCTCCCCCGATTTTAACCATTCTGAGATGTGTGAGTGATATCTCCTATAGTTTTGATATGCATTTGGTAAGTGATACTGAGCATCTTTTCTTGGGTCTGTTGGCCATCTGGACATCTTCTTTTGAGAAATGTCTATTCATGTCTTCTGCCTTTTTATTTTTTTTAAGATTTTATCCATTTATTTGAGAGAGAGACAGAGAACAAGCAGGGGGGAGGGGCAGAGGGAGAGGGACAAGAAGACCCCCTGCTGAGCAGGGAGCTCCACGAGGGGCTAGATCCTAGGACCCCAGAATCATGACTTGAGCCGAAGGCAGACGCTTAACCAACTGAGCCACCCAGGCGCCCCTCTTCTGCCCATTTTTAAATTGGGTTATTTGTTTTTTTGGGTGTTGACTTGTCTAAGTTCTTTATATGTTTTGGATACTAGCCCTTATCAAATATGTCATTTGCAAATATCTTTTCCCATTCAGTAGGTTGCCTTTTTGTTTTGTTGATTGTTTCCTTCACTCTGCAGAAGATTTTATTTTGATATAGTCCCAAAAGTTTAGTTTTGCTTTTATTTCCTTTGCCTCAGGAGAAAATGTTGCTATAGCAAATGTCAGAAAAACTACTGCTTGTGCTCTCTTCTAGGATTTTTATAGTTTCAGGTCTCACATGTAGGTCTTTCAACCATTTGAATTTATTTTTGTGTATGGTGTGAGACAGTGATCCAGTTTTATTCTTCTCCTTATGGCTGTCCAACTTTCCCAACACCATTGTTGAAGAGACTGTCTTTGTCCTATTGGATATTCTTTCCTACTTTGTCAAATATTAGTTGACCAGAGTTGAGGGTCCATTTCTATGTTCTCTATTCTGTTCCATTGATTTATGTGTCTGTTTTTTTGCCAGTACCATACTGTCTTGAAGACTATGGCTTTGTAATATAGCTTAAAGTCTGGAATTGTGATACCTCCAGTTTTGTTTTTGTTTTTTTTTAAGATTTTATTTATTTGAGAGCACGAGAGAAAGAGAGAAAGCATGAGCTGGGGGAGAGGCAGATAGAGAGGGAGAGGCAGACTCCACTGCTGAGCAGGGAGCCCCATGCAAGGCTCCATCCCAGGACCCTGGGATCATGACCTGAGCCGAAGACAGACACTTAACCTACTGAGCTACACAGGCGCCCCTCCAGTTTTGTTTTTCTTTTTCAAGATTTCTTTGGCTATTTTGAGTCATTTATGGTTCCATACAAATTTCAGGATGGTTTGTTCTAGTTCTGTGAAAAATGCTATTGGTATTTTGATGGGGTTTCAATAAATCTGTAGATTGCTTTGGGTAGTATAGACATTTTAGCAATATTTTTTCTTCCAATCCATGAACATGGAATGTCTTTCCATTTCTTTGCATCCTCTTCAATTCCTTCATCAGTGTTTTATAGTTTCCAGAGTAGAGGCCTTTCACCTCTTCGGTTAAGTTTATTCCTATGTACCTTATTATTTTGGGTGCAATTGTAAATGGGATTGTTTTCTTGATTTCTCTTTCTTCATTTTCATTATTAGTGTATAGGAGTGCAGTAGATTTCTACACATTGATTTTGTATCCTGCGACTTAACTGAATTAATTTATCAGTTCTGGTAGTTTTTTGGTGGAGTCTTTTAGGTTTTCTATATATAGTATCATTTCATCTCCAAACAGTGAAAGGTTAACTTCTTCCTTATTAATTGGGATGCCTTTTATTTCTTCTTCTTGTCTGGTTTCTGTGGCTAGGACTTCCAGTACTATGTTGAATAAAAGTGATGAGTGGACATTTTTGTCTTGTTCCTGTCCTTAGGGGAAAAACTCTCAGTTTCTCCCCATTGAGTATGATGTTTGGTGTGGGCTTTTCATTGATGGCCTTTATTATATTGAGGTATGTGCCCTCTAATCCTATTTTGTTGAGGGATTTTATCATGAATGGATGCTGTACTTTGCCAAATGTTTTTCCTGTGTGTATTGAAATGATCATATGGTTTTTGGGCACCTGGGTGGCTCAGTTAGTTAGGCGCCTGCCCTCGGCTTGGGTCATGATTCCCGGGTCCTGGGGTCGAGCCACACATCAGGCTTCCTGTTCAGGGGGGAGCCTGCTTCTTCCTCTGCCTGTCACTCCCCGTGCTTGTGCTCTCTCTGTCAAATAAATAAATAAATAAATAAACAAATCTTAAAAAAATGGTCATATGGTTTTTAATCCTTTCTCTTACTGCTGTGATGTATCACATTGATTTGCAAATATTCAAACACTCTTGTATCTGGGGAATAAATCCCACTTGATTGTGGTGATTGATTTGTTTAATGTACTGTTGGGTTTGGTTTGCTTGTATTTTGTTGAGGATTTTTTCATCTATGTTCATTAGAGATATTGGCCTGTAGTTCTCTGTTTTTGTGGTGTCTTTATCTGGTTTTGTTATCAGGGTGATCAGAGTGATATTGGCATCATAGAATGAATTTGGAAGTTTTCTTTCCTCTTCTAATTTTTGGAATAGTTTGAGAAGAATAGGTATTAATTCTTCTTTAGATATTTGGTAAAATTGCCTTTGAAGCTGTTTAGTCCTGGACTTTGGTTTGCTGGGAGTTTTTTGATTACTTATTCAATCTCCTTCCTGGTCATTAGTCTGTTCAAATTTTCTGTTTCTTCCTGTTTTACTTTTATATGTTTCTAGGAATTTATCCATTTCTTCCAGGTCGTCCAGTTTGTTGGCTTATAGTTTTTCATAATATTCCTTATAATTGTGTTTCTGTGGTGTTGGTGGTTATTTCTCCTCTCTCACTTGCGATTTTGTTTCTTTTGTCCTTTCTCTTTTCTTTTTGATAAATCTGGCTAGGGGATTATCAATTTCATTTTATTTTTTTTCAAAGAACCACGTCCTGGTTTCATTGACCAGTTCTATTATTTTTTTTGTTTGTATGTCATTTATTTCTGCTCTAATCTTTATTATCTTCTCCCTTCTTCTGGTTTTGGGTTTTATTTGTTCTTTTTCTAGCTCCTTTAAGTGTAAGGTTAGGTTGTTTATTTGAAATTTTTCTTGCTTCTTGAAGTAAGCCTATATTGCTATAAACTTCACCCTTAAATCCACTTTTGCTGCATCCTAAAGGTTTTGGACTGTTGTTTTTATCTTTGTTTCATGTACTTTTTAATTTTTTTCTTTGATTTCTTGGTTGACCCATTCATTGTTTTCATTGTAACTTGTTATATAACCCCCATGTATTTGTGTTTTTTCTAGATTTTGTGTTATAGTTGACTTTTAGTTTCATAGTGTTGTGGTCAGAAAATATGCATGGTATGACTATGATCCTTTTGAATTTTTTGAGACTTGTGGCATAATACATGATCTATTCTGGAGAATGTTCCATGTGCACTTGAAAGGAATGTGTATTCCGTTTTAGGATATAATGTTCTAATCTGTTAAATCCATCTGCTCAGTGTGTCATTCAAAGCCACTCTTTCCTTATTGATTTTCTGTTTGGATCATCTATCCATTGATGTATGTAGGATATTAAAGTCCTCTACTACAATTGTATTTCTATTGATTAGTGCCTTTATGTTTCTTATTAGCTGTGTTTTATGTATTTGGGTGTTCCTGTGTTGCGTGCATCAGTATTTACAATTGTTAACATCTTCTTGTTGGATTGTCCCCTTTAATATTTTATAGTGTCCTTCTTTGTTTCTTTTTACAGTCTTGGTTTTAAAGTCTATTTTATCCAATATAAGTATTGCTACTCCAGCTTTCTTTTGACAACCAGTTACATGTTAAATGCTTCCCCATCCCCTCACTTTCAATCTGCAGGTGGATTTAGGTGTGAAATGAGTCTCTTGTAGGCAGCATATGGATGGGTCTTGTTTTTTTATCCATTCTGATACCCCATGTCTTTTGATTGGTGTGTTTAGTCCATTTCAATTCAACGTGGTTATTGATAGATATATATTTATTGCTGTTTTGAAGCTTGTTCTTTGGTTGTTTATGTAGTTTTCTCTGATCCTTTCTTCTCCTGCTGTCTGTCATGGTTTGCTGATTTTCTTTTGTGATACACTTGGGTTCTTACTCTTTATTCTTTGCATATCTGTTAGTGGTTTTTGATTTGTGGTTGCCATTAGGTTTGTATGTAACCTCTTCTGCATTTAGCAGTCTATCTGAAGGTAATGGTTGCTTAATATTGAACGCATTCTTTACTCTTCTTCCCCTTAGGTCTTAGGTATATGGTGTCATATTTAACATTCTTTTATTTTGTGAATCCCTTGACTGACTTTTTATAGAAATAGTTATTTTTATTGCTTTTGTGTTTCTTACTTTTCCTACTCTCATATATGATCTTTCTTTTCCACTCAGAGTCCCCTTTAATATTTCTTGCAGGGCTAGTTTAGTGGTCAGGAACTCCTTTGATTTTTATTTGTCTGAGAAGCTCTTTTATTTCTTCTTCTATTCTATATGATAATCTTGCTGGTATTCTTGTATGTAGATTTTTCTCTTTTAGCAACAAAGTAACTTCTTTTTGGTTTTGAAAGTTAGGTTGCAATGTTCCCCTGCCAATATCAGATTGCTGCTTTTTTTATAAGCAGAAACTTTCATATTACAGTAATGCTACCTTCCTCTTGAATATTGCCACACAAGAAGCAGGTAGATAGGACTCATATTCCAAAAACAAAATTAGAACTGTCATTAGACTGTCTTTTTGCATTCTATATTAAGTCTACCAAAAACCAAGCAATGCAAAGCATCTAAATATAGGACCAAAACAATTTCCCATTCTATAAGGATTAAAATATTTCCTCTTTTTTATACTGAATATGGATAAAGCTTGGTGTTATTTCAAAATCTGATCATTACACAGTGCACATGAAGAAAATAATCAAATGGCGAAATGGATTCAGTTTATTCTGTATGTTTTGATGATACAAAAAATTAAACAGGAAAGGAACTGAGTTAGTATAAAATATATAGATAGTAGGTACACCAGTAAGCATAGCATACATATAGAAGTGTCAAATCACTATGTTGTACACCTGAGGCTAATGTAACATTGTCGACTCTACTTCAATTTAAAAAAAATGTAAATTATGCTACTGGCTAAAGTAGAATAGTAGATATAACTAGGAGGAAAAACACAGCTTCTGAATAGAGATGTGAAGGTTTGAGATCCTGAGCTGTTTAATCCAGAGTGGTATCTGAGGGGCTGGGAGTGGTAACAGATAGGACTTGAAATAATAAGCAGGTTTTGAACTGATTTGATGGTTTGCATTTTTAAACTTAAGAAATAGCTAATTGAGAGATTTTCTACCTAAACAATATAAAGTCCCATGTGAGGTGATCCTCTTTGGTGTCATGTTTTTCAATAGATAGCTTCAAGAACCAGAAATAATGGTTAGGAATAAGTCTTCTTGTCAAATTTATCAGGTCTTTATTACCCTTCTGACTTTCTCCCTTTTAAAATGTTTCCCTGTTCTCCAAAGCATTTCTAGGTACTTCTTGAACTCATTTATCTTCATTGCTTGGTTTTCTTCTGGGTAACATGTTCCATATGTTTTCTTCACTTTTCCAGGAAGTATTATTACCTATATTCTATATTTACCATGAGTGTCCTAACATTTATGTTACTGAATCTCTTCCATTTGTTCATTCTTTTACCTAATTTGAATTCATGCAGCACTATGGATTTGACAACCTACTTTAAAAATTTTCTTTATATATTTATAAACTTATTTTTAGCCAGGCCATGTCAGCTTCTAATGTTTCTAAGAAGAATGAATATGGCTATCTTAACTGTACTTAAAATTTTACATGGTTCGAGAATCTGTCCTCTTGTATATTTCATGTTGTGAAAGCATTACTATTTCACATATTGCATTCAATATTGCATGCAAAATTTTAGGATATTAACACGTGACTCACACGAACAGTAATTTGTTGTTTGTCTTTAGTTTGCCCTCTTTTTTTTTTAATCTCACTTAATAAGTTATGCTTGCCATTCTTGAGGTTACTAATATGGTTTCATAGATTTCATTACTCTATGTTGATAACCATGCCATTCCTCCTTCATAAGTCTACCATATGCTTTTTTTTCCACTGGGCCACCCAGGACTACATTGGGTCTGTCATTTTCATCACTGTCTTTATCACTCATCTTAGTGTAATCTTACCATTTGCTCTCATATTTAGTTTATCTTTTCTGTGTGTTCATTTACACCTATATTATATTTTTAAAATGTAATCTGGTTAAATTTTTAGTAGCTTATGTGTTGCCTATGCTTTTTTTTTTGATTCAACTTTCTCAGTTACTTAATAAACTCAAGTTATTAGAAAACTACTGAGTGTAGGTCTATCTTCTTTTCAGTTGAATTGTAATTGACATACATTATTGCATTGGGTTCAGGAATACAACATAGTGATTCAACATTTGTATAAATTAGAAAGTGATCACCATGATAAAAGACAATTACCATCTGTTATCCATACAAAGTTATTACAATATTATTAGCTCTGTTCCCTATGCTATACATTGCATAGGAAATGTGTTTTATTTATTTATTTTATAACTGGAAGTTTGTGTTTTTTAATTCCCTTCTCCTATTTTGCGTATCCCCTACCTCCCTCCCCTCTGGCAACCACCAGATAATTTCTCTGTATCTGTGAGTCTGTTTCTGTTTTGTTTTGTTTGATTTTGGTTTTTAGATTTCACATGTAAGTGAAATTATCTGGCATTTGTCCTTCTCTGATTGACTTATTTCACTTAGCATAACACCCTCTGTGTTCATCTATGTTGTTTCAAATGGCAAGACTTCATTATTTTTTCATGGCTGGGTATTATTCCATCTCACACACACACACACACACACACACACACACATCCCATGTCTTCTTTATCTTGTCTTTTTGATAATAGCCATTCTGTCAGGTGTGAGGTGATATTTCATTGTGGTTTTGATTTGTATTGAGGGATGTTGAGCATCTTCTCATGTGTCTTTTGGCCATCTGGATGTGTTTTTCAGAGAACTGTCTAGTCAGGTCCTCTGCCCATTTTTAAATTGCACTCTTAGTTTTTTTGATATTGAATTGTGTGTGTTCTTTATATATTTTGGATATTAACCTTTTATAAGTATCATTAATAAATATCTTCTCCCATTCAGTAGGTTACCTTTTTGTTTTGTTTTTGTTTTCCTTTGTTGTGCAAAAGCTTTTCAGTTTGATGTAGTCCTATGTGTTTATTTTTGCTTTTGTTGCACTTGCCTGAGGAGACAGATCCAAGAAAATATTGCTCAGACTGATGTCCAAGAGTTTACTGCTTATATTTTCTTCTAGGAGTTTCATGGTTTCAAGTTCTAACATTTAGGTCTTTAAAACCATTTTGAGTTTATTTTTGTATATGGCATAAGAAAGTAATTCAGTTTCATTATTTTGTGTGCAGTTGTCCAGTGTTCCCAACACCATTTACTGAAGAGATTGTTTTTCCCCATTGTATATTCTTACCTCTTGTATCATAGATTAATTGATCATATAAATGTGGGTTTATTTCTGGAAACTTCTTTCTATTCTATTGATCTACGTGTTTGTTTTTGTGCCAGTACCATATAATTTTTAACTACTATAGATTTGTAGTGTAGTTTAAAACCAGGGAGTGTTATACCTCCAGTTTTCATTTTCTTTCTCAAGATTGTTTTAGCTATTTGGGGTCTTTTTTGTTTCCATATAAATTTTAGGATTATTTGTTCTAGTTCTTTGAAAAATGCCATTGGTATTTTGACAGGGATTGCATTTAGTCTGTAGATTGCTTTGGGTAGTATGGACATTTTTACAATATTATTTTTTCCTGTCTATGAGTACAGTATATCATTCTATTTATTTGTGTTGTCTTTAATTACTTTTATCAGTGTATTATAATTTTCAGAGTATAGGTCTTTCTCTCCTTTGATTAAATTTATTCCTAGCTATTTTATTCTTTTTGATGAAGTTAAAATGGGATTGTTTTCTTAATCTCTCTTTATGATAGTTTCTTTTAGTATATAAAGGTGCAACAGATTTATATATATTAACTTTGTAACTTTACTGATTCATGTTTTAGTTCTGATAGTTTTTTTGGTGGAGTCTTTAGAGTTTTCTATATATAGTATCATGTCTTCTGCAAGTAGTGACAGTTTTACTTTTTCAATTTGGATACCTTTTATTTCTCTTTTCTCAGTTTGCTGTGGCTTGGACTTCAAATACTATGCTGAAAAATAGTGACAGGAGTGGGACTATGTTCTCTTTTAAGTTTCCTTCTCAAAGCATGTGAAACCATCTTTTGCTAAGATTATTTTATTGATTTTTGTAACTACACAAGTCATTTGTAGGGATTAACATAATATCTTTATAAAGTCTTATGCTAAGGTCCACAGAGTAGCTGACGTTTGAAAAGATGTTACTTATCCTGAAAAACTCAATACAGTTATCTTGGAGGGAATAGGACCTAGTTTTTCTTACTAATTGGGGGTAAAATGGAACTATTAAATTCCTCCTCTTTCTGTATTTTTAAACAAAGAGAAGCAAGGGAAAGATCTCAAGCATTGCACATTGATCTTCTCCTTACCTTGACAAGCTAAGTGGGCTGTTCCAATGATTTGGGAACTTTGGAAATGAGTTCCTGAGAACTATTGCAGTACCTACTGGTGACAATATGTATATTTCATAGTTCCTTTAAGGCATGGGGTGTATGTGAGTCAACAGATGGTTAAAAGAGATGTGGGTAGGAATAGAATTACTACAGTGCATGAATTCATTTTTTTCCTGGATCCTTTTATTGAAAATATTTTTTAACTGCTTGATAGCTGTGATAATCAGTTCATTCTTTTTCATCCATTCCAGTTAGCTTGTTCTTCAGCCCACAGTGTCAGCTGGTCTATGGGGACAAAGCAAAAATAACTAACTAACTAAATAAATAAATAAATAAAAAGAAAGAAAGGCAGAAAAAATTCGAACAAATTATTGAATTTTTTTTGCATTAACAACCTCCTCAGGTGACACTCATCCCCCCTACCCTCGCCATGATTCTTACCCTGAAAAGAGGAGAAAAAGGTGAGGAGGGCCAAAGAAATTTTACACACTGGGCAGAACTTCTATCGGAGAAGATATCAAGGGTATAGAGAACTTCCAGAAAAGGGAAAACCCATTGTAGAAGAAAGGGAAAGAGGCCTTTGAAGGGTGAGTGCACTTGAGCATTATATGTGAAGATGCCAATTTGTGTCTCTTTAAGCCCAAATCCAGTCTGGGTTTGCATGTCTGTTGCTTTTCTACCACAGAGACATATGTCACACTTGTCATAATTGTATGTTGAAGAATAATCATATAGCTTCTGCCTTAGGAGATATATAAGAACTTTCTCTCGTTACCAAAAAGATATGTGTGTATCAGTCTCTCCACAGATCAGGTATAATTAGAAAATCCTGTTGAATCAGATGAGAATAATTCTTGTGTTCCCTGTGATCCTGAGGAAACAAGAGGTTACTCTGCTCTTTACTGGCTAGTTTTCTGACCTTATGTTTTATCAAATCAAGCATGGTTTATCAGACCAATTGTACAAACTTGAATTCTTCTCTTTCCTGCCTTTACTTTAGTTACTCGGTTTCTGACTTGCAGTTCAAAAATTGGAAGGGGAGAAAAAGAAGAAGCCTGAGAATGATTCTTTAATGTCCTAAGGTATCTCCATACAGCAGTTGAGAAAAAGCCTAAATGTCATCCTTGCATGATTAAATAGAATAGGACTTCTAGGCCAAGATATCAATGAGATGAAGTTAAAGAGTATTTGTAAAATTGTTGTGATACTTATTTGCTTTCCTTTCTTTCTTTTTAAAAAAGATTTTATTTATTTATTTGATAGAGAGAGATAGAAAACACAAGTGGGGCAGGGGGAGGGGGCAGAGGGAGAGGAAGAAGCAGGCTCCCTGCTGAATAGGGAGCCACAGGCGGGGCTTTATCCCAGGACCAGGGCTTGATCCCAGGACCTTGGGATCATGACCTGAGCCAAAGGCAGAAGCTTAACTGACTGAGCCACCCAGGTGCCCCTTTAATTGCTTTTCACTTAAAAGATCTTTTTTATTTAGATCAGTTACTGATTTGTTAAAAATGTAATCTTGCATCAGTGAACCTGAAGATTTTCTTGTCTTCAGGTGGTAGAAGTCAGCTGATACCTCCGAGAATGAGGGTCCATCTCTATTCTCATCCACTCCCTCTGATATTCAATTTGGAATGACAGAAAGAATTCCATTCAGAAAGTTTGGCAACTTACTCATTAGTTACTCCTGATTACTCATATATCATTTTTTAAAAATGTATCATGATTTTTTAATACTGTAGGATATTCATATCTATTATGTTATGTATGAGGGCCCTCTGTTCCCCCCTTAAGAGACTGTTTTTGGTATAGAATTAGCTTGTGGTTATAGTGGGATGGACATAAAAGGTGTGGGTTCATGATTTAGGTTCAAGCAAATTTAGTCCATGAGCGATCTACTGTGAAAGTTAGGCATGAGATTCTGTTGAGAGTTATAGCTTTTTTTTGCATGGCTTCTGTTCTTTCATTCACTTAGTTCCATTGGTAGAAGAACAGTTTCCTTTTAGGTGATTACCTACAAATGGATTTTTCTCCTCCCTCTCTAGCAACATCCATTCTCTTTACAATGGAAGGTTTTAGTTTTGGGGAATCTAGCCTGGCCTTTAATCACATACTTCAGGCCCCTAACACAGTAAGATAGCCCATCTGATAGATGATGTGTTTCCTAATCATTAGACTTTTTGACAAAAGGCCATATGTAAATTAAATTGTTCTCAGGTTCTTTTAGGGGTTTCATTTTTTTCAGGGGTTTCACTGTTTGCCACCTTGGGCTTAGCTTTTTATGGAAGTGCCTGAAAGAAAGTTCAAAGACATGAAAGAAAGTCCTTACCATGTCTTTAGCAAATTCAGTATTGCCTTCACCAAGAGTAGCTATGTATAGGAGGCAGGTGATCTTTTAGAAAAATTAGACCAATCACGGAAGGGGCTAGGATTTGGATCTTGGGTTCTCGGGTTATATTTCTACCTCTTGCCTCATAAAACAAAACAAAACAAAAAAAATGATTTGAAGGCTGGGGTAACAATTTTGTTTTCATAAGAGTTAATCCATTTATTTGACTCCTGATGGTCTCTGTTGATGATTCTTGAACAGGTAATTAACAGGTACAGTCAAATGAGTTGCCACCAACTTAGAAAATGTTCTGGGATTTTTATAAGAGCCCTGCGTCCTGTTGTTTAGGTCAGTCTTGGCTCAGCTATGCACATTAGCTGCTGGTGGCCCTAGCTCATCTCTTTGTAGAGACCGTGTGATTTGATGTGTCTGGATCTTTCCCATTATCAGTTTTCTGCCCTGGGGCATTGTTATTATGCATTTGTTTATTGCTCTGCATTTTCAGTATCTTACCCTTCTTTGGATTTTTAGAAATAGACTAAAGGCCAGTCCAGCTGGCCTTTTAATCTTGGGATGGAATCACTTCCAGATTGGGATACAGATTGAATCATTGTGCAGTGACAAAAGAGTATTTCATAGAAGCAGTTGGATAACCAGAGATTCCATGTAACATTAATTCACTCCATGCTTATTTAGTCAATGCTAACTGTTGTAAGCACTGAGCTTAGCACCTCAGTTTTGCAAGGTAGGGCAAGGAGGTTGCAGAATAAGACTAAGCTTTGAAAGAAGGTCAGAGTTGAGTCATACTCAATATATAGAATGTATGTATACATATAGAATGTATATAGAATGTATGTATACATGTAGAATGTGTACATATAGAATACTATATCTATATAGAATGTATATAGAATTCTGTATGTACATCTTGAGTCTCTTTGCCTTCTTGCTGTCCTAAACTCAAGAGAATAATCCTGAGTTGGGAAAAATGAACTCGTAATCCAAAATAACATCTGATCCTGATATTGCTTTTATTTGACTTTTGAATGAATCTTTTTAAAAAAGGTGATTTGCTTCCTTATTATTTTGATTTGATTTAGTTTCTTAGTTTTGATTAATTTGATTTGACTTGTCTTCTCTGAACATATTATGCACAGATTCTAGGAGGGACGCACCGTGAACTGGTTGGGAAAATCCAATCCAGAAATAAACATTTGCCAGTAGTACTTAGCAAGGATGCTTGTGTACTTACAGATCATTCAAAATTACTTTTAATCAAACATCTTTATGTAGCTGACTATAGTGTTGACATGCCTTAGCTATTCATTAGTAATTTATTTTATGGTTATATTTATGGGCATTTGAAATATATCTAACACTGTGTATTTGTATAACTACTGCTTCTAAGTGTTTAGCCAAAGGTCATAGGTAAAGGAATTAAAACTTATTTGGTGAATATCTGACTTAGTGTATATGTTCTTAATGTGTGCATTTCTGTAGATGTGGTGTTGGGCAGCACTGACGTGTGTAATGGCTTTCCAAAACATAACTGATATATGGGCTCCTGAGTGACTTATTTAATCTTGTGCTTTTGTTCTGAGATATTTAATAATTTTATCACAACTATGTTAGTAAATCTTTAAGAAAATTATTGAAAAGTACGAAGTTTTACTTTTTTTTTTTTTTTTTTCATTTTATTAGTTAGTCTACTGAAGTTCCAAACAAGTACAACTACTTTGGAAAATTTTTGTAGTAAATACTAAAATCCAGTACACATATTCCATGACCCAGTAGTTTTGCTCCTATGTGTATATGTCCAAGAGAAATGAGTCCATATGTCCATGAAAATACATGCTTATAGCAGCACTCTTTATAATAGTTCTAAACTGAAAACCTTTCAAATATTCATCTGTATTAGAATGGAAGAATAAATTGTGATGTAACTACACAAGGGAATAGTATTCAACAAAGAAAAGCAAAAATCTTTCATGATACTCAGCAATGATAGATTTCATAGACAAAGCTAGTTTGAATAGTATGTTTCCATTTCTATGATGTTCAAGAACAGACAACAATAATCTGTGGCTATAGAAGTCAGAATGGGATTTTGGGAGAAGTATTGGTAGGAAAGAGGTGTGAATGGAGCCTTCAGGGATACTGATAACGTTCTATATAGTGATCTGAGTGATGATTACAAGAGTATATTCATATATTTTACACATATTCATATGTAAATTTTACACATATTCATATGTAAAAATTAAGTGAAGTATTACCTTTATTTATTTTTATTTTTTATTATTTATTTATTTTTAAAATTTTTTTATTATGTTCAATTAGCCAGCATATAAGCATTACCTTTATTTTTGTTCACTTTACTATCATTACAATTCAGTAACAATGTTTAAAAAATTTTAAATGGTAGCCACTTTAGAAAAACTATGTATTGAATAGCAAAGCACTAACTTGAGACTTTGGGACAAGAGAGCTGAAGATGTCTTCAGGGATATGAATAATGAATGATTTGACTGTTCTATGAGAGTGTGACAATTATTTAGTACAGTAAAAGTTTCTTTAAATGGAATTATTGAAGGGTCCCTTCATGGCTCAGTCAGTCAAGACTCTGACTCTTGGTTTCCGCTCGGGTCGTAATCTCAGGGTGGCGAGATTGAGGCCTGCATCAGGCTCAGCACAGAGTCTGCTTAAGTTTCCCTCCTCCTCTGCCCCTCCCCTCTCCGCTTTCTCCTTCCTCTCTAAAATAAATAAATAAATATTTTAAATAAATTAATGAACAAACGAATGGAATTGTTGAAGAAAGGGAAAATGTTAACGCACAGTCCCTCGAAATGCTGCAATCAGAAAGATGACTATGGGTCTATAGAGGCTTAAAATCACATATTGAAACTTTTAATCTCTAAATATGAACATCATAAATTAGCTCACTGACAAGTCAATGTTTATCACTCTTTTACTTCCAAACTCTAGGAGGTTCTTGGAGAATCAGCCAGTTGCTTAGTCAGTATGTCATTTCCAAAAATAAAGATGGTACAATGGCAAGAAAGCTGGAAATGTGTTCTTCCATGGGGTCAGATCAAATGCAGTTTTCAGTCTTACATGTCTTCACACTGGTTAGAACACCATCTCTCTCAGTGGATAATGCCAGAAATCAAGTTTTGTCTCTTTGCAAGGGCCCGAAAGTAATCATGGCCGATGGCTAAAGAGCAGGAAGCAAAGCAGAATGCCTGAATAGGCCACAAATGGAAAAGCAGTCACCGAAAAATTAGACGTTTATTGTGTGATTCTACTCAATAAGCTTATGCTAGGTGGTCATTCATTTCCTGAATATTGAACTTCTGCACTATAACACTTTTAATCTAAATTTATCTCTGGCCTGTTGTTGTTACACTACAAAGGAAGGGAACTATTTTGGCTTGTGTTTGGTTTTCATATTTTGCCTGAAATTGAGTAATACATAACACAGACTATTTAGATAGGGGTTTTGGTCAAAGGTTTGCTTTTTAGCTAACAATCTGAAAAGTAAATTTATTCCCATTATGTTTTATCTGTCCTTAATTGTATATGATAACACAGAAAACTGAGGGACTTGTGGGAAACAAGAAGCACGGTGTGCGAAATGCCTTGTCAGAAAGTGTGCTGTCCATATTGAAGGTTCCAGGTAGTACAGCAGAGTGAGTCAGCGGGTGGGCCTGAGCCAGACGGCCTGGGGGCATATCCTGCTCTACCACTACATGGGTGTGTGACCAGCGGTAAGCCCCGGATGGTAATAGTCACCGCTGTACTGGGTTTTTGCAGCAATTCCAAGAATCAACAACATAAAGTGCTTTCTTATTATATGCCAAGTAGTGTTCTCTGAATGTAGTTGCCATTAGGTAATAATGAATTGGGAAAATGGTTTCAATAAGTCTTGTATTCATTTGGTTTTCTCATTAGCATTATTTTACCTGGGTCATATCTGTATCATATCTTTTACTTGTGATAATTAACATCACTCACTGATAACATTAAAATATGAAGCGAGATGTTGATGTCCATATTCTGTAGACCCGTCTGATAAACGAACACTTTTAGTAATATTATGAAGCATGTAGATGTATGCACAATTTAATGGGGGGTTTTTTGGATGCTTTAATTCTAAGCTTAGCCTGTAAGAGTTCCCAGTGAATTTTAAATGCTAAAAACATAATGTAAGGTTGTTAACATTTAAAGATCTAAAACCAGATGTTTAGAAAGAATTTTGAAGAGAAATACAATTCCACAGACTTGCATGTTATCAGATAGATGAAACATTGTTTTCTGATCACCACAATATTTGAAATGGTGAAGGACCAAGTCATATCTTGTGTCTTGCAGATATTCCAGATGACAAAACTAGCTACACTGGCAAAAAGGCTATGGTCAAAGAATATGCAAGAGAAGATTTTGCGTGGGAGTGTGGTTTTTTTTTTTTTTAATTCAAGGAGTTTAAACATCTCTGTATGATTTCTCTGTGTTTAAGAAGTAGAGAGAGATGGGGATTTATGGTAGTTGGTTTTAATTAGAAAAGTACTTCATTTTAAGAGCATAGTATTATTTATTTCAATGTTTTATTCCATGTTACTGTAATATTAATAATTGAGATATGAAATTTGGAAATGTAACTTATTAGAGCATTTTATTAAAATCTAACTTAATGCCATTTTTTCATTAATTTGTTTAGGATCACTTTAGATTGGGTTTTTTTTTTTAATTATTATTACTGATTTTGTTTTGTTAGCAAAGATCATCCTAAAGGCTTCACTATAATCTAAGAAAGGGGAAGTTGAGATAATAAATAAGGAATTTCTTTTTTCTTTTCTCTTTCTTTCTTTCTTTCTTTCTTTCTTTTCTCTTTCTTTCTTTCTTTCTTTTTTCTTTCTTTCTTTCTTTCTTTCTTTCTTTCTTTCTTTCTTTCGTTCGTTCTTTCTTTCTTTCTTTCTTTCTTTCTTTCTTTCTTCCTTTCTTTCTTTCTTTCTTCTTCCAAGTGTGGGTGAAGGGTGTGGGGGGAGCGGCAGAAGGAAAGAGGGAGAGAGAGAGAGAATCTTAAGCAGGCTCCATGCCCAGCATGGAGTCGGGCACCGAGATCATGACCTGAGCTAAAATCAAGAGTCAGACACTTAACTGACTGAGCCACTCAGGCGTCCCAGGAATTGAATTTCTAATTCTTTTAAATTTCTCCCTTTAACAAAATATATCAAAAAGCAGGATTTTCCCTTGTTTTATTGTTAGTGGATTCTTGTGCTGTGTTTGGTGCCCCGCTGTGTCAAAGGTGGTGTAAGGGGGGTGTGTGTGTGTGCGCGTGCACATGCATGTGCATGGCTGAAGGGGCTGAGAGCAGGAGGAACCAGTGAGCTCAGGCAGAGCTGAGTGGAACTTCCACGTTGTTGTGGATCATTTGCCTGTGGCTCTGCTCCTTTTCCTTACCTGCCTGCATTCTAGGGTGCAGGAGAGAAGAGTCAAACCACTGAGTGGGTAAATGTGACTGATCTTACAGGCCAGGTAGATGTCACTCTATTTGAGAGCACCTTCCTCAAAATAAGGAATGACACATATTTCTTAGAATTTATCAAATGACTTTTATGTAACACACATTTGCTGTTTTGAATGATGTGTTTCGTGTCTGATTTGATTTCTGATATAATGATTTATAATGGTGTATGAATGGCAAAAGATAGCAGGGGGTGATATCATTATTGAGAAACAATGGAGATCCAGGTGGACAGTAGTTTTTATTTGGTAAGAAGATGTCCCATAGACTTTTTGCACTTACTGGAAGTTCATGCTTGGGACAATCTGGGTTATGGAACCAGGAGACTGGTGTCAGGATCTTGGACTAAATGAGAATAAAAGCAGGAACCAAGAAGATGGTGCCAGAAGAGGTTAACCCATTTAGTTGAGGAACAACACTCAGATTATATTAGAACCAGGAAACACAGCTTTTTAAACTGAAGTCTTAAATTTATATTAGGACAACCTAGTGAGAGATGTTGACAGACAAGGAGAACACCCCTAGGCTCTTACTGGTAACCTTACCCAGTTCCACAGCCATCAGTTTCCTTCTGAGGTTGACTCAGACTCACGGGCAGCTGGGGCAAAGCGGGTAGCTCCCACCTAAGCAGAAGCTTGACACCTATGCCAAGAGACTCACCCAGGACTAAGAAGCAGGTAAACTCTGTCAGAATAGACTATGCTTTATTTCCAAGGTTGACTTCTAGATTCTTAATTAGTGAGGGATTCAGATATCTCACCAATTAGCAAACTGTACCTGTTTTGTTTCCCAGATTGTGCTGAAGCTGCCCAGGTAGACAGGGTTGTCTGGTGCCAACCAGATAGTCTGGAGATATCACTCCTGGGCATGTTCAGTGTCAATGCCTCCTCTGGTCTGCAGTGCCTTGGAATGTTGTTGGATGCCTGTGGGGCCGGCCACCCTGCCCTGAGGCTTAACAGTAATCGGAATAGGAGAAGGTGGTAGTGTAAATAAGACTGCAGTCCTCCTTGCTTGTGTACGTGGACGAAAAAATCCCTGATAACCTCTTGCTCTGTAAAATCCCATACGAACATTCTTTACTTTGGAGTGCAGACTAGTTAAGATTTAAGATGTTTGCTGTTTTCTTGAAATAGTATCAGACAGTACAGAGAAGGCTCTTGGTTCCTGATACTCATTGCCTCAAAAATCTAGAGACGACCATATCTTTCCAAAGTAAGAAAACGGAGTCCATATCAAAGTTATGAGATGACTAAGGGTATATCTAAAGAGTTCTTAGAGAAACAGCACTTTGTAAATTTGCTAGGGGGTGGGGATCAGCCAATGTGTGGGTTGTTCTCTCAATTCTAGAGTTTACCAAGCTTTATTTGGTTTATTCCTTATGATTTTCTATTATTGCTTGTTTTTTCTCTTTTTGGAATAAGCTCAAGTGCTTTTACAACATTGTAGAATATAACTGCTACTTACTGGATTATTAAATTAACACCAACACCTTGCATTTGCTAGGTGTTTTATACTTTAAAAATATTTCATGTTGCATATTTGATTGTCTTATATTAGTAGAATATTGCTTATGGATTATTAACTATATTCTATAGATAGGGAAGTTGAGATCCACTGGATAAAGAACTTGTTCAGTTACATAGCTGCTAATTTAGGCAAAGATATGGACTGAAATACAGATTTCTTACCTCCACACAATTCAAATTGTTAGAAATTCTGAGTCTGGGAATTATGCTCTCTCAGCATCTCCTTCTATTCTTAAGCTTTTTGTTTAGTTTTTACTGTTTCATATTTCTCATTTTCGCTTGTTACTTTCTCGTTAGAATGTTCTTGGATGCTTCTTGCATCTGTTGTTCCTTGAGTGTGTTGCAAACCACTTGATACACTGCCTTGTGCTCTAAATATCTGTGTGAGAAACAGCAATTTTTACATTCTATAATTCTGCTTTGGAATTTACCTCTACCTAATCTCTGTAGTTGACTCTTCTTATCTTACCCTACTCAGAGAAGGATTTGCCTTATTGGATCTGGCCATTTATCCCTCTAATCTAATATCAGTTTCCAGCAAGACCCTGCCAAATCATTGGAAAAGAGAAAGCAATGCACTCTCCCTGACTAGGAATTAGGAAACAAAACCCTTGCCATGACTCTGCATTTAGACGGTGAGCAAGTTATTTAGTTTCTTTTGTGTGTGATTTCAATAGATTTTAAGAAACTGCAACTTCAAGTTATGTTTGTTGGATATTTAATGTCTAGCGTTTGATGCATCAGCTTAACTATTTATGTCACATGGAATACTAGATAACATACATACTTTTCTAAAAGTTCTGAATTAACTACAAACACCATTGTGGACTGATTAAATTATCATTTAAACATAGTTTTGGTTACATAATAAATATAGAGCACATTGGCTTTCTACTGTGTCTTGACATGACTCTGTCAAATTATATAAGTTCTTATCTCTCAGTTTTGACTTGAGTTTAGTTGTAGAATCACAACTAAGTCAGCAAATCTTTGAATACTTTCCTAAATTGCATCACCATTAGCTGTGGAGTTTTTAAGAAAATGTATATTCCAGGGCTTTATCCTAGAGAAAAATGACATTTCAAAGTGGAGAGTAGGAACCTTTGTTTAAGAAGCCACCTAGGTCATTCTGATGTATAGCTAAGGGTGAAAACTATTTTTTGAAGGTTATGGGGGTGGGAGTGCTTCTGAGGTAAACAAAGTCGTGTAGACAAGGCTCACTTATTCAGCAGACATGTACTGAATGCATGCCCGTGGCTTATCGATCGTTGTGGGAGGGACTGAAGCATACAATAGGATAGCTTCAGCCTGAAGGTGCTGGTATTGTAGTGAGAATTACCCCAACAAATTCTTTATGGTGTGTATATTATAGTAGGAGAGTGTACAGTCTTATGACACTAAAGAAGAGGGTCCTAAGTCAGCCCTGATGAGACTTGTATGAGAGGTGGGAGGAGGTCCAGGAAAAGCATCCTAGGGGAATGATACTTGAACATCCTGTCCGGGGAGTTGTCTGAGTTTGTCCTTTTGACAATAGAAATTAGAGCAGAAAAATACAGGGCCATTAAATGTCTGTTAAGAGAAATGGCATGGTGAAAGCAGCCTTTAAAGGATGGTGGTCTGAGAGCAGGACTGGGGCCCTAGAGGCAGAAAACTCCCACACTGTGTGAGTAGGTGAAAAGAACTTGCACCAAGGTGGTGGTAGTCGAAGAGAGGAAGGGAAGATAAGGAAACATCAGTGGACTTTGATGTGTGACTGGATATGGAAATGAAGAGGAGAAATGGGTCAAAGGTCTCCATACTGATGTCAGGCTGGTGGTACCCCTGGCTGAGATATAGGGGTTGTGGAATAGAGGTAGGTGAACAGAGGCTGAAGAATTCCTCCATCTTCTTGGTCTTCTGTGCATTTGCCCCTATGTCTAATAGAATATCTGTACTTAATGGATGCCTTAGTTAAAATATTGGTTTGGCTGTATCCACTGTGACCTATAAAAGATGGAAAGTTAATTTTCCTCTTTATGGAAATGGGTCTGGGCAGGTAAGTGTCCAGGGAGATAGGATGGCTCGATTCCACAAGGTTGTCCAGAGATTGATTTCCAAGCTCTTCAGTTGCTTCACTGCCCCTAGGGTATATTATGGCTGAAGATGGCTTATTTCCATAATTCTGTCTTTAAGCAGAATTCAAGAACGAAAGAGGAATTAGAGAGCAAAGAGATTCCTTTTTGTGGCCGTGCTGTATTGCTCTCTACATTCTATTGTCTGTACCTTGGTCGCACGGCTATATCTAGGTATAAAGTAGGCTGTGAAAAATGCTGTGTTAGCTGGCCAGCCATATAACCACTAAAACTCAGAAGTTCTATTGATGAATAATCAAGAGGATTTTGTGGCATAAGTTCTTAAACATGGGACCTGCTGCAAAGGCCCTTATTTTTGTTGAATGAATGTGCTTAGTATTTGGTCAATGCTGAGTTGGAGAAGGAGGGAAGGCCTCCAAGTGGAAGTGCCCAGAAGATAATTGAAGACATAGACTTGTAGTCAGAACTGTGAGCAATCTATACAATATAAATTTGTGAGACCCTTCTAAAGACTATGGATGAACTGTTTAGAGAGAAAAGCACTTTAAAAAAAGGCAGCAAAAGGGCCTTGCAGTGCTTGTAGGTTGGTGGTAGGAAGTGGAGAGAGAATCCAGGGAAATAATTGGAGAAATAACCATCTAAAGATACTGCAAAATATTGTTTCCTGAGGCAGGAAGAGAAACATATGAAATGATATTGCAGAAAGGATAAAAAATTAAGGAGGACAAAAATAAAAGATGTAGGGGCCAAGGCAAGTGTATGAGGGGAGAGAGCTGACTGTTGAACAGAACAGAAATTTCAGCTAAGATTTGTAGCTTGCCAACATTAAATGGCTCCATTCAGAGCCTCAGAGCAGATAGGCCAGTCTACAGAGGGAATCTAGTCTGTCACAGAAGGATGTTGTTTAGAAGACATATAGTAAAGGAAAGATTCTATTGAAAGTATGGAAATATGTCTATGAAACTGTTGGTGTGATTGTGTGTGAGGGATGATACTATGCTGGTTTATTCTTTACTACTATTTTGATGCTGAAACTGACACTTAAAGATCAGGTATGATTTCTGTAAACAGTAAAAAAAAACCACATTATTTTAATTTCTATAAATAGCTTCATTTAGGTTAGTTTTTTAATAATCAGTAAGTAGTGTGAACCACATTTGATCAATTGGAAGGTTCAGATCAGTCTCAAAGAAAGTCTCAAAGAAAGGATTTTGAATATGTGGTGTTTCAGTTCTCTGGAGTATGGTAGTGGAAAGAAGAATCTCCTAAATTCACTCAGGGGCCTCATATTCTGGTATATGTGTCACGTCATTCTCTCGAAGTATACTTTTTTAATTTTTATTTTTTATTTATTTTTTTATTATTATGTTATGTTAATCACCATACATTACCTCATTAGTTTTTGATGTAGTGTTCCATGATTCATTGTTTGCGTGTAACACCCAGTGCTCCATGCAGAACGTGCCCTCTTTAATACCCATCACCAGGCTAACCCATCCCCCCACCCCCCTCCCCTCTGGAACCCTCAGTTTGTTTTTCAGAGTCCATTGTGTCTCATGGTTCGTCTCCCCCTCCGATTCCCCCCCTTCATCCTTCCCCTCCTGCTATCTTCTTCTTCTTCTTCTTCTTTTTTTTTTAACATATAATGTATTATTTGTTGAAGTATACTTTTGACTTGTTTTGCTTACACTATCTAACTGGGAACAAATCTGACATGTGTTTTTTTTTTTTTTTCCTTTTTTTTTTTTTCTTTTTTTGTTTTAACTGACCCGGAAGTGAGGCCTGTTCAACAGCCAAGGAAACTGACACAGATGCCATCTTTAGCTTCCTTTATTTCTGAACTTAATAAAAAGGAAATCTAGGTACAAGCTAAAACAAAAACAGAAAAAAAAGAAAGAAAAAAAAAACACATGTCAGATTTGTTCCCAAATACTAATTCTAAATTTGTTAGATCTTATTGCTCATTCATTGCTGCCCAGTAGAAATATAATGCAAGCCACATACACAATTTTTCATTTTATAGTAGCCACATTAAAAAAAGTATAAAGAGACAGGCAAAATAAAATTCTTTTAAAAAAAAAACAAACAAATCTTTTAAGTCTGCTTATTTCAAGTGCCTGACTAGCTATATGAGCTAGTTGCTCAGTATTGGACAGCATGGTTCTAGAGAATTCATCAATAATCTTTTGTTCTTTGTTTATGTTGTTTGTTCTTTGTCTAATGTTGACATAGGTCTGTTGATTGGAGGTCTACCATGAAAGAGTTCATTAAGGATTTGTCCTTAGTTTTAAGTGTAGGAGTTATACTGGGCACTAACGCTAATAATAATGTTTAGTGAATTAGTATTCTGTTGCTTTTACTTTTCAACTTGGGCATCTTAAAAGTAAAACAGCTAGTTATTTTACCAGCCACATGGATTTATTTGGGTTTGCCTAGGATGATGTGGGCAGAGGCAGCAAAGTAAAATGTTCTTCATCTGGGGACCACTGGGGTCTTGCAGTCTCAGTGAGAGTTCTGCTGCTGTCTTTACCCTGAGGTTGTAAGGAAAGGTACGGGGAATTATGGGTAGATTTTGAGTCAATGTCTTCCTTATCATTCTCGCCTTCTTTCCCCAGTGCCTTAGTCCGTTCAGGCTGCTATAACAGAATGTCATAGACTTGGTGGCTAATGAACAACAGAGATCTATTTCTCACAGTTGTGGAGGGTGGGAAGTCCAAGATCAAGGCACTGGTAGATTCAGTATCTGGATTGGAGCCTTCTTCCTGATAGCCATCTTTTTGCTGTGTCCTCACATGGCAGAAGGGACGAAGGGTCTCTTTGGGGCCTCTTTTATAAGGACACTAATCCCATTATTGATTGATTGATTGATGTATGTATTTATGTATTTATTTATTTTATTTTTTTATTATGTTAGTCACCATACAGTACTTCATTAGTTTTTGATGTAGTGTTCCATGATTCACTGTTTGCGTATAACACCCAGTGCTCATTGCAATACATGCCCTCCTTAATACCCATCACCAGGCTAACCCATACCCCCCACCCGCCTCCCCTCTGAAACCCTCAGTTTGTTTCCCAGAGTCCAGAGTCTCTCATGGTTCGTCTCCCCCTCTGATTCACCCCCTTCATTTTTCCCTTTCTTCTCCTAATGTCCTCCATGCTATTCCTTATGTTCCACATATAAGTGAAACCATATGATAATTGTCTTTCTCTGCTTGACTTATTTCACTTAGAATAATCCCCTCCAGTTCTATCCATGTCGATGCAAATGGTGGGTATTAATCCTCTTTGATGGCCGAGTAATATCCCATTGTATAGATGGACCACATCTTCTTTATCCATTCGTCTGTTGAAGAGCATCTCAGCTCCTTCCACAGTTTGGCTATTGTGGACATTGCTGCTATGAACACTGGGGTGCAGGTGGCCCTTCTTTTCACTACATCTGTATCTTTGTTGTAAATACCTAGTAATGCAATTGTGGGGTCATAGGGTAGCTCTATTTTTAACTTTTTGAGGAACCTCCATACTGTTTTCCAAAGTGGCTGTACCAATTTGCATTCCCACCAAGTGTAAGAAAGTTCCCCTTTCTCCACATCCTCTCCAACATTTGTTGTTTTCCTGCCTTGTTAATTTTTGCCATTCTAACTGGTGTAAGGTGGTGTCTCAATGTGGTTTTGATTTGAATTTCCCTGATGGCTAATGATGTTGAACATCTTTTCATGTGTCTGTTAGCTATTCATATGTCTTCTTTGGAGATATGTCTGTTCATGTCTTCTGCCCATTTTTTGACTTGATTATTTGTTTTTTGGGTGTTGAGTTTGAGAAGTTTTTTATAGATCTTGGATACCAGCCTTTTATCTGTAATGTCATTTGCAAATATCTTCTCCCATTCCATGGGTTGCCTCTTAGTTTTGTTGACTGTTTCCTTTGCTGTGCAGAAGCTTTTTATCTTGATGAAGTCCTAAAAGTTCATTTTTGCTTTTGTTTCCCTTGTCTTTGGTGACGTGTCTTGAAAGAAGTTGCTGTGGCCGATGTTGAAGAAGTTACTGCCTATTTTCTCCTCTAGGGTTTTGATGGATTCCTGTCTCACAGTGAGGTCTTCCATCCATTTTGAGTTTATCTTTGTGTATGCTGTAAGAATGGTCCAGTTTCATTCTTCTGCATGTGGCTGTCCAATTTTCCCAGCACCATTTATTGAAGAGACTGTCTTTTTTTCCATTGAATATTCTTTCCTGATATGTCGAAGATTAGTTGACCATAGAGTTGAGGGTCCATTTCTGGGGTCCCTATTCTGTTCCATTGATCTATGTGTCTGTTTTTGTGCCACTACCATGCTGTCTTGATGATCACAGCTTTGTAATATAGCTTGAAATCAGGCAACGTGATGCCCCAGCTTTGTTTTTCTTTTTCAACATTCCCTTGGCAATTCGGGGTCTTTTCTGGTTCTATACAAATTTTAGGATTGTTTGTTCCAGCTCTTTGAAAAATGCCATTGGTATTTTAATCTGGATGGCACTGAAAGTATAGATTGCTCTGGGCAGCATAGACATTTTAACAATGTTTATTCTTCCAATCCATAGCATGGAAGGTTTTCCATCTTTTTTTGTCTTCTTCAATTTCTTTCATAAGTGTTCTGTAGTTTCTAGAGTAGCATGAACTAATCCCATTTTTGAGGGTTCCGCTCTTATGACTAATCAATACCCTGAGGCTCCACATCCTGATACCATCACATTGAGCATGAGGCTTCAACATAGATTTGGGGGGACACAAATATTCAGTCTGTGGCACCTAAGTCCTGGCCTTTGTCCAGGTGCTCCCATCTCAATCTGTCCTAGAGAAGGACCAGTTTTTAAATCCCCAATCCATTATGTTCTGATACTTTTGTAAACTACAATATAAATGAATTACTACACAAATGAAATTAGAAGAACCCAAAGAAAGACATACAAATCTAAATTCAACAGATAAAACGTCACTCCATCATATTGCTATAAAATTCCTAGTACTTGCTCTGAATTTCTGTACATATTTATTTCTTACTGGACAGGTAACACACAGGACTTGGCAGCAGCCTATGATCTACATTTTGAGTAGGTAACACTTTTTTACATCTGCAGTAATCCTCATATAAACCTCTGTATAAAGCATGCCCTCTATTTTTCAGATCAGGACAGGAGGATCAAAGTGATTTAGTAAGATGCCCGAGGATGTGCCAGTAATGGAGCTGGAATTTTGACCCAGAGTTGCAGCTAACCCACAAGGAGTCTTTGTTAGAATTAGGGAAGGGTATCCCTTTCCCTGGGTGAGCTGGCTCCCCCCTCACTCTGCGTGCTTTGTGGAGCACAGCCTGAACAATGCAGGATATGGTCCTGTCAGACTCATGCATGCTCTCCCTACTTCCCTTTGCCAGGATAGAAGGATAAGGGAGTGGGCAGTGGAAAGAAGAGGTAAAGTGAAGACTAAGTCTTGTCTCTGTCATTTTACTGTACATTTTCATAGAATGGTGCTTGAAGTTTAGAAAGAAAACAAAACTCAAGTTAGTGAAAACTGGTAGTTTTCAGAATTTCTAGTTGCAAGTTGTGCTCCATCTTAAGCTTTTGATGTACCTATTTAATTAGTGTGTACTGTCCTGGGACTCCCATTATTAGAAATTTCCATACAGTCAGCCAGGTAGCAGGTTTTTAAAATAACACAGAAACATTAATATTTAACAATCTACAAAAATGTGTGAATACATCCTTGTTGTGTTTTTTTTTTTTTTTGAGATTTTATTTATTTATTTGACAGAGAGAGAGAGCACAAGCAAGGGGAGTGGAAGGCAGAGGGAGAAGCAGACGCCCTGCCAAGCAGGGAGCCCAATGCAGGACTCAATCCTAGGACCCTGGGATCATGACTTGAGCTGAAGGCAGACGCTTAACTGACTGAGCCACCCAGGCGCCCTGAATACATCCTTGTTATCTTTGCTGCTTCTACCATAATAATTCTACTATAAGTTTCAAGCACTTGCTTAGTTTATAATTAAATGAAGAAATCAAAAAAAAAAGTATGGACAGTGGAAATAGACCAAGTATATCTCCTTGATACAGTAATCATTCAAGCCACAAATTAGTTAATGTTAATTTGAAACACATTTCTAGTTATGCAGCCTAATTATATTAACTATATTAGGATTGTAAAAGTTTGACTGGGGCCATATGTACAGTTTTGTTTTCTTTCTATGGCCTAAAATTGCACCTGGTTAAAGCAGACATGCCATTGGTCATGTTGGATGCCAGGAAGAGAATTAAGGGAGAAGTCATTTGCAACCACTGGAAAACTACTCTGAACTAATAAAGGTCCAGATTTCCTAGGAAATTACATGAGCGGATGGTGAGATTATTAATTCTTTAGTAGACTTAAACTGAGTAATGAAAAGTTGACAGATATTTTATTTTTGAGAAACCATTTAAAATGCTTCCCTAAGTATAGCTATTACTTCGTATAGCTATTACTATCAAAGTGAATACATTTTTTGCTAGGTATATTCCCAAGAGTGTCAAGTGCATTATGCTGAATACCCACTATGGCTTTTTGAAGTCGATGGTGCTGTTATTTTTTTTTTAAATAAGGAAACTAAGTCTTTAGGATGTTGGAGTAACTTTTCCCGAAAGCTCTCCCCAGACCTAAGAATCAGAATCTGCATTTTAAAAAGATCCCAGATAACTCATGTGCATATTAAAGTTTGAAACGTAATGGTTTATTTTCCAGAGTCCATGTTCATAATCCCTACAGAGTCCTGCCTTCTTGGTTAATCTAAGATAAAAACTTTATTAAGAATATTAGCTGAATCTAATATGTGAAGTTAGATAAATTCAAATAGTCCTTTTTTTCTGGTTATATGTTCTAATTTTTGTAGATTTCGAATTTGTTGATTCTGCATTTTCCATTTTTCAACTAAGTTTTCTGAGATCAATTTCTAAGAGTCAACTCTCTCCTCTCCGTTGCACCTGTAGTACCTGGATTCTAAGAATGTTCTAGTTTGATAGTTTCAGGTTCTTGTTATCCAGGGTGTTTCTTTTTTAAAGATTTTATTTATTTATTTGTCAGAGAGAAAGAGAGAGGGAGAGAGAGAACAAGCAGGGAGAGCGGCAGAGGGAGAAGCGATGCAGGACTCCATCCTAGGACCCTGAGATCATGACCTGAGCTGAAGGCAGCTGCTTAACTGACTGAGCCACCCAGGTGCCCCATCCAGGGTGTTTTTTAAAAGAAAGAAAAATAATGACTATGGTTTGTAATATAAAAGTTGAGTTACTCTAGGGAACTATAGAGTCGATCCTTTTAAACATCTGTCCTTTCCTGTGTATATGCCTTCTAGAAAGTGATGGATAGTTATTCCTACTTATAATCTTAGGGATTTAAATGTAAAATAATAGTTTATAGTAAGCTCATTTGAATTATAACAGGAAAAGCAAGTGAACAGTCTATGTGACATTTTATTTTATTTTTTAGATTGACGTATAGTTGACACACAGTGTTACATTAATTTCAGGTGTACAGCATAATGATTCAACATCTTTATATGTTATGCTGTGCTCACCACAAGTGTAGCTACCATCTGTCCCCATACGTCACTATTATAGAATCATTGGCTATATTCTTCATGCTATACTTTTTATTCCTATGATTTATTCATTCCTTAATGGGAAGCCTGTCTCTCCCACTCCTCTTCACCCATTTTGCCCATCCTCCCACCTTCTTCCCCTCTGACAACCAATAATTTGTTCTCTGTTTATGGGTCTATTTTTGTTTGTTTGTTTGTTCATGCGTTTTCTTTTTTAGATTCCATATGTAAGTGAGATTATATGGCATTTGTCTTTCTCTGACTTATTTCACGTAGCACAATAACCTATAGGTCCAACCATATTGTCACAAATGGCAAGATTACATTCTTTTTTATGGCTAAGTAATATTCCAGTGTATGTATATACCATATCTTCTTTATCCATTCATCAGTCAGTGGACACTTAGCTTGCTTCCATATCTTGGCTATTGTAAATAATGCAGTAAACATTGGGGTGCATATGTCTTTTCAAATTGGTGTTTTCATTTCCTTTGGATAAATACCCAGTAGTGGAATTACTAGATCATATGGTATTTCTATTTTTAATTTTTTGAGGAACCTCAACACTGTTTTCCACAGTGACCACACCCAATTTACATTCCACCAGCAGTGCATGAGTGTTCCTTTTTCTTCATATCCTCACCAGTACTTATTATTTCTTGTCTTTTTCATACTAGCCATTCTGACTGATGTGAGGTTATACCTCATTGTGGTTTTGATTTGCATTTCTTTGATGATTAGTGATGTTGAGCATCCTTTTGTGTGCCTCTTGGTCATCTGTATGTCTTCTTTGGAAAAATGTCTATTCAGGTTTTCTGCCCATTTCTTAATTGGGTTATTATTATTATTGGTACTGAATTATATAAGTTCTTTATATATTATTGGATATATCATTTACCAAAATCTTCTCCCATTCAGTAGGTTGCCTTTTCATTTTGTTGATGGTTTCCTTCATATGCAAAAGCTCTTCATTTTGGTGTAGTTCCAATAATTTATTTTTGCTTTTGTTTCCCTTGCCTGAGAAGACATATCTAGAAAAATGTTGCTGAGGCCCATGTCAAAGAGATTACTGCCTATGTTGCTTTTCTAGGAGTTTTATGGTTTCAGGTCTCACATGTAGGTCTTTAATCCACTTTGAGTTTGTTTTTGTGTATGGTGTAAGAAAGTTGTCTAGCTTCATTCTTCTGCATGTAGCTGTCCAGTTTTCCCAGCACCATTTATGGAAGAGACTATCTTGTATATTTTTATCTCCTTTGTTGTAGGTTAATTGGCCATATAATTGTGGGTTTATTTCTGGGTTTTCTATTCTGTTACATTGATCTATGTGTCTGTTTTTGTACCATACTGTTTTGATTATTATAGCTTTGTGGTGTGCCTTGAAATCTGGGATTGTGATAACCTCTAGTTTTGTTCTTCTTTTTCAAGATTGCTTTGGCTACTCAGGGTCTTTTGTGGTTCCATACTAATTTTAGGATTACTTGTTCTAGTTCTATGAAAAATTGTATTGGTATTTTGATAGGGATTGCATCGAATCTAGATTCCTTTGGGTAGTATGGACATTTTAACAATATTAATTCTTTCAATCTATACTCTGAGAACTATAAAAAAAATTGCTGAAAGAAATTGAAGATGACACAAACAAATGCAAAGGTATTCCATGCTCATGGACTGGAAGTCTGTATGACCTTTTAAAAGACTAACGTGTAAATATGAGCCACTCAGGTTTAAAGAGCAAGGAAGGACATGCAAATATCAACACTCTTAGAGATGGTACTTGGAAATCAGTTTGGAGAATGGACAGGAAGCAGTGGCAGTTATCAGTGATTCTAGAGTCACTTAAAAGGTTTTTTGAAGTGCGGATTGAGGAAAATCTGTTTTTGCCAACACTTTCTGGTTAGTAGGTTTGTGATAGGGCCCATGATTTTGCATTTTTAAAAAGTTCCCAGGTGATGATCATGCCTGCTGGTCCAGGGAGCACATGTTGAGAGCTACTGCACTAGATTTGGGAGGCTAGTTAGAAATTTTTTGCATTGATCTATGTAAGATAAAACATAGAAATAAATGCTGACAATAGAGTTGAAGAGGAAGGGTGGGTTCCAAAAATATAGAGGAGTTACAATTGACAGGACTTGTTAACAGACCAGAGTATACAGATGAAGTAGAGGTAGAGTCTAGTCTAGAAGAGTCTAGATTGATTTCGAGATTTCTAACTTTAGTAGGTGGGTGGAAAATGGTGGTGCCATTATCTCAACATATGGAATAAAAGAGGAGAAGATGGATAGGTTTTGGGGTGGACCTGATGACGAGTTTGGTCTTAGACATGTCAAATGGAGATTTATGTGCAGATATCTGTTAGGAAAGTAGGATACTGTAGAGTTGAAGTTACAGTTATAAGAATGAATTTATAAGTGTTGGCATGTATGTCTATAGAAGAGAAATTATAGGTCATAAAGTCAACAGAATAAAGTACTCAGAACAGAACTCTGAAATATGCCAGTATTTAAGGTGAAATCAGAATAATTCACCTGGAAAAGGCCCGAGAAGGGCTGCCAGGAGCTGTGGAATAAAGAGTTTCTATAAAGGTGTGATCAGCCTGTCAGCACTGCAGAAAGGTCAATTGACATATGGATGCCAATGCATTTAGTTTTGTCAGAGTACCACGGATTGGACCCAGATTGTATTTACCTGACATTAGAAAATGTTTCTGAGGACAGAATACATGCCTTTTGTTTTTCTGATATTAAGTTTCTATTCACTTCTGAAGAAGATAACATTATTGATAGAAATACTTGGGGTATGAATGGATTCGTATTCAAGTTCTAAGGTAATATTGTAGCTGAACTTTAATAAAATGTTTGAAGAGCAAATTAAGAATCAAAATTTATATACATATGTGTGTGTGTATGTGTGTGTGTACATATATATTCTTTTGAGGAAGCACGGTCTCTTGTGGGGTATTATTCCTTTCTACAAGAAGCTTGCAGAAACGAGTGTGGAGGTTTTTGTGGTTGGTCCTTCTGAAAGTGTTTGTTTTGTTCTCTACCCCCATCCCTGCTGGGGAACCAAGAATGCTATTATTGCTGTTAAGAATATTGTTTTACTCTGAAACTTTGTGTGACAGCTGGACATGATTATTTTATTAGTTTACTGACCGGCACAACTTAAACAAAAAAAGAAAGACAAGGTCGACAAATGTGATAGATATTAGGGCAGCTATCACTTCTGATAATCAGACCATAACCTTTTTTCCCCTTTTCCTCCAGTGCTTCCTCTAAGCAGACTTATAACAAAACCATGACAGTAAATAGAAATTGCTGCCCTTCAGGACCTGGGATAATGGTTTCATAAGCAGGATTTATCAGTGGTGTGTCAGTGTCTGGAAAACATAGTTTAAATGTGTATGTCCAAAGCAGCATGCCCACCTCTATTTTAGGAAAACTTCTTGTGGGGTGTGTGGATTGACTGACTCGTTAGGACTCTCTGGAAAGCCAGATTTGAGATTGAGCAGACATAGCCCTTTGAATTTGCTGCTTGTATTCCTCTATTAATTAGTTGGAAAGTTCCCCACAAAATGTGGGCCAAATGCAGAATGAGAGGGACTGTCAGTAAGACAGTGAGCTTTCTGAAAAGAAGAAAGCTTTCCTTTGAAGAATCAAAGGACGTTTTCTCTTTTGGGCTCAAACAGGTCTGATCTAACAGATTCTCTGTGTGTAGACTTTACCCTTTGCTTGTTGACCAGTGTTTTAAGGCCCGACATTATGAAAGGAACACTTAAAATCTCAGGCTGCAAATTATCAAATGTGTAATTGTTATTTCATGGAGACCAAACTAATATCCTAAACTATTAGAAATTTGACTCGCTGACAGATCAGTCTCTTATTTATTTATTTATTTAAGATTTTATTTATTTATTTGACACAGAGAGAGAGACACACAGCGAAAGAGGGAACACAAGCAGGGGGAGTGGGAGAGGGAGAAGCAGGCTTCCCGCCGAGCGGGGAGCCCGACGGGGGGCTCGATCCCAGGACCCTGGGATCATGACCTGAGCCAAAGGCAGACTTTTAATGACTGAGCCACCCAGGTGTCCCCAGATCAGTCTCTTAAAAAACTGGTAAAGAGCCTGCCGTTGAGGCTGTTGGCTGAGGATGGTGGATTTTAAGGATGGAAGACATAAAACATGAAAGTTCTTTCCAGATCAGTTTGGAATACTTAAAGTAATGACGTTAAGCTATATGTTCTTCATTTAGGATTAAAAAGAACAAGTTATCAAGTATATCATTGGAATTCAAATTAACATTTTCCCCTTTTCCTTTCTTTGAGCAGGTGGTCAAGTTATTAAGCAACAAAAGATCACAAGCAGTTGGAATATTAATGTCTAGCCTTCATTTAGATATGAAAGATATACAACATGGTGAGTGTAAACATAAAAATTCAGCTTTTGAATACCCAGATTTGGGCTGACAGATGTGCTGTTTGGTGGTAAAGTTATTTTAGAGTTTTTGAGATTAGTATGTTTCCTGTAAGTGCTACCAAACTTTCTACCATGATCGTTTCTGGAAGGGTTACTAGTAACTTGACTTTTATGTTGTTTCTATATTTTGCTAAAAGCCTGATTCTCGTGTGACATATTTCATCTGCATTAATAAATATTTCATTTTTAATTCATCAGAAATACTGGTCCCACTGTGCTCTGTAGTGAATTAGACTATATCTGACGTATTTACTTCAGGATGCCATGCTCAAAGAGTGACTGATAAGCAGGAGTGATAGTGGTATGTCTCAGCCATTGAAAATACCTGAAAATAGTGTACTGGAGAGATAAATATGTTGAGACTTGAATCTCAAGTGTTTGATGAGCTAACATAAATTTTCTAACAGATTGTCTTCAACCAGTGTAGGAGTTACATGGATGCTTGTTTTATTGTTATTATTTTAAGAATGTTTTTATGATTAGAGATGTCGAATAGTAGACTGGATTGCCATGTATAGTAATTAAATGAAAACTCAAGTGTTCAAGAGGCTGAATGATCGTTTGTTGCGGATGTCTATAAAGCATTGGACAGGTGAGGGGGCATGTTCTCTTAGTCCTCCTGTCCCCAGATATGATGAGATGCTGAAAGAATCACAAAAGCAAATTTATTATGTATAACTTTTTAGGGTGGAAAACTGTCCCTCTTCTTTCAATCATTTGGTATGACTATATGTAAACCCCTGGGCTTTTCTATGCATAGAGGGATTGAATTATTTTTTTCTAATAACCATCAAAGATAGTTTCAAATGATTCTTGCCCACTTATATTATTGTTGGTGATCCAGACACATGGAAGCAGTCATATCAGGGCCTTTTGTTATTTCTTTTATGTTGTTGTTTTAATTTATATCTTTAACCAGCCTTATAAAATATTCTCCCCGTTTAGAGTTAGGCTGATTTTAACGTTTTGTAAGTGGCTTTAGTGTCAATATTTTAAGTACTTGAAATCCACCCTATAATTGACAGGCATTCCTGTGCCATATCTTCCTATCACATTTATGCTGAGAGATATTGCCCAAAGGTGAATAGAGGAAATATATTTATATTCAGAATGTCTCATAAGCTGTCCAGAGCCTTAGAATAGATTTAAAGCAGATTGATTTATCCAATGGAATGCCAGTTTACCTATTAAAGAAATATGGTTTCAAGTATAACCCAGACTTTATAAATTATGAAAACATTTAACTGGCTTTCTAGCTTACCCCTTTATGAATGTGGATTCTATTTGTTAGCCTTAAAATACTGTGTGGAATAATTCATAAATAGCACAAGCCTGGTATGTTCTGTCAATTGATGAGTAACTCTTAATCATAATTTAAGTTTTTATTAAACTGTTTTGATGGTGAGGAGACTTCCTCAAACTGAAGCATTGAGGGTAGTAGTCACAGAACAGGACGCCAAGGCTGGCGCCAAGAAGTACTTGGCGTTTCTAAAGCTGGCAGATGTAGCCCAGTTAAGTCATAGAATGAAATCTGAAAATAATGATATGGTCCTTTCCTTCAGTCAAATATTCAACCCGGGTTGAGTTAATAATGAGAACCTTATGAACAAAGGAGTCCGCCTAACATCTGTGTCTGTGGTAAAGCCAGTGAGAGTTCATTGAAAACTTGCTAGTTTAACATGCAATGCTAACAATAACATGGCATGAACGTCAGTAGTTGAAGGGTCACGCAGAATTATGCATAAACTTTATCCTATTAGGATGTGAAGTGATTGCTTGAGTCACTTTGAAACCCTGTACATGGTTTTCTAAAAAACAGTTGCTTTAAAATTTAAGTCTGAAGAAGCAAGTGGTATGCCTTGCAGTGAATAAAGTCCTGTTCTGTCTCAGTATGTTGTCTGGAATCATGATTTACATGTGAGAGTCACTCGTGGCCTCTAGAATAAACTTGACTTCTATCAGGACATGCCTCCACTGAGAAATCCACAGAAGCATAAACATCATTGATTTTGGTTGTAGAAGCAGCCACAGAATTTATCCAGGCCTCTAGTGTCATCTTGTAGAAGAGCAAACGAAGACCTTTTTGGTGGTTAGGTTTCTTTTTCAAGGTCGCAAAGCACGTTAGTGGAACAGACTAAGCTTGGGCCCAGCCCTCTTCACTCCCTGGTCCTGCTCTTTTCATTCACGGGAGCTGCTTTCTCAAGATGGTGCTTTTTCTACAACCAGCATTGGTATCTTGAAAACCGAGTATATGTAACAAAGCAGAAAATTTTTTTCTCTTTTTCTCTCACCAAAACTCCAAAAAAGGTTAAGGTTGAGTTTACTTTGTAATGTTTCTATTTTTAAAGCGCCATGTTAGAGTAATTAGCGTGGAAGGTTTGGATTAGAGGTGCCAAAATTCTAATCGTGGTCTTGCCACCATGTCCGCTGAGCATCACACCCTGCTCAGACTCAAAGGTTATTTTCTGCAATGGGCACATGTAGGGTCCTCAGTGGCATATTGAGTCAAAGGGCAAAGAGGGAAGAAAGGATCGGTTTCTTGACTAAGTTCACTAATGTGGCAATACAGGTGAGGCAGTCCCAAATAATTAACGGCGAGTGTGCATGTGCGCACATGCGCACAAAGGTTACAGTGAGGACGTGAGCAGCTCTAATGCAGTTGGCAGTGTGTTCTGGTATCTTCTAAACTATCCTGTAAATTGTCACAGTTTTCCAACGGGAAGGGTGAAACTGTGGTGTGCCACCTCTGGAAAAAAACAAAACAAAACAAAACAGAAACACTCCAATGGTTTAGAATAATTTAAAGTCTAGGATGAAGGTGCTTTTCAGAAATGATTTACCTAGTGTGCTAGAGCTTAGGGTCATTATGCCTTTAGAATCTCCTTAAATCAAGCTCTAGGGATCCCCTGAGGCAATGCTAACTGCTCATCCATTGCTGAGTTGACTTCCCTGGGTGCATAGCCCTTTGAGTTCCAGTTTATTGTCACCTAAGGCTAGAATCTCTACTTTGTGTGGGCCCTCAGCTTTAATGTTTGGCCTTTGGCTCCATCAGGCTGTCAATAGAAAGTTCAGGTTCCTTGGGATAGGGCTAAAGCAGTTTCTGAACTGGCTCATTTTTCTGCATTCTCTCTTGTTTAGCATGGTAATTCCCCTCTTGGCTGTTTTTTGATGCTTTTCAGATATTTGATAAATATATTTTATCCTGCATTTTAAATTACTCTCAATGGGAGGATTGATTCAAGTCATCTAGCCTGTTATTTTCATGATGAGAGTATCCTATAGCTCTGTAGTTGAGTTTGGTGAAAAGAGATTGAAGTTTGTATACAGCATTCCATCTGTACTTCGGGAGTCAGTGTGGTCGTCACAGCTCCAGGATCGTTTTGGTAGAAAATAGTAGCTGCAGAGCAGTTTGAAATTTCATAGGGCTCGGTTTTATCCCCTACAGTCTCACCACTAGGTAGAATATCCACATAATTTATCATCCAAACTGTGATACCTTTGAGAGTGGAAGGGGGTGCTGTGAGTAATATTGCTTGGTACACCAGGAGTAGAGTAATTCTACTATTGGATCAAATGGAAACAAGTTTCTGATATCATTCTCCTTCATATATGTATGTTTATAATACAACTATTTATTGGCCAGGGAATTAAACAGTTTGAAAAGCCTGCTTTGTAAACCTGAGGTTGTCTAGCTCTCTGTCCTTTTGGGACTCTCCTCAGTATCTTGTCTGAAAGATTTGTTCCAGTTTGAGGCAAACACATCACAGAGGTAGGAATCTGTTACCCTTATAATCTGTAGCTGGCAACTAGAAATCGAACTCAGCTGGTAGCTGGACTGAGGACCAGTTAGGGACTAAGCCTCTGGCAGCGTCCTTAAAGATCAAGCTATAGACTCCCCTAAGTTTTTATGCTGTCTGTGCACAGGGGTGGAGTGGAGCATCTCTAAGAGATTTTAGCTACTCCACGTGTCTTGTATCCTTTTAGTTTCACCAGTAAATGCCCACTTGACATATTAGAATGCTAATTAGCAAAGCCTCAGTTACTGATCTAGTAACTTGTAATAACTGCCCCTGAAGTATGGACTCTTTTTCTATATTTAAATTCAGTTAGTCAACATATAGTACATCATTAGTTTCAGATGTAGAGTTCAGTTATTCATCAATTGCATATAACACCCAGTGCTTATCACATCACGTGCCCTCCTTAATGCCCGTCACCCAGTTACCCCATTCCCCTACCACCTCCCCTCCAGCAACCCTCAGTTTGTTTCCTATAGTCAAGAGTCTCTCATGGTTTTTCTCCCTCTCTGATTACTTCCCATTCAGTTTTCCCTCCCTTCCCCTATGATCAGGAATTCTGCAACATGGCAGGATATAAAAGCAATGCACAGAAATCAGTTGCATTTCTATACACAAACAATGAAACAGGAGAAAGACAAATTAAGGAATAGATCCTATTTACAATTGCACCCAAAACCATACGATACCTAGAAATAAACCTAACCAAAGAGGTAAAGGATCTGTACTCTAAAAACTACAGAATACTTATGAAAGAAATTGAGGAAGTATGGCCTTTCTTACATAGTGCTGTCTTACCATCCCTGAGGTATAGATATTAGGACAGTTGACTGCCCCTAAAGTTGAAGCTTTAACTGGCTCATATACACTATTACATTCCCTCAGTATACATGTTTTAAAATAGATTAAAGATACTATAGCAAGAGATACCTAAGATGTATTTAATGATCTCACACATAGAAATAAGTTTTGCTAACCTTCCAGCATTGTCCAGTCCAAAGTATTGACCCTTGTTCCTTTCTTTCTTTCCTTTTTTTTTTTTTAAGGTTTTATTTACTTCTTTGTCAGACAGAGAGAGAGAGAGAGAGAGGGAGCGAGAGCACAAACAAGGGAAGTTGCAGGCGAGGGGAGAAGCAGGCTCCCTGCTGAGCAGGGACCCAACGCAGGACTCAATCCCAGGACTCTGGGATCATGACCCCAGCCCAAGGCAGATGCTTAACAAACTGAACCACCAAGGCATCCCAGCCCTCGTTCCTTTCTTCCTTTTAATATCTGTCCTATCTAAAGCCAACTAGTATTGTGAGCCCATAGGCAACAAGTACTAAATTATGTCTTTGTTGACAGTTCTATTGTTTTTAATCATGATTTGTCAAAATCATGTGTCTTGACATCAAATAAGATAATTATGTAAACTACCTGGTCAATAAAACGATGGTTATTTTTATTCTTTGGTGTCTAAGCCTAATGACTGCTTTTTCAAATGCTCTTTAAAAAATGCAGTTAAGGATACCCTACAAGGGCAATGACCTGCTTTTAGGTTTAAATCAGAAATTCCAGGGGTGCCTGGTGCAGTCTGTTAAGCATCCCACTCTTGGTTTCTGCTCAGATCGTGATCTCAGGGTCCTGAGACCGAGCCCTGTGTTGCACTCTGCACCCATCACAGAGTTAGCCAGAGATTCTCTCTCCCTCTGCCCTTCCTGCTCGTTCTCTCTCTCTCTCTCTCTTAAATAAATAAATCTTTAAACAAAAAAAATCAGAAATTCCAGTGAAATCTGTCTGCTAATTTCTGATTCCTTATTGGATCCTGTGTCATCTTGCTGTTCTTTTGATCTTCTGTCACTGACCTCCTTCACAAGGGCTCAGAGTTGTCAGAAGCCTTAGCCTGATAACTGTGTAGGAAGGAATCACCTAGGTTGGCAGCTATTTAAAAAGAGAATTGCTTTTGACAAACAGGACACATACTCTTTCATAATCAGATCTTTTTATTAGTATCTGAAGAGACAGAATTAAATATTGGCTTGAATTTTTACCTCTCCCCCAACCCCCTTCCTTCTATTATTTGCCAATACGGGCGTATCTCAGATATGTTGTGGGTTTGGTTCCAGACCACTGCAATAAGGCGAATATCGAAATAAGCTGAGTTAAATGAATGTTTTGGTTTCCAGTGCAAATAAAATTTATGTTTACACTATACTATAGTCTATTAAGTGCACAGTAGCATTGAATTTTAAAAAATCGTGTATATACTGATGTGGTTTTTAGAATATAGGTGAGGTTCGGTGGGGTGAGGTCCGGAGCCAACGACCAAGAAAGAATTCTTGAGACATCTTTGGTGCAGAATGGTGGTTTATTAAAGCACGGGGACAGGACCCGAGGGCACAAAGAGTTGCTGCACGTGGGTCTTGAGGAATGGCTGATTATGTACTCCAGAGTTGGGGGAAGTAAGGAAAAGGGAGGTTTCAAAGGAACTTTCATATGCTAAAGAGGACCGACCTACAAGATACCAGAGGTCTTGCCATTGTCAAGTTAAGGTTGTTTTCCCCTCTAGCAAGGTATTAACATTTAGTAGGGAGATTCCTGGAAGAATGTCACACAAGTCCCACCCAAGAGTGGGGGATAAGGGGAGGTTGCAGGGTGTCCGCTTATGCTTTGTCTTCAGCTAGCCTTCTGCTCCCTCATCGTATACCTTAATTAGAAAATACTTTATGGCTAAAAAATACTAACCATCAATCTGAGTTTTCAGTGGATCATAATCACTGAGCACAGATCACCGTAGTAAGTATAATGATGATGAAAAAGTTTGAAGTATTGGGAGAATCAGCAAAATGTGACACAGTGACATGAAGTGAGCAAATGCTGTTGGAAAAGTGGTGCCCATAGACTTGCCTGAAGCAAGTTGCCACAAACCTTCAATTTGTTAAAAAAAAAAAACCCAAAAAACAAAAATGCAGTATCTCTCAAGTCAATAAAGCAAAGCACAATAAAATGAGATAAGCCTGTAGCTGTGTAAAGTGGTCCAGAAGAAGGGAGTTAATTTTCATTATACAATGCAGGGAATGGAGGTTTATATTAAGCCTGCCTGGGGCTTCACCTTAATAGGACCAAAATGGGTGTCCAGCTCCTTCACTGCCCTCTACAGTGTATTAGCTTATTTCACAATGAGGACCCGTGTTTCCTAATAAAATGAGAATATGCAACATAGGCAAAAAGAGAACTGACGAAAGGCGCAATACGTCTGGCCACCAGTTGTTTTGGTTTTTTGAGTTACTAAAGCACTGGAAAATATATTTGGCAAATTTCATTTCTTCCTTCGTCATTTCATACAAATTCCCCAGTTTGCTTATTGACTCTGTTCCTTAACGAATGAAGCGGATTTTTTTTCACAGCTATGAATTAAAGGAGGAGAAAGATTTTAAAGGGAATTATTAATTAATGGAGTTGCTTGTTCTTGATTGAACCAAGCAAAGATACACAAATTTGTTAGAGAAAAAGCATGTCGGGCTCAGCTTATCAGTGAACAAAAGCAGGTTGTGATTACTTGTAAAAAGCTTGTGACGCATAGGGCATGGGACTTTCTGTGCCTTTTTTCTAGGTTACTGATGCTCAGAGAGTTTTTAGGGATATACACCCTGGTTAAGTCCTTGGGGATGCTTGCTTTCATTTTGTACTCATGCTCTAAGCCTATTTCTTTATTCCTTTTGTCTAGACTTCCTGGCTTTTCCCTTTATTTTTAAGTGCAGACTAGCTTTGATTAAAAGCCTGATTCCAGAGCCATGCTGCTCAGATTTTGTTTTGGACAGAACGTTTGTCTCCCCCCCAAACCCCAAATTCATATGTTGAAAGCCCTAATCCCCAGCGTGATTGTGCTGACCACGGGGAGCCTTTGGGAGATAATCGGGCTTAGATGAGCTCATGAGGGTGGCCCCCATGATAAGATTAGCATCCTTTAAGAAAAGGAACTGAGGCCACAGGCTCTGCACACTAGGAAGAGGGTCCTTACAAGTTCCAGCCTCCAGAACTGTGAGCACTAAATTCCTGTTTAAACCCCCAGTCTGTGAGCTTTGTTAGCAGCACCAGCTGACTTAAGACAGACTGGAATCCCCGTTCTGTTGTGGGGTAGCTGAGTGATAACCTGGGCAGTTTATTTCATATCTCTATGGCTCCGTTTCCTCATTAGTAGAAAGGGCTGTTTAAATGAGTTATTTCCTGTAAACACACACACACACACAGTAAATAGTCAATATTCATTCTGTCCTCGCCTTTCTGCATTTCTTCGGAAATGACTTGTGTTAATAGGCTTTGGAGGTTCCTGAAACTCAGAGGCTGGCCAACCAGTGAGGAGAGAGACCGTAAAGGTTACTTATTCCTCCTTCCGTTGTTGTGAACAGGTTCTGCTACAAGCCTCTCCCCCTTCCCCCTGCCCCAACAGAGGGGGTGGAATGCAGAAGCTGCTCCTGATGGCATTTGAAAGCCAGAGGAGAGGGGAAAAGTGGGAGACTTGTTCAAGGGGTGCATAACTGAGGCAGATTCGATTGTTCTGGAGCTTGGGTTTTCTGTCATTATTACTGAAATAATGAGTTATTAATGGGCTGTGTCCATCTCTGTTTTCTGGCTAGAGATAAATATGAGGATTATTTATATGAGCAGCCCTTAGAAGTTGAGCATGGACATATCTTTGGACTGTACTTTATCAGCAAGGAGAGCAATTTGGTTTGGAAATTTGAAAGGTGGCGGCGGGGGTGGGGGGGCCCTCCCCGGGGGGGGCCCTCCCCTAACTGTGTTGTTTCTTAATCATTGTCTCTGGGCACTGTGAGCTCGCCATATTCCACACGTACCGCTGTTGGCTCTGGGTGGCTTGTGAGGGTAGCAGGGGGAGGGAGTTTGGCTTTGTTGCTACAGTGAATCTTGTAAGGAGCAAGAGTAGAAGTGGATTCAGGGACAGATGCTTCTGTTTCTTGCTTTGACATATTATTAAACTGACAGTGAAACTAGTTTCTAGCTCTGAGTATAAGTATTAAAAACACTTCTTTAAAAATCTGGAAATACCCTTTTGAACTCCGGGAACTCTTCCCATGTATTTTGATAGCCTACACACATAGCAGTTCTTCAGCCCTGTGGGGCTGCCACTGGATAGTGTTTTTCTTATGAAATTTTCTAACAAACAAGTTGTAGATTACAAACTCCTGGTCTTTTTTGTAGCATTTCTGGTTTCATTTGTGGAGACACAAGCTTTTTCACTGGCCTATTAATTACCATAAGAAAGTTTATCCATAATCATTTGTTTATTTTTGTAATATTCTCAAAAATTGGGGTTAGTGTGGGCAATGTTATTTTTTCCCGGCAGGTTTTCCAGTGTCTGGTTTCTTTACGAAACTCAAGTTTACAAGGCTCACTTAGAAACTGCCTCATGCCTCCCCCCTTTTTTTTTACCTTTAAGTGTTTTCTTCACATGAGATATGGAGTTTTAAGACCTGTTTATTATATTTATTGAGACATTAAAAAATCTAGTAAATGCTGTTGGGAGGTTTAGTGAATGGTTTTCATTGAAATGTGAAGTCACTTAGAAATTTGAGAAGAAAGTGGGCTCCGTCCAGTGAGCTGTGTAACCTTTTCATCAATTGTAGCCTTGTTGTGGAGAAAGTACATGTGAGATAGGTCCACTTTCATTAAAACCTACTTTTAGAAATTTAATATCAGAATATGTTTTAATTTAAAATATAAATTCATTCCTGAGAGTTTCTTATACAAAGACAGACCTCCCAAATCATTTTAAGTCACACATAGATCATTAAATCAAGGGAAGAGGAATTATTTTAATAAGTCTGTCATTACAGTCTCAGAAAAAACCTGGGTTGAACTTAGCTTATATTTTTTTTAACGTTGTTCCACAGTTGGGCTTTTTGATTATGCTTTTATGGGAAGGAGAGACGCAATACTTGAGGCTGTTCTGAAACTGTGAGCTTTGGATGTGGATATTCCTTCCTTTCTTGCACTTAGTATCTGATTATGTATCAAGTGTTTGCTGTGTATTTTTATTGCCCCCCTACCCCATCCCCACCCCTATGCTCTCTCCCCTGTAAGTTCTGTGAGGCCCACTGCAGCTCAGCTCAGGATGTTTGCCCTTATAATGCTGTTATCTGGTGATTGTTAAAGGAATTGCCCAGGACCAAATGGGGCATGAGTGAAGGGGGGAGCCCAAATTTGAGCACAGAGACTTAGTGTGAGTGCATAATTAATCACACCAACTTTGCCCCTTTGTCCACTGTGTGTTAAAGGTGCAGTTTTTGCAACAATATTCCTTTTGCATAATCCTTGAGAGGGGTGGGGATTTGGACTATTATTTGGGTGGGGGGGCGGGGAGGGTGAAGCCCTTTTGATAACTAGAATCCTGTGTGTATTTTAAAATTGACATCTTTAAAATTCTGTGTGTTTTGACAAGTGCATTTTCAGCACCCCAAAGTGGCCACCCTCAAGATGTTTTCTGGTCATCTTTATCCTTTCAGATGAAGTGAGGATCTGAGAGTACTAGAGATGAGGAGAGGAAGGAGTGATTGGCACTTTCCACATTTCCCTTAGGAGCCACCTGTGTCCTATTCCTACTAGGCACATTCTAGAAATAGAATCAGAAATATAATCAGCCCTGTGTGCTGAGAGATCAGATAAAATGGCTTAAAAAGTTACGTAATGGCATGTTATCTTTGAGCATGACTGCAGTAATGATCTTTCATGCTGATGACTGTCTTACCTCTTTCCTCACGGTCAAACATGAATACAATAAGATCTCTACTTCCCCAGTAGCAGTTTTCAGCCAAATACCTCTGAATTTGTTGTAAAATTTATTAAACAGTTTCAATCAATTATTATTTACATATGATTAAGAAATCAAATAGTACACTAGGCCTTGCAATGAAAACCCGCAGTTCCCAGTTCCCCATATGGGCTTCATCACTTCCACGATGGATTGTGAAGGCATGATTTTCCCCTTGTTTGAGCCACTGTGGAATATTCGCAGCCTCCTTCAAGGAAATGGTAGAATTTAGGAGCAGGATTCTTTATGGTTACTGACAGTATGAAGCCCTTATGAATTATATTGTTGTGAAGAGAATTCTAAGTTGAGCACGATGTTCAAATGTATTATCTGCAAGTTTTCTTTTAATTCTAAGATTTATGATTCTAAGTTTAAGGTTGTACAATTGCTGATAATAATAATAATAGCCAGCGCATAAAGTCATTGCTGTAGGGTTTGCAATAACTCTTTGAGGTAGGTAATGTTATTATCCCCAACTTAGGGATAAGGAGGCAAAAGAAAGTTAAGCAGCAGGTGGTCTGGCTGCAGAGTCTGTGCTTTGAAGCCCTGTGCTGTACTTCCTAAGAACTCTCAAATGGTAGTAATTGTATCAGTGACTTAAGCTGGAGAAAATGGTGCATGGTTTTTGTCCTCCATGGTTCGTAACTACAACACCAGTCTACTGGCTAGCGACGGTCATTGCTATTCACAGCACCGTCCTGTCTTCTAGTAGTGCTATTCAGCTAGAGCACACATCCGTACTGTGTGTGTTTGTGTGTGTGTGGGGGGGGTGGGGGGTAGAATCAAGGATCATAGAGAGAAAAAGACTGTCACGAAAGCTGCAAAGGGGTTACTTGATGGATACTGGAGGATTTGCTTTAAAATTCCTTCTATTATCACTTGCTGTCCTGTCTTCTGTCAGTTCTATGATTTAGGTAATGCTCAGATATGCTTTGCCAGAGAAAGCTACAGAGTGGAGGGTGTCTCTCTATGCCCAACTTCTGTACCAATTAAAGGGATAAGAAGGAGAATGCATTCAAAGACTATGATCACTTTAGCAACATTTTCATATAAGTGTCAGAGTGTGTTAGAGTGACTAGTTATACTCTTGTAACCATTAGCCCCTGTTCTTACCATAAAGATGTCAGGATTGACATTTAATTTATATCAGGGGCTTTTGATTCATTTATTCCTACTGTCTTATTTCCTTCCTTTCTTTATCTCTTCCCATATTTAATTATTCACTTACTCAGGTATTTACTGAGTACTTTCTTTGTGCCCAGCTCCATTCCTGGTACTGGGGTATAAAAATGAGAACAAAAAGACAAGACAACAACAACAACATGTGGCTATGTGGAATTACATTCCAGTAGGGAAGAAAACAATTAAAAAAAAAAAGGCAAAATGTATGGTATGTCAAATGTCCATTAGTGCCATGGAAGAAATACACAAAAGCAGGAAATGGAAACAGCACAGAGTGAGAGGTAAGGGAGCAGTCAGGAACAGCGTCAATGAGAAAGTGAAATCTGAAGGGTACAAGAAAAGGAATCCCATACTATCAGAGGGAAGAGCATGGTTGGGAGAAGAAGCAGTCAAATGCAAAGATCCTATGGTGCTAGCGTCCTGGCACACTAAAGGACCAGCAAGTTGCTGAGTGGTTCTGGAGAGAGTGATCAAGGGGAAGAGAAGTTTGGGGTGTGTTTGGATAAATAATAAGGGATGGAGGGGAGGAAGTCGTCAAGGGGGATGGGCAGGAGGACCAGAAGAAAACTTTCACAGTTAATTCAGATGCAAGATGATGGTGGCTTGCACCAAAGTGATAGCAGTAGGGATGGTGAGATGTAGTCAGATTCGGAATATTTTCTGAAGGTAGAGGCAACAGGATTTGCTTATGGATTAGAAGTAGACTCTGAGAAAGAGCAGGACTCAGGATTTTGGGCCTTAGTTAATATACAGGTGTATTGCTATTTTCTGAAAAGAGGAAAATTGCAAAAAGGGCAGTTTGAGAAGGGAAGATCAGGAGTTCCACTTGGGACATGTTATGTTAGACATGTGAGTAGAGGGGTTGGGCATTAAGAATCGTAAGTTTGGAGTTAGAGAAGTACAGACTGGTGATAAGCATAGGATTCATCAGCATCTTGATGATGGGAGTAAGGGTAGATGGAGGAGAACAGAAATCAAGTATCGAGACTGTTATGGTCCTCACATTTCCAAAATCATGGGAGTTTTCACAACACCTTCAGGATTATTATCCTACGAATCTACTATGATGTTGCTTAGAGTACTCTAGATGGGTTAGGAATTAGATCAAGTGGAAAATGAAGAGCAAAGAGAAATATATTTATATTGAACATATTATATATTTTTAGTGGTCCTATCTAGAAAGAGGGCAGAATGCAAGCTTTCTTTCTTTTTCCTCATTTGTGCAACAAACTTCGTTCACTAAGAAAATGGATAATTGGAAGTTGTTTAAAATCAGATTGTGTTTTTACATTATTTCCACTAAACAGTTGGCTCTATTTATTTCTTCCGTGAAGAGGAACATAAACAGGAGCAGCTTTCTGGACTTGCTAACGCTCATATGAAGATAAATTTGAAATATTTATGTCTCTAGACAAAATATCAGTAACTAAATACAAACAGAAAATTTGATTACTATTTAGTGGACTGTTGGGTAACATTGAGAATTTGCCATAAGAGCGATTTGGAAGAGAATACAAATTGAGTAATTTATGGTAGCCACGTTGATATTTCCTTTGGAAATAAATTTCTTTTAATTCTTAGCATTTTTTATCTTAAAATTCAAAATTTTATTATCAATCTGTTTTAGACCTGATAGCTCCCATGCTCTTGGACTGCTATATTTCAAGGCAGTTCTATTATGTCTTTCATCCTTTTAAAAAGTTTTAATTAATGGAGAATAGAAATTGTTTCATAAAGATTATGTATGCCTCAACCAAAATTGTTTTTCATTTTGAAAATCTCTTTATGGTCCAGTTTAACAGACAGCCTGAGTCGCATATCATTTACTCTATTGTTATATGTTGTTTTGGTTGAAATGTATGAAGAAAATCTGTCTTCACACAGATATATGTAGCTGAAAAGAGAGAAGTATTTATTAGTCTTTCAGATAATGGCAGATATTATTGTTAATACTGCACCAAAACTCAACAATAGTTTCCTAATAGTTAGTTGCAATGTTGAATTTGAAAGCCACATCAGTAAGCTTTTCATACATTAAAAAAAAAAAAAAAAAGATTACATCTCACTCAATATTAAATACCTGGATCTGCTAACATTATTTAACTGAGTTAAGTCATCTGAATTACATAGATGTTTGGCAAAAAACATAACTTTAAGAATATTGAGTTCATTTAAATGAAACCCAAATATTCATTTAAATCTGAACAGGTTCTGCTATGTTTTGAAGTGTTGGAGATGTTTAGAATAGTTCTCAAAAGGCACACTTTGCCTTTTTGAGATAAATTGTGTTTTTATTTCTAACTCAAATTCACTCTGGCAGTTTTTTGAACCCTAATTCCAGTTACAACATGTGGATGTTACAGTGTTGGTTGCTCAGTGCCCTATGTGAAGTTTAACTTGGAATTATGCAAACAGACATTTGGGTGTCCTGGTCACTGCCACAGAACAGTGTAAACTGGCAAGCAGAGCGTCACTCGTCCTTATCTCAGCCCTAATCTCTGGAATGAAAGATTCCCATCATCTGCTGCACGTAGCGAAAGGTCTGGGTGTCACAAGGAAATGACATCAGTTTTCTAGCATCTGTGATACCCTCGAGTAGTAATTTCAGAATACTTAGTAAAAGGCTTACATTGTTGAAATATGATGTAGTCTGGGGAGTTGACTTTTAGTCTCAATCTCTAACTCTTTTATTCTGTGCCAGAAAGGAATTTTGCAAGACAGGATGGGTTTTCCTTTGTTGTAGCCTGGCTAGTGAGGATGAATAAATACACCTACTATCCTCTTTCCTCAGAAGAGAGGAGAATATGGAGGAGATGTGATATTCTCTGGGAAATCTAGGAATAGGAAATTGCTTCTTCTTGAACAATGAAGTTCATGATTTCAACTGAGAGTATTTTTAAGTGCTTTGGCAAAGTATTTTAGCCACCGACAACCATTTCCCCTACACAGATAGAGTCAGATGGACTCTGTACACTTTGAAAGTAGGGAACAAACAAAAATACAAAGAATCTTTATGTATGGAAATTGTGAAATTTGAAGTCTGCATTTTTTTTTTTCTGTTGTTGTTTGTTTGTTTGTTTTAATGGTTACATTTTTCATGGGATTATTTGTGTACAGGAACAGCTAAGGAAAAGACATTAGTGAATTATTGTGATGGTGGAAAAAGGTTCTCCTGGTCAGTCGAACCAATAGGTATGGGAGTGTGGAGAGAGTTTCTAAATATTAGTTCAGTTCTTTGGGTGGAATCTTGAAGAAACATCTATTATTCATAGAGCACTCTCAGTTTGAACTGTAATTTTATTTAGTTGTGGGAAAGAGACTTGAAGCTTGTATTATATGATGGAGGAGAACTGTAGTGAAAATTCATGGTGCTCAGGGTACATTAAGCCTCTTCTCCCACCAATGGCTTCCATCTAAACCTTTGCTAAATGGCGACGCCCACCCTCTGTTTTACTCTTTGCCCCCAAAGCTTTGCATCCCAGTCGTCAAAGGATGTCAGGAAGGTCTGATCATGAAAATAGCTTTCTTTAATTAAAAAATTTCTTTTAAGCCACGAGAAGAGTAGATGCATTTTGCTCAATTAAATCAAAATTTTGAGGCATTATAGTTGCAGAAATGCTGAAGTCACTGGATATTTAAAGTAATGAAGCAGGAAGTGGGGACTCGTAGAAGCAGAAGCAAAACTAAGAGTTTCCTTTGTCCAGGCATGACCCTGAACAGTGGGTGGTCATTGCTGAACTCTAGAGAATGGGCAGTGTGGTGACAGAAAAGCAGATAGAAGGAGGAAAATTCCTCCACCAGTGGCCTCACCATTCACCAGACAGCTACTGAAGTTTAATTAAGGCTCAGAAGTCTGAGTCGTGAATTAGAACAGAGGCAGTTCCATCTTATATTTGAAAAATTTCTATTTTACTTAGAAGCAACTTTTGTTCATTAAAAACCCATCAGAGAAAAAAAAAAAAAAAACCCATCAGAGAAATCGGAGTATTTGGAACTCCTCCCCATATTTAACTGATCTCTCTTATTCCTGGCAATGAAACATTACACTAATCCTCTCACACAAATATATATATCAAAAGAGAAGAAAGAAAAACCTTCATTAACTGAACAAATAACAAATTATGACTTAACACACACATAAACTAGTGCATCATATTTTTGTACGTGTTAACTACATGCTGAGCTAAGTAAACCACAAAATTATTCTCGGGAACATAAGTATTGTGTGTATTCTTTAGATTTTTCATATTTTTAAGTTTCTGGCAAAACAGTCATGAGACAGAAGTTGTTAGTCAAAGTCATGTCTATGGTACAATGAAAGGATTACTATAACATGTCACATCTTGGTATGAAGCTCTCATATTCCCAGTCATATATTGTAAGTTCACAACTAAATTTTTTTTAGTTTTTGATAAATTTTTAATTTTCAGTGACTAAACTTCTTGGTTCCTTTCCCTACCTCAGCATGTCTGCCAGTATATAAATGGTAATATATCATATACTCAGGAAGCTATGTAAGTGCACATTTAAGTAAAATATCTTTAAAATGATTTTTTTAAATGACAATTATAATCTTTGTGTTTGCAAATTCAAGCTTTCTCTTCAGGGTTTCTTTTGAAGTCAGACATGTTTGTGAGGAATTACACTGAAAAAAGTATGAGTATTATCTGTGTAAAAGTTATTTTAGCATAAGGCATTTTAAATTTCTGATAGATTGTGTACTTTTAGAGCAATGTATATGCATGCACTCCAAATAAAATTTAACAGTGTCCCCCTTTTACAACATGTATTAGAAAACAGTGGCAAAATGTGATCGGAGTTAGGGTCTTATTTCCAGGGAGACTCACTAAGCTCTATTTTACAAGAGCATAAATGTTTACCTCAGCAAGAAGGTAAAGTACATTATGCCCAATAAAGGACATTTTGCAGCGCTGGTTTACAGAAAACATTCAACAGACAGTGGATCTTTTACACAAAGTACAGTGCGTTGTTTGAAACTATTTGCTCATCTATACGCTATGCTTAAAATAAACGCTATCTGGGAATATGCCAGTCTTTTTTTTTTTTTTTTTCTACCTTTTTTTTTCCACACCCTAGATTTTGTCACCTGCCAAAGTCAAATAAATCTTATCTGAACAGTTGAGATAAGCCTTGAGTTGTACCCAGTATGGTCAAATCAACAAACCTCTTCAAAAACAGAAATGAAATACAATATCGCCAGATTAAACAGTCTACAATGGCAATCATGTTTGCATTTAAAGATTTTATTCCAAAAGGATTACAGTCTTCGTATCCATTTTTTTTCCCCCTGCCTAGACAAGAAGGCGACATACTGAGTCAAACAAAATGCATTTGTTCTCTAACAATTTAACTTGTACAGCTCTTATAAACAAGGCCCATAGGTGTATGAAGCCTACTGACTTAATCAGTAACTTATGTCGTTATCCTTGTATAAGCAAGTATGCTTGAGAGGGACCAGTGGTGGATTGAGTATCAGAGTTATTTTTTTTCCAGCAGGAAAGCCTTTCTTTATGTAGCCTAAGTATAAAATCTATAGAATTCTGGCATTTTATTGTCTGTACCTTACAACAAATCCCCTCCCAGGTTAAACTGCCTGAAAAGAGAAGATAGTATAAATGGATATGATTTCTAAATAAGTAGGCTATTATAAAAATGCAAGGTTCTTCCCTTCTATAATAAAATGTATGCTCTACAAGGGCAGGAAGTGTGTCTGTCAGGTTTACCACCATATCCCCAGGGCAGAGAAGACTACCTGGTTTGGGGTTAGAACTCTATGAATATTTGTTCAGTGAAGGAATAAATGCTGTTTTCAAGAAGATACTGTTTACTTTGCAGATAAATACAAACATTTTGTAATAATTTAATCAGTTGTTGATACTTAAAAGCATGTTTCTGAAGTGAATATATTTTGACTTGCAGTTAAATGGTTCCCTTTCAACGTTATACTGTTTAATTGGCAGTTTATTTATGTGTAACAGGTAGTAAACAGATGTTACTGTGTCACTCAGTGTCAGGTAGTATTGACTTCTGTGTATTTCCTGACCATAGGGGAATTTATTTTTTTATTTTTTATTTTTTGTCTTTTTAAAAATTTTATTATGTTAATTACCATTCATTACATCATTAGTTTTTGATGTAGTGTTCCATGATTCATTGTTTGCATATAACACCCAGTGCTCCATGCAGAACGTGCCCTCTTTAATACCCATCACCAGGCTAACCCGTCCCCCCACCCCCCTCCCCTTTAGAACCCTCAGTTTGTTTCTCAGAGTCCACAGTCTCTCATGGTTCGTCTCCTCCTCCAATCTCCCCCCTTCATTCCATAGGGAAATTTATACACTGCTTGCTGATGTGAAGAGAACCCATTTCCCCACTGGTCTTTAAGCACATCTCCGCATACTTGAATTCAGCCTCTAGCACATCTGAGAATTGGCCCAACTGGATATAGAATTGGGATGCTGATGTGCTGCTTTTCTTTTATTTTTAAGGCCCAAACAATATAAAATATATTTTCATTTCTAATTTATGTTGTTTTGTAAGAGCAATTATTTCTACGAATGTCTATATGATATTGAGACATTTAGAGAGAACGAACGAAGAACCTTCTCTTTGTGAGTGCCTGCTGCAGCAAGGACTGTATGTCACATGGTAGAGGAGTTACCTCTAATCCTGACAATAACCATTTGAGGGAGGTATTAACACCATTATATACCTATTTCACATGTGAATAAACTGAGACCCAGATTGCTTACCAAGTCTCTCCCAAGAGACACACACTAGCTAGTCACAGATCCATGTTTTTAATCCCAGTCTGTGTGAATCCAAAGCACTGAGGTTTAAGGTTTCAAGTCATTTGGGAAAAAAAATCAAGACTTTTGAGTTATTATTTGAGTAAATTAAAGCTGCTCAATAAATACATTAATGTATAAACCAGGGATTTGAATGGAAGGAGCAATAAGAAAATTTAGAAGTCTTATAAATACAAGGAATGGAGTGCCATTATTTTAATTTGGACTCTTTAAAAAAGAATGCTTTTGCTGTATTTGCCATTAAATTTATTATGGCCTTTAGATAATCCAGAATTACTTGAAATGTGATTCAAGAACTTGTGTGTTTCCGATGTATGTTAAAAATGTGTAGCCATATGTCTTCTGGCAAGTTTCCCACAGTGTGGACATGCCTGGGTGTACATGTTTGACAAGCCCATGAGCTCAAGCAAATTTGGTGGTAGGATGTGTAAACACTGCAAATGTAGTGTTTCCTTTTATCTTATTATCAAGTGTGAAATTCAGGTGAATCTGGTACTAAGTATTTTACTCTCTGAGAAATGTTCTTTTTTTAACTTGTTAGATATGTTTGGTTCACTAAGCCAAGGAAAACCAAACAAAATCTTTAGAATTGCTTGACTGCATCATTAGGAAATTTTTGTTAAATAATACATTTTGACAGTTTTTTAAAGGAATTCCCCAGGTGTGTGGATTTTCAGTTGGGGATTAACACATCACTATTTCCTTATAAAGGATTCTTGATTCCATTGTCGTCAGATTGCACAGTGACAAGCACTTACCAAAGGTTTCTATGCTTTATTGAATTTCAAGTAAAAATTTAAGGATAATGGTCCTAGGCATTTCTACCTAAACTGTTTTCCCCCCCTCTTGTTTTCCTTTTTGTATCTTCCTGGCAGGACAAATAAAGCAGTACTAGAAATTTCTGAATGCATAAAAACTGACCATATGCATCCACCACAGACTGTAGATGTGAAGGAGGAAGAGGAGGCTTCTTCCTCTGGAAATATCTTTCATTCTTTTTTTTTTTTTAAAAGATTTTATTTATTTATTTATTTGACAGAGAGAGACACAGTGAGAGAGGGAACACAAGCAGGGGGAGTGGGAGAGGGAGAAGCAGGCTTCCCGCGGAGCAGGGAGCCTGATGCGGGGCTCGATCCCAGGACCCTGGGATCATGACCTGAGCCGAAGGCAGACGCTTAACGACTGAGCCACCCAGGCACCCAATATCTTTCATTCTTTATGTCTCATTTTCTTCCCTCATTATCATGTGGATGGTTATGCTTATAGTACTGTTGGCAGCAGATATCACTGCGCATGCCAATATTTGGCTTTTGCTTTTTCAGGTGTTGTTGCCTTCGTGGATTGATGGGACCAATAACACAAATATGTGGTTGGTAGTGTCTCTTTCTTAAGGTCAGCTATTATGGCTTTTCTCTGAAGGTTCAGTAATGACTTTGTTTTTCACACTATAAGCTTTTTTAGTTTTCTACTATATGTAGAACACTCTGGTGTGAGCTGATGATATCTAAGGCAATATCCCTGCTATCAGGCTATTTAAAATCTCCTTGGAGGCAAAGAGCACATAATTCTATACCAAAGAAGGAATACCTGAAAAGTATCAGGTGATTTGTATTTATGTTAAAGGGTTCAAACAAGAGGTCAGGGATGTCATTATGAGCCATGGTACTTAGGGAATGTTTCAGAGATAACTTAGGTTGGAGTTTGAAATTGCTATTTTGTTAGAGATAGTGGTTTGTCCACATTGTTCACACTTATCAACTTCCCCTCCATTTTAGGTAAACATTGGAAACTATTCTGGCCAGTGAGACATAAGCAGAAATTTCCTAAGAATTCATATTTAATAGGCATTGCATATACTTTCTTGTTGCTTTCCTTTTCCCTCAATTTTGCCTGGAATGTGAAAGTGATGGATGGAGCTATGGCAACTATTTTTCCACATGAGGAATAGGAATTTAAAGACCATAAAAACTTTTTTTTCCCTAACCTTTTTTAAATTTTCTGAATCAATGTCAACCTATCTCAATTTTATTTAAGTCATTATTTACTCAGATGTTCTTTTTACTGCTGAAAACAATTTTTAAACAGTGCAAATATATTTGCACTTTTGCCATATTATCAAGTGGCTAACTGTCAAGAATTTATTCATATTTCAGATGTCTTTGTTACTACACTGTAACTAAATGGCTGACATCACTCCCTACAATAGTCTAAAATGAGCCAAACGTTTAAGCTTGGGGTCGGGGGACTAAGTTATAAACAAACATGATGAATGACATTTTTTTCTCTCACCTGGTCCCTGTGTCCTTCATTTTACTTCCTAATACATCAAAGGTTTTGGAATTCAGCTCTTATTTCTCTTTAATTCCACCAGGATCTAGATACTCTTTTTAAAAATCTCCTTCCCTTCCTCAACTGTCCTCAGTTTGTGTTAATCACTCTTGCACTTTTTCATTCACCTATGCACGCATTCCTCAACATATTGTTACTTTTGCAAAACCTAGAGACAACCACAAATTTAGTTGGGTAAGAAAAGGGAAATATTTATATTATTAGGCACAGGTTTATAAGAGAAAATAAGCTGAAAAAAGTTTCTAACCTATGGTTTCTCTTCTAGCTTCGGAGTCCCTAAAGTTTTAAGGGCACTTTGGGGGGGACTAGGCAAAAACATGAATGAATTTTGTGAATACAGAGATCACCAGGGATGGGGCTTCTGGCTGTGCTAGAGTATGAGCCAGGTGCTGTATATCCGGCAGAATATGGTCAGAAGGGAGTGTGTGAGATCTCTTCTCAGGAACTGGTCAAAATTAATATTTTTTTCCCCTAAAGCTCCTCTATTATTGGGATTTTGGCCTTCTTGAATTGGTTTATTGTTCCTAATGTTTCCTCTTCTTTTTGATGTACTTTTGGGCAATACTCTCACATTTATTTGCCATACCTTCTATTGAATTTTTCTATTTATGATACCATGTTTTTATGTGAGAAGAATCATTCACTTTTTCCAATTTGGAGGGTGTTGCAGTAATCCAGGCAATAGTTGGGAGTGTCTGGGAACAGGGTGGTAGCAATGACAGTGATGAGATGAAGTCATATTCTGCATGTATTTGAAATGTAGAACCAGGAGGATTCATGATGTGTTGGATGTGGAATGTGAGCAAAAGAAAGGAGTTAAGGATAGCCCATCTGGCAGATGGAGTCTCCATCATGTGAGACAGGGGAGAGTGTGGGCAGAGTGGGTCTACCGCTAGAGTTCCAGATGAGCTAGCTGAGAAGACTGTTGGTTCTATAAGCTGGGAGTTCAGGAAGGAGGTTGGAGGCTAGAGAGGAAAATGTTCCAAATCCACCAGAAGACTGGAGGAGATCACCAAGGTCGGAGAGTAGATGGAGGTGAGAAGAGGTAAAAGGATCAAGCCCTAGGATCCTTCAATAATAAGAGGTTGGGGAGAGAAGGAGCCAGCTAAGGTGAATGAAGAGTGGGGAGCATTACGAGCAGCAGGAAGAGAGTGGCATCCTGGAAGCCAAATTAAGCATGTGTATCTGGAGAAAGGAATTATTCCCTGTATCAAATGCTGCTGAGGATGGAGAAATGTGAATTTGGATTTCACAGAATTGAAATTACTGGTGACTCAGTAATCAGAGCAAAAGCTTAACGGGGTGGGATTAAGAAGATAAGGGCAGAGAAGAATGTGGAGACAATGGGTATTGGCATACCTTAGGAAGATATGGAGGACTTTCTCCCTCCTGCGCGTGTGTGTGTTTCTCCCGTTTTCTGGTCTCTAGTATCTGTGTTAGAGGCGTTCTGTAGATGATTTGGTCTTTGGCTGTCCTGGCTTAAAAGTGGGAGAGGTAAAAGCTGGTGAGAAGCTGTGAGCCCTCTTATGCAGCCTTTTGATTTTGAGTTCAATGTGTTATTATCTGGGTACATTATTTGTTGGGGGAACCACCAGCATCTTTTTGTTCTTTCCTCTTGGGGTGGTGAGATTCCCCAGAGACTTTCAGTTTCTGGCCTGGGAGAGTAAAGGTCTGTCTGGCAGTTTTCTGGGCCCCAAATTGAGGATGAGAGCTGGCTGGAGGTGCAGGTGGGGGGGGGGAGGGAAGTTTTGTCTTCAACATTGCAGTACTGCATGTGGTCCCTGTGTTTTCCATGTAGTGCTCTGGCCTGCAATTGTGCTTGTTGTCCCTCTGCCCAGAGACTTTGTTTTAATTTCTCAAGAAAATAAACCTGACACACTTGGGGAGAGCATTTTTGGAATGGAGATATAACTGATGGACAGATACCATTCACCCTCTTGCTTCTGGGACTCCCCCTTCTGAGTTGGTGTTCAGTGTTCCCGTGGACAGCTGTGGATTCTTACAGGTCTGCTAACCTGTACAACTAGTTTCCATGTTTTGTTGCTGTCACTGCCTCTCCTTTCAGTCCTGATGACTTTGTGTTTAGAATTACCTCTTTACAATGGTTGGAGTGGAACTTTAGGTGAGAGTAGAACTGGATGCATGTTTTTTCCTCTGCCATCCGAGGCAAAGATGCTTCCATCAATACATCTACGTCACATCACAGTTCAAATAAAATGAATTTGAGTGCTATTAGGATTTATACTATTATTCATTCGCTTTCAAACTGTTACTTTGAGGATCTTTTCCACATGACGATTGCATTATTTGTCTCCCCTTTGCACTAGTTCTGCCGTGTGCTTACATTGTTTTATATGTTAGTATATGTTTATGTTATATATGTTAATATAATTATATGTTAGTATCTTTCCACTTCACCAACCTGTGATAGAGAAGCTCATATCTCCAGATCCCCCAAATGGTTTACAGTGCATTTACAAAAGAGATAATAAATATTGTCAGATAAAGTGAATAGCAACTACTTCCCCCCGCAAAAAGTGAAATCTTTAATTTCACTGGAATGTACAGTGAGATAGAAATTATCTTCACACGCGTCCTTTTTCCTGATTTTAAAGTGTAATGGCAAGTCACTTGCAATTCCTCAAAGAGATCTCTTAGAAAATTTTGGCCTCCAGGGGCTAGGAGATGATGACAAGCTTGGAACCATTATGAGAGATGCTTCTGATCTCTGCTACTTAAGATGAGTTTCTACTTGAACAAGGGTCTTTGCTTCTCAGCAGTTTGCCAAGCTAACTTCATCTTAGCTTTCCTGTGGCTTCTGAATTCCAAAGGGGGTAAAGATGGTTTCTCGAAGCCCTCATACTGTTTCTTACTATGTTACTGAGAAGAGGGCATGAACTGTAAATACAGACTGATTTGCACTTCTTTTGTGTTTAAGCTTCTGCTGACTCTGCTTCCTTCCCATATACCTTATTCAAAATCAGTGTTGATGGTTTCCCTGTGGGTGAGACATGTTTAGTCTCCCATGTTAGTATAGGCACAAGTGAAACGGTCATTTTTTCCTTTTTGCTGAGAATGTTTTCAACCTAGTTGGTCTAAAATCTCTCAAGATACTGATTTGGAGAGCCATTGGTAAAATATTTTTCATATAGGAATGTTAAAGGGGCTATAATAACAATAAACACAACCAACATTTTCCGAGTGTTTGCCCACAGGCATGGTACAGCTTCTAAGTGTTTTCCTTGAATAATCTCCTGCAAGAATCCTAGAGGGTGGATGCTTTTATTAGGTCCATTTTGCAGATTCCAAGCAAATTGAGACACCGTGTGTTACACAGATAATAATAAATGCTGGAGCCAGTTTGACCCAGAGCCCACTGTGTTCCACTGTTTCCCAGTGCTCTTTGTCAGATGATGATAGGACAGAACATATTATTATCTTTGCGTTTTATGTTTTTGCACTATAAAGTCATCTAGAACGAAGTTATTTGTTTGTGAAAGGGCAATTAAGCTCAGCTCAAGGAATATTCAGCTTGTCCAGTCAAGTTAAAGGAACAGTTAATTTTCAGGAATTACTAACCTCAGCCTATTTCAACCTGTCTCACATTCAACAAAGATTTTTTTCCCAAGCCTCTGTGTACTAGGTTCTTCTATATATGGTGAAGGACACAACAATAGATTAGGCATGGTCATGTAAAGTTGTATAGCGAAGGGTCTGTCAGTATTATCTCATGTCTCCATATGTCTGTCTATCATGCCTCAGATAAACTCAATCTCACTTAGATTAGGAGCCTTAGCTGATTTGATAGGCTATGTCTGAAGTCAGCTTTCCTGACTAGTGCATTTCTTCTTTCTGGTAAATCATGATGCCTCCCCATTTTTTCTGTGCCCTTAGAGCCTGATAGAAAAACAAAAACTTTGATAAAATTAATACATGGTAGAGAATAATAGAGAACCACAAGTTGAGATTTGAAATCCAAGCAACAAAGAGCCAGAGTTAGCAACCTGGTATGGTGGGCAGCCTCTCAGATGGCCTCCAAAGATCTGGTATTAATGCTCTTGTGTGTGGGCTGGACCTAGAGACTCATAATGAATAAAATATAATGGAGATGATGGGATGCCACTTCTAAGACTAGGTTACAAAGAGAAGGTGGCCTTATCTTGCATACCCCCTCTCGCTCCTCTGAAGGAAGCCTACTGTCTTATTGTGAGCTTCTCTGTGGAGAGACATATCTGGCAAGAAACTGAGGCTCAGTTTCAGCCAACAGCCAGTGAGAAGCTGAAGCCTTCAGTCTGAGGAACTGAATCTTGCCAACAACCATGTGAGGTTGGGAATGGATCCCCCTGCAGAGCCTTCATAGATGATCTTAGCCTCAGCCAACTCCGTGATTAACGTCTTATGAGAAACCTTGAGGCAAAGGCATTCAGCTAAGCTGCACCTGGATTTCTGACCCACAGATAATATGTTTGTTGATAATATGATAATATATTTTAAGCCCTAAGCTTTAGTGTAATTTGCTGTGCAGAAATGGATAACTAATATTCTTGGTAATAAAGACCATAAGGTTTTCTACTTTTGGAGGTCTCTACTGCCAGTTTAGCAGGTCATGTGGGTGGGAGGGATTAAGGCAAGAAACCACTGGGACTGGAGTGTCAGGGCTGATGGAGGGAAGGGGTCATCAAAAGCAGCCTCAGAGCTGTCCTCTCCCCCTGGGGAGACCCCAGCTTAAAAAAAAAAAATGACCCAAAACAAAACAAGAGTGGAGTAAGTCAAGCACTAACAGTGTTCCATGACTTAAAATATTGCATTCAGTAAGAGTAATTATTTCATATTGAATTATACCAATAAAGTGAACTGCTTCATCTGGCTACTCAAAATATATGGAACATTTATGAATTTGGCTAATGTTTTGTGAACTTTTGTTTTGCTGAGTTTCCTTTAACACGACATCTTAAAATATGGTCCTTTCCCTTTTATGCACTTTTTTGATCAGAAGCACAGAGACTGGATTCTTGTTATGCAGAAATTCAGACAGATGTGTTACACTCTAGTCTCTGAGTGACTTAACATCGTAGTGAGTTAGAATAAGCAACCTGACATTTCTGGTGTCAAAGAAGGCAGTGTTAATAGCAAAGACCGAGTGTCCAGGGAATGTGATACAGGCCTATGACGATCACCTCTTTGTGTACTTGTGTGCACAATGTCGTGTGTCCAGCATACGACCATTTCCCATGTTGGACCTAGAATTCTTTTTATGTCATGCAATATCTTAAAATCAAAAGGAAATAGATTTTTTTTCTGTTAGCATAGTTCACTTTGATACATTTTTAATATCCTTGGTTAAATTGACTATTTGAGTTCTAAAATAGGCTATTTTGCTCTTCATTTTGTAACATCGTGGTTTAATGAGAAGTGCGTTGGATATCAGCAAGTGTGTACCAGTGGAGTTCATGAATTCAAGAACTATTTGTGGTCTTAACTTCTGATTATTGTAAGCAAATGTTTAATCCTGAACCTAATTTTAATCTAACACATTCCCAGCCCTGTCTCTAGTTTCTAACCAATGTGTTCACAGATAATACACATTTTCAAATTAATCACATAAATGATTCCAAGGCTTCTTGAATTATCCTTCTTACTATAAAATTCCTTATTTTCTCCACATGATAAACATATGCTACAGACAAAATTTATTATCCCACTTGATAAAGTCTCAGAGAAACTTAGTGTCTTGATCAACAACACACAGCCTGTTGGTAGGAAAGCCTGAAAGAGTACCATTGTTCTACTTAATTATCACATCCTTGACATTTTATAAAAGTTTTAGCTTAAAAATAAAAATGCTATCCATTTTGGTCTGGAGTGATTATTAACACATGGTCATTTATAGGTTGTTTAAAGAGAGTGGTAAAAACCTCCATATGTTCTAATCCTGGAAAGTCCGTGTACTTTACAAATAAATTAATAATCTTTTAATATGGAAAAAAGGCTAGAATTTCCTCTCAACACCTTCTTAGTCCTTGAACTCTTCTACATAAAAGCAGAACAGGTGCTTCTTGGCTAAATTCAAAGTAATGAATTTATATAGATTTTATGGGAAAGCAATTAAAGCTGCTTGGTAGACCTGCAGGGGAATTTCTGGGTAGGCAGTGTGTGGGTCCCAGACAATGATGGCTGCTCCCAAAAGTCTTAGAGCAAAGAGGAGGAAATGAGTGTGAAATATTTGGCCTCTTCTAATCTGAAGTATAATCACATTAGCACCTAGTTGAATGTTAGAGAATAAAGTAATCTGAAAGATTTATCACTGAATATCCTTCCAAATTTGGGGTTTATTTGTGCTCTGAAATCTAAGTCTTATGCCTAACACTTTAAATGCCAAGTAAAAAAGACAGAGGATGATGAACGATACCTAGATACAGATACAGAACCACCTGAAGGAAACCTTCTACGTTGAAGCCATGGAGTTCCCGTCTGCCGACTTCTCGGGCCTCATCTCCTACTCTGTCTCCCTGGTGGAAGAATCACAAGACCCGTCAATTCCAGAGACCCTGGTGTACAAAGACATGGTAGTGTTCCGGGTGGCCCCTTGCATCTTTACTCCCAGCACCCAGATGCCTCTAGAGGTCTACCTGTGCAGAGAGCTGCAGGTCCAGGGTTTTGTGAACACAGTGATGGAGCTGAGCGAGAAGAGTAACAGCCAGGTGGTATCTGTCTACAAGGACTCCAACCACCTGGGCAGGTGGCTCCAGGATGCGATGGCCTTCTGTTATACCCAGGCTCCCCACAAGACACTTTCCTTGGTCCTCAACACCCCTTGGGTCCTCACGCTGGACGACTTACTCGTGAAATACTCCCTGAGCGCAGGGGTTGGCTACATGATCCAAGGCACCAAGGACCACAGGGTAGCCAGCATGGACTCTATTGGGAACCTGATGGTGTCCCCACCTGTCAAGGTGGAAGGGAAAGAGTACCCTCTAGGCAGGAATCTCATTGGCAGCTGCTTTTACCCCAGCAAGGAGGGCCAAAACATGGGTAAGGCCCTCTGGGACTTCCTCTACGCCCAGCGAGTCCAGGCCCTGGTGGAGCTCTTCTTGGACTGGCTGATGGTCGGCCACATGGATGAGTTCATGTGCTTCATCCCCACGCAGGACAAGAGTGAGGGTAACAAGGGCTTCTGGCTGCTCCTGGCCAGCCCCAGCTCCTGCTACAGACTGTTCGAGGAGAAACAGAAGGAGGGCTATGGACACCTGACTCTGTTTGCAGAGGTCCGGGAGGACCAGCTCCTTTCCAACAGGAGGGAGGCCAACACCATCAATCAACTTCTGGCTGATGAAAACATGAGGAAGCAGAACAACTATGTAGAGAAGTGCATTAACCTGAACCGTGACATCCTGAAGAAGGAGCTGGGCCTGGTGGAGAGGGACATCATTGACATCCCGCAGCTCTTCTGCTTGGAGCAGCTGACTAATGTCCCCTCCAATGAGCAGATGGCGAAACTGTTCGCGAGGCCCTACTTCCCTAACCTGCTGCAGATGATCGCGATGGACAAGAATCTGGGCATCCCCAAGCCTTTTGGGCCCCAGATCAAGGGCATCTGCTGCCTGGAAGAAAAGATCTGCCAGTTGCTAGAGCCCCTGGGCTTCAAGTGCACCTTCATCGATGACTTCAACTGCTACCTGACTGAAATCAGGGACTTCTGTGCCTGTGCCAACATCTGCCGGGTACCCTTTGCCTTCAAATGGTGGAGGATGGTGCCCGAGCCCCAGGCCTAGCCCCACCCCAGTGTGAACAGCCCCTTAATCACCATTCCAGAGCATCCTGATGCCCTGCCTGTCTGGAGAGCAATACACCCCTCCTCCCCCCGGCCACCCTCATCCCTCAGTATCTGGAGGGGTGGCCGACTCTGCCAGCTCGAACTCCCTCGGAAAATGGTCTTTGGCTGAGAAGTGGTACTAAGTATCCATTAAAGTTCTAGGTGTTCTGAAAAAAAAAAAGTTACAGTGGTAACTGTAAATCATTTAGTTGTGATAGTTCATTGCTTGGGTGAGAGCACACCCCTTAATAGATGCAGGTGGAATTTTTCCTTTTGGTTTATGAGGGCACAAAACACAAGTAGGAAAAAAAAAGAAACTCATTTAACTTTGAGTTAGATAATAAAGCATATTAGAGCCAGAAGAGTTGAACTTTTATGAAAAGAGGGAAATATTCATTAACCAACCTCATGCTAGATCCTTTTACTTGTTCCTGCCTTTGGTCCCCACGAAACCCAAAATCTTGCTAATATTTTCTTTGATTTCCTTTTCCCCTCACCCCAGTCCCCCATAAGGAAACTAGAACTTGTCAAGTTAAGTAACTTACTTGAAGTAATGCAGCAGCAAAGAAAAATTTAAACCCAGTTAAGTTTGATTCCATGTTCTGTGTTCCTTCTACATCAATAAAGCATCCCATAAAAACAGTATTCCGTTTTGGGGGAAAATAGAAGCTATCATCTTGAAATAATCTCAAAAAAAAAGATCTTTTCCTCTCAAAGAAGGCTGAAATTTTGCACATGGAATCAGGGAATTTGTGAGGTGCTTTTTCCTTGAAACTTTTGCCATCTTAAAAAATGTATGTGTATTTCTATTTCTATTTATATAAAATCCTTAGCATGGCCATAGCTAGAAATCTGATTGGAGTGGTCTCTGCACATCCAGTTGTCTGCAGCCTTTCGAGGCTGAGTAATTGAGAACATCCACATCAAATAGCTCCAATTTCAAGTCATTGTTTCTCAAATAACAGTTAACCAGTGTAGTAAGCTAGTATAGTCCCTGGATGATAAGAACACTTTACATATTATTGAGTTCATGAGTGAATGCATTGTTTTATTTCCTTGATTTTAGAATTTATCAGTTGAAAATATACAGATTTTAAGGGAGGGAGCACTAGAAGACACCACTAAATATTTAGAAAGATAGGAATTTTAGTCTGAGTCTTGATTTCTGAAATGTTAAAATGTGCTTTTTAAATTGAGTAAATATAGCACCTCAGTAACCTTAACCTTTCCCAAATTATTTCTTTTGCCTTTATTTCCCATCTAGAACTCCCCTCATTCCATCCATTCATCTGCCATTATCTAATCTTCTCTAATTTTCAGCTACTCAAGCATGACTATATTGTTCTCTCAAAACTGTGATTCCCATCAAATTGTGTTAGCATCTCTCAAGTGTAAAGCCAACTAAGAAAATTGTGTGGAAAAATAGTAACAGTATTTCTTTCCATGGAGATTTCCTTGTGGATGACTAAATAGGGAGGTTTCATGGCTTAGGAACTTTTGAGGACTTGCTTAGGACCATATACCAATGATTAGGACCACATGGCATTTATTAAGATATTCTTCAGTACCTGACATTGTGTGAGATAAACCGACGAGAAACCACACTTATACACACAAAGTTTCATGTGGGGAACACTTGTAGGAATAACATGTTTTAAAACTATGGATAACATCAGAGGACAATTGTATCTTTTATGAAGAGTTTTGACTTAAGTACGAATGATTTTATTGTGTCTTTACCTTGTTCCGAGAATGAAATCTTACACTAAGTTGACTACTGGCATTTCTTTCATTGTTTTCCCATCAATCTTTTGCTGTGTCACCAGAGGAATGTAGAAATACTGGATTATTATCTAATGAATTTCAAAGTCAGAGATCTTTGGGTTCACTGTAAATTTTCTTTAAGGGCTAGACAATGTACAAATCCAAGGGGATAACTTTACACATGAATTTGCTATCTTTATTTGGGTTTTATACATTTTGTTACATTATAGGCATATTACCTCCAGTAAAAATCATTTATTAACCCCTTTTAATTAATTTCTGAAATATAGTCAAAGTTGGTTGGGCTGGTTTTACCACTTTGAGTTGCTAAACAGATTGTGATATGTTTGCCTTATGTGGTCTAAGGAGTGAAAAGATTTGTCTGAAAATCTTAATCAAATTCTTAGATTGATATTTGAGACATAATTTGTTGGAAATGGAGATAGTGGAATATTATTAGGGTGGAAGTATCATATTCTACTTACTATGATCTTTGTTGGTGAATCTGGGCTCTGTTCCCAGCTCCAAATAGAAATGCTAAATTATCTTGGTTAGATTTCTCATCCATCATATGCTTCAATTTCTCACTTGTCTTTTTTAATTCATTCTTGGTATTTTGCCAGAGTCAACTAGAAAATGTCTCATGTACTTTAGGCTTTGAGAGAAAAGACAGTGTGAAATGCCTCAATTATCAAAATAAATCTAACCAATTTGTGATTATCTACTTTGTGATTTTTCTCCCAGAAATCTTTAATCCCATACATAGGAGCTTCATTGGCTACTTGGCACAAATCTGATCAGGGCAAATTCACATCATTTCCAGCTAATATATATGTAGGTAATGCAGAACGTTTTTGATTAATCTGTGCCCAAACTGAGTTATAAAACATACTGACTCCAAAATCCAACATGCTTCTCAGGCCAAAAGAAATGCATTTAAGGGTGCCTGGGTGGCTCAGTTGGTTGGGCGACTGCCTTCGGCTCAGGTCATGATCCTGGAGTCCCAGGATTGAGTCCTGCATCGGGCTCCCTGCTCAGCAGGGAGTCTGCTTCTCCCTCTGACCCTCCCCCCTCTCATGTGCTCTCTCTCTCATTCTCTCTCTCAAATAAATAAATAAAATCTTCAAAAAAAAAAAAAAAGAAATGCATTTAAGAACGTATTCCCAGTTTTTGATTATCCATTCCACTTCTTCCTTGTATAAGCATGGGTAGTTTGTACGTTAAGAATGGATTTTGGGGGCTCCTGGGTGGCTCAGGCAGTTGAGCATCTGACTCATGATCTTGGCTCAGGTCTTAATATCACCGTTGTGAATTTGAGCCCCATGTTGAGTTCTGTGCTGAGCATGAAGCCTACTTAAAAAAAGAATGGATTTTTAAGGGTGCATCTGTGTTAATCTCAATACCATAATTAATGAATTGTCCTTTGATTATAACAATGTAAAAAATTATAACAGAAAATTCATCTTTTATTTTTATATTAAGTCCTTCAGTCCCTCACAAAATGGGATGTGACAGTAACAGGAGTGATTTGCCCGTTTTTCTAGTATTCAGCAAATTTTTCAAATTCATGCAGTTGGACCTTGAAAGACAGACTCACAGTTTATCTTTGACCTTTGACTGGGTCATATTCATGGGATTTTGTGTTTGAGGGACAAGTGAAAGGTTTACACTTTACCCCCGTTGAAATTCCTTGGACACAGTCTTGGTAGTGGAGTAAGTGGGTGCGTTGAAATTAGAACACTATTCTGGAGAAGGTCACTGTTGTTCAAGATGGTCAGATATCTTTTCACAACTGGCTTAAATGGGAATTTATATTCTTTCTTTCGTATGTTTTTTTTCACAGCTGTTGTGAACTTGGACAATTCTGTGGTTGATCTGGAGACCCTTCAAGCTCTCTATGAGAATGTGAGTAATAGAAGGAATTTTATGTGTGAGTATATAATACACAATACTTGCCAATATGTACATCTAGACTCATTGTCTTAATGTCCTTTAAGAAAAATTGATCTGGGTGCACTGAAGTTACTTAAGTATAAGTTTGTTAAAATACTTTCTAGGAAACCTACTGGACAAATGTGTGGTCTCATATTTTCAAAGATTGTGGTTCAAAGCATGCTGTATGTGAGGTCATTCACAATCCCTCTTTTGAAATATAATAGTCAATACTTATGTAGAGGTTAATTTGAGCTGAGCATTGTTCTGTGCACTAACTCAGTTAATTTCCACATGAAAACTCTAGATAGGTTCAATTATTATCCCCATTTTACATATGAGGAAGTTCAGGCATAGCAAGGTCAGAAGACTTGTTCAAAAATCACAGTTCACAGTCATATTAGTTCAAGTAGTAACAGGCTAGATTTTTTTAATAGCCACCTACAGTAGAGGAAATTAAAGAATCCATTATGAATAATAGGTAAGTGTGTATAACATACAAATAGAATTCATGATAATTCCCGGTTCACTTCCATTAAAATACAAGTCGAAAGAGGGAGAAATATTTGTTTTATGCATGGCAATATCCCCAGCATCTAAGGTTAAGGATTATTGGACACATAGGAAGTATTTAGTAAATGTTAAATAAATGTTCATATGAATTAATGAATGGAATCTCTAGACAGGGTTTATTTCAAAACCTCTTTTGGGCTATCATGTGGTTTTCAGATACAGTTTGCCTGTTCAAACTGATTGATACCCACTGGAAATAATGATCTGTATTGAATATCTATTTGTGCTGTTTTCATTTTTTAGTAGCAAGAGGATTTCTTGTGCAAAATAATTAATGATTATTTCCAGTGGGGTCTGGTAGCCCAGTCATAATTTACTGTAACCTGCTATATGTAAAGAGTATGGTTGACACTTTGAGAAGGGTAAATGAGGGTTTAAAATGTTCATATTTTAAGAATTGTGGGTCATGAAGTAGAAAATACTGGGGACTGACCTATTTTTATACAAGGTTTTCAGTTTTCTAGGGATAAATGCTGAGGCAAAAATCTGTGCTTTTTTTTTTTTTTTTTTTTAAAGATTTTATTTATTTATTTGAGAGAGAGAGAATGAGAGACAGAGAGCACGAGAGGGAGGAGGGTCAGAGGGAGAAGCAGACTCCCTGCCAAGCAGGGAGCCCGATGCGGGACTCGATCCCGGGACTCCAGGATCATGACCTGAGCCGAAGGCAGTCGCTTAACCAACTGAGCCACCCAGGCGCCCTGTGCTTTTTTTGAGTAATAGACAACAGCAGTAGATAAAGACTTCCTCATTTAGCGAATGAATATGCCAAATAGCAAAGCAAGGAACTCCCTCTTAATTAAGAAACAATTGAAATAATTCCCTATTCATGCAAGATGCTTTTATTCAAATGCCTTCTTTTCAGTTGTTTAGGGTCCTAAAATTTCCTGAATTTTTAGAAATAGTAATAGTTTAATGTCTATTATGCACCAAGCATTATTCCAAGTCTGGGTATTTGTATTGATTCATTTAATCCACTAAGTGCCTTATAGCCTATGATTTATGAAGAAGAAATACTATTGCTATCTAACGCTTTTTAGAAAAATAGACAGAGAGGTTCTTACAACTCAGAGTTGGCTTGGTCACCTGGTCACCTCCCTTCAGGACTGTGCTCTAAGCAAAAAATTTCCTGACTCATGGTGATAACTGAACAGAGCCTTCAAAAGGACCTGAGATAGCACTGTTTGGTAGAAAAGAACATGGGATTAAAAAGTCGTAAGAACTCTGTTCAGGTTCCAGCACCACAATTAAACAGATATATGTCTTCATTCTTTAGTTTCCATATTCTCATTTATAAATGGGGTTTCTAATAATTCATAATAACATCAACTTTTTGTCACCATCAAATGGATGTAGAGTTTTCTAGACTACTCAATACTATTATGCTTTGATTTTTTTGTAAATAAAAATAAGTGTGGGCATAGAACTATGATTGTCAAATTACAGATGATTACATCTAAGATTGGTTTAAGATTAAGGGTAATGAAGGTTGTGTGCCATGTAAATTAAAGTAAAACTGGACCTTTTCCTCAAGGGTCTCAAGGATTTGCCAAGTGAAGCAGAATAAATACCTCTATGTTTACAAGCAACATGAATTAATAGAGAATACTTATTAAAAGCTGTAAAACTCAGAATGATACTACTTTACTCACAATCATCATTTTAAAATTTGTTTTAGCTTTTTTTTTTAAAAAAGATTTTATTTATTTATTTGAGAGAGAGAGAATGAGAGAGCGCACATGAGAGGGGGGAGGGTCAGAGGGAGAAGCAGACTCCTTGCCGAGCAGGGAGCCCGATGTGGGACTCAATCCAGGGACTCCAGGATCATGACCTGAGCCGAAGGCAGTCGCTTAACCAACTGAGCCACCCAGGCGCCCTGTTTTAGCTTTTGAAACAATCTCAAAGATACAATAAAGTTGCAGGTGTGGTACAAAGAACTTTTTTTTTTTTTTTCTCATTATTTGCAAATAAATTGCCAACCTTAGGCCCGATTATCCCTGCATACTTAACTTTTAACCATAATGCAACCATCAAGATTAGGAAATTGGCATTGATATATTACTATCATCTAATCCACAGATCCCAGTCAAGTTTTGCCAGTTGTTCCAATAATGTCCTTTATATTTAGGACATCTTTGAAATCTTGTCATGCTTTCTGTCATCTTTTCCTTGGGCACATGCCCATTTTGTGTTTTATATTATCATTATGTGGGCATATGTCTTATCTTTCAACTGAACTATAAATTCCTTATTAGTAGGATTTTTATATTCCATATTTAGCATAATGGTTTGTATATAACATTCATAATAATTACTAATTAAAGAGTGACCTGTTTTTGTTCTTGGTATGGTTTTATAATTGAGGGAGGTGAAAATTGTTTATATCACCGTATTTCAAATATTGTACTTTTTTGAAAGATCAGTGTAAATATGACGATTTCAGAAATATTTCTTCAAAGATTCAGAGTTACTATGTAAATAGTTAACCATTACTATTCCAGAAATATTTCATTAGATTATGTGTGATTTTTCAAAAGTAGTTTGAATTAAAATAAGAACATTCTGTTGTAGGGCAAACTGAGCATGTTTGTTTCCTTCATGTTGATGTAATTTGGAGATTATTGCCTCAAGAGCCCCTGGTGGCTAGAGAAATCTTGCCTTTTCTTAGATTACCTTGAATCTTTTGAGTGTCCATCCAGTGGACTGACAAGAAGCTTGGGCTTTCTTTTCTTAGTTGATACTGAATAATACGTACTTCGGTGAACCCAAGATGAACCCAACACCATAGAACCAGTTATAGTTTATTTTTTAGTGCACAGTGCAGATAATTTTTTCTATGTTTTTTAGTTGCTAATAGCCTGTATGTTTACATATGACTGATAAAAATAAAGCAGCATGCTGTATGAATGTACATCTCTGGTGTACCTTGGTGGGGGTCCTTCCTACTTCCTACAGACTCTCCTCAAATTTTACAACAGTATCATGGCTAGATTAAAATATGCCATAGTTTCATTCAGCATGAGATAATATAACCATGTTTTTAATACTCTGTCCCTCCTGTCCTACTCCAAATCACACAAGGGCATACCCAGAAGAAGTTGTAGTTCTAACTACATGAAACCAATGAGTTTACTATTCCATAGGGGACTGGCATTCTACCTATTTTCGTCTACAGTATATTCGTTAGGGGCAGCCCAGCAACCCATGTAACTCTAATAGAAGTTTTATATCTTCTAGATGCTATTTAATGGTGTTGAATGAATGAATGAAGGAATGAATGAATGAACTCTTTGAAACAGAAGCTCGGCACAGTAAAATATTCAGTTTATCACGCCAGCTCCCTTCCTTGCACACTCCCGGCTTCTAATTCACCTATACATGGAGATTAAGCCATCTGATTAATATGCACCAATTTGTCTTCGTTTCTCACTACCACCTTCTCTTTATCTAAACAAATTCTAGGAATACCTTTGTGTCCTTATGTTCCAACCAGTGAGCTGTTCTCATTCTGTACTTGTTTCCTCCCCCAGCTCTCCTTTGTCAAAGCATGCTCAGATATCCCTCAGATTTAAAAGAAAGATAAATAATTTAGTCTCTTTATTTATTCATTAAATATTCATTATTTATTTCATTAAAAATATTTACATATTTTTATGTAAATGTCAAGCACTGGTGCCATGACCAGTACTCAGTAGTAATGGCTTCCGTGCTTTGATTCCTCCAGTTTTCACGATGATGCCTTCCTCTGGTTCATGTACACACACACACAGAAAGAGAGAGAAGGAAAGAGAGCAGTGCACCCACAGATGGGCTCTGAAAACATGTAATCAGCAGGGAAAGCATCTCTGAGGAAGGGACATTTGGAGTGAAAGTAGGAGTCACCAAAAAAGGAAATGAAAGTGTTCTAAGCAGAGAGAACAGTGTGTGCCAAGATTTGGGAGCATGAAAGAGGAGTAAGCCCAGTGGGGAGAAGAAAGTATGTGTGAGTAAATAGCTCAGGAAGGAATGGGCAGGAGGAGAGATGTGGAAGCAGGCAGTGGCTAGGTTTAGCTAGGGATTTTAGGACATTTGAAGAGAATTGTGGAATTTAAAATTTTTCCCTTTAATTCTGTCAATTTTGCATCCTATATTTGGAGGCTTTCTTATTAGACCCATACACACTTAGATGTATCTTTCTGTTGAAGGTTGCATTTATCATTATGAAATTCTTTCCTCTGGTAATATTTGGTCTTGAAGTTTATTTTAACTGATACTTAAATAGCCATTCTACCATTCTGATACTTACTGTTTGCATGGGTTTTCTTGTTCTATCCATGTACTTCCAACTTACCTTTGTCTTCATGTTAGAATCACTTATGTTAGAATGTCTTGTAGGTAGTATATATTTTGGTCTTGCTTTTTTATCCACTCTGATAGTCTTTTCCTTCTTGGAACATTTAAATTGTTAACATTTAACATAATTATTGTTATGGTTGGATTTAGGTCTGTAATTTTTTGTTTGTCCCTTGGCTGTTGTCCTCTGTCCTATATGTATGTATGCATATATATATATATTTAACTTGCTGCTCTAAGAATTACAATATACATCCCTAACCTTTGACACTCTATTTACCCAGAGTAAACATTATAAAATGTAGAAACCTCGATGATACCATATAGGGCTTTTTATTGTCTCTCCTACATATTTAGTGTTTTAGTTGTCACACGAGTAATGCTTACGGGATGTGTACAACTCCATGAGACACTGGTGTAATTTTTGTTTTAAATGGTAATATATATTTAAGGAACTTAAATATAGTCTTTCATATTTACTTACATTTTCAACATTTCTGAGACTCTCCCTTTGTTTTTTGGGTTTTTTTGGTGGTAAGAACATTTAACATGAGTCCTCACCTTTCAACAGATTGTTAGTTGTACAACATGCTATTGTTATCTATAGAAACAATGTTGTACGGCACATTTCTAGAATTTTTTTCATCTTGCATAAATGAAATTTTATATATGTTGATTAGGAACTCCCCGTTTTCCACCGCCCTCAGCTCCTGGCAACCACCATTCTGTTATTTTCTTCTTTGATACCTCATGTATTTGTTGTTTGATGTCAGCCTTATTTAACTTAGCATCATACCATCAAGGTCCATCCATGTTGTCACATATTGTAGGATATCCTTCATTGTTAAAGGCTGAATATTTTCCACTGTATATATGTATATATCATATTTTTTTTAACTCTATTCTTCCATCAGTGGACATTTGTTTTCATATCTTGGCTATTGTGAATAGTACTTCAATGAACATAGGAGTGCACCATCTCTTTTGAGAACCTAATTTCAATTCTTTTAGATTCCTGGATTATATGGTAGTCTATTTTTAAGTTTTTGAGGGCCTACCATACTGCTTTCCATAGCAGCCATACAATTTTGCATCCCAACTGACAGTATACAATAGTTTCAGTTTCTCCACATCCTCATTAACACTTACTGTCCTTGTGTTTTGTTTTGTTTTTTGTTTGTTTGTTTTGGTAATAGCCATCCTAACAGGTGTGAGATAATACCTCATTGTGGTTTTGATTTGCATTTTCCTAATGACTGGTGATATCGTGCATCTTTTCATATATCTCTTGGCTATTTGTATGTCTAATTGGGAAAAATGTCTATTCAAGTCTTTAGCCTTTTTTTTTTTTTTTTTTTTTTAGCGTGAGCATGAGAAAGTGAGAGAGTGAGTGCAAGCAGGGGGAGAGGGAGAGAGAGAATCTTAAGCAGAGATCATGAGCCAAAATCAAGAGTCAGACACTTAACCGACTGAGCCACCCAGGTGCCCCAACCTATTTTTTAATCATATTATTAGTTTTTTTTGCTATTGAGTTATTGGAGTTCCTTATATATTTTGAAAATTAATCCTATATCAGATACATGGTTTGCCAATATTGTAGTCCCACTTGTTTGTTTTTGTATTTGTTGGCTGTGCTTTTGGTGTCATATCCTCAATATCCTTGCCGAGACCAATGTCATGAATGTTTTCCCTATGGGTTCTAGGAGTTTTATAGTTTCCAGTCTTACATTTAAGTCTCTGGCTCATTTTGAGTTGATTTTTGTGTATGGTATAAGAGTCCAGTTTCATTCTTTTGCATGTGGAGATCCCATTTTCCGACACCATTTGCTGAAGAGGCTGTCTTTCTCTATTGTGTATTCTTGGCACCCTGGTTGACGATCAATTGACTGTATATTTATAGATTTATTTCTGTGCTCTCTGTTCCATTGCTCTATATATGTCTTTATGCCAGTATCATATTGTCTTAATTACTGTAGCTTTGTAATATAATTTGAAATTAGGAAGTGTGATGCCTCTAGATTTGTTCTTTTTCAAAATCATTTTATCTGATTGGGGCCTTTTATTGTTCCAAATGAATTTTAGATTTGTTTTTCCTATTTTTGTTCAAAAAAAAAAAAGAAGTTGGGATTTTGCATTGAATCTGTAGATGGCTTTGGGCAGTATTAACATCTCAACAATATTTAGTCTTCTAATCCATGAACATAGAATGTGTCATCCTTACTTTCTTTCATCAATGCTTTATAGTTTTCAGTGTACAAATCTTTCAATTTCTTAATTAAGTTTATGCCTAAATATTTTATTCTTTTTGATGTTATTATAGATAGGATTATCGTAGAGAAACACAACTGATGTTTTTGCATGTTGATTTTGTGTCCTTTGGATGTTTGGTAGATGGGGCTCCTGGGTGGCTCAGTCAGTTAAGCATCCGAATCTTGATTTCAGCTTAGGTCATGATCTCAGGGTTGTAAGATCGAACCCTGCATTGGGCTCTATGCTCAGCAGGGAGTCTGCTTGAGATTCTCTCTCTCTAAAAATAAATATATAAATCTTTAAAAATAAATAAATAAATGTTTGGTAGAATTTGCCAGTGAAGCCATCTGGTCCTGGGCTTTTATTTGTTGGGAGATTTTTGATTACCAATTCATTCTCCTTAGTTATTATAGGTCCATTCAGACTTTCTTTTTCTTTTTGATTCAGCCTTAGTAGGTTGTATATTCCTAGGAACATATCTGTTTTTTCCTAGGTTATCCATTTTGTTGGCTTACAATTTTTCGTAGTAGTCTCATGATCCTTTTTATTTTTGTGGCATCTGTTGTGGTGTCTTCTTTTTAATTTCTGGTTGTATTTATTTGAGTCTTCTCTTTTTTTCTTGGTTATTCTAGCTAAAGGTTTGTTAATTTGGTTACCTTTTAAAAAATCTCTTAGTTTCACTGATTTTTTTTTTTTAAGATTTTATTTATTTGACAGAGAGAGACACAGCGAGAGAGGGAACACAAGCAGGGGGAGTGGGAGAGGGAGAAGCAGGCTTCCCGCAGAGCAGGGAGCCCGATGTGGGGCTCGATCCCAGGACCCTGGGATCATGACCTGAGCCGAAGGCAGACGCTTAACGACTGAGCCACCCAGGCGCCCCTCACTGATTTTTTTTTCTATTGTTTCTATAGTCTCTATTTTATTTCTGCTCTAATTTTTATTATTTCTCTTTTTCTTCTAACTTTGGATGTAGTTTGTTCCTTGAGGTGTAAAGTTAGGTTGCTTATTTCTTCTTCTTCTTTTTTTAGTGTCTGAAATATTTTTTTTTTCTCTTTGGGGCATTCTTCTTCTTATTATTATTATGATGTAGTGTTCAACAAGTCATTAGTTGCGTATAACACCCAGTGCTCATCACAAGATGGAAGCTGGTGTTTTGAGAAACTGCTGGAAAAGTTGGGATGCTGTATGTATGGTCCAACTCCTTCACTCCTCAGAGAGGTGCTGGGAGGTGGAATTTATTGCCTGCTTGTTCTGTGCTGAGCCAGGGGAAGTAGCTCTGGCAAGGACCTGCATGCTTTTCAAACTACTACTTGTTCCATGAACCCTGCACGGAACTAGTGAATGCTGCTGTCTGAGACAGGTAAGTTAGAAGTCAATCTCTTTGGTAATAGCCAGAAAAGTTGTGATGCTAGATGTCTAGTCCAACTCCTTCTCTACTTCTTAGTGAGAGCTGGGAGCTGGAGTTCGCTGCTCATTCTCTGTGCCCTGGGCTAGAGGGAGGACCTACGTCAAGTGTCTGTACTCTCATTCAAACTGTTGCTATGTTCTCTGTAGCCCTCATAGGTAGCAGTGAATGTTGGACTCTGTCACTTCTCAGAGACAAGTGAGTTAGAAGCTAGACCCTTGGGTAGTAACCAGAAAAAAAACAGTTACTCTCTGTGCAGTCCAAAATCCTTACTCCTCAGGGAGAAGATGGATGATGGGGGTTGTCTCCCATTGTATGGCACTGTGCCAGTGGTGGAGATTATGACAAGAGTGTGTCTCAACTTTTCCTATCAGTTTCAATATGGCTTGCTTCATACTTGCCCAGGGTGCAGCAGTCTCTCATCTAGTTTCTGGATTTCTCACAAAGTGAATTGATAAATGTGTCATTGTTATTGTGGTTTTTGTTGAATCTGTGACCATGTGGGGAAGAAGAGTCTGCAGCCTCTTATTTGAGGATCTTGCTAACAGTACTCCCTCATCCTTTGTTCTTAAAGATCAGGTTTCCCTCTAGTAAAAGTTCCCTTCAGCCTGAGGAAGTGTGTTTAATATTCTTTGGGTGAAGATCTTTCCATAGTGAGTTCTTATTTTCTTTTATCTTAGAATGTCTTTATTGACTTTCATTTCTGAATGACATTTTCATTGGATATAGAAATCTGAGTTGACATTTCTTTCTTTGTGCCTAATAAACATAATCTGTTTACCGCTGGCCTCTACTGTTTCTCATGGTAACATTAAGACATGTCTAGGTATTGTTTTCTTTCTATTTATTGTGATTGAGTTTGATGAACATCTTGATTCTGTATATTTGTGTTTCAACACATTTGGAAAATTTTCTACCTTCCATCATTCAACTCTCAAATATTCTTTCTATCCTATTCTCTCAATCCTCTCCTTTTGAGTTTCCAATTACACATATTTTAGACCTTTGGATATTTTCACAATGGTCCCCCCAACTCTGTTCATTTGTTTTCCAATATTTTCTTCTCTCTGTTCATTATATTGGATGCTTTCACTGACTTTTTCCTCTGTCATCTTTATTTCAACCCATTCAATAAAAAAGTTTTATTTTCAATATTGCAATTTTCTTTTTTAGAATTTTCATTTGGTTACTTTTTTAATACATAAAGTTCTATTTTTTGTGATTATTTTTGACATTCCTTATCTTTTTACTCATTTTTAGTATTTTTTTTACGTAATGGAACATAGTTATAACAGTTGATTTAAAATCTTGTCTGATAACTTGAACATATGAATCACTCGTGTTGGCACCTGCAGGTTTTATTTTCCTTTTTGAGGTGGTCATATTTTCCTGACTTTTTTATATATAGAAAATTTTGTTTTGTATCTTGGACAACATAATGTATTTTTTATATGTGTAATTGTAGTTAATTATTTTCTTTTCTGAACAAAACTTAACATTTAAATGAATTTAGTACTCTACAATTTGGTTTTTGTTCAAAAAGAAATTTATTCATTTTTGGATGCATGTGTTCCCCAGTATTGTGTTTTCTAAACTAGATTAAGTGAAGTGCTATTGTTCTTCTAGGTCGTGATGAACAAAGTGTTGCATAATCAAATAAGTTGAGGGAATCGTTAACTTAAAAATAAAACTGTATAGTCATAATATATGCCTAATTAAATGGTAAACTTCAGATGGAGAGGCATTTTTAACTGAATCCTTCCTTCAATCAAATTTGTTTTGTTTTGTTTTGTTTTTCTTTCAAGACCTTCAATCAAATTAACATAGTGAGAACAATTTAGTATTTTGTAGTTTGGGAAATGTTACCATAATGCAGTTGAACAGTAAACCCAGACCTTCAGAAATATGTCTGTTATGTAATTCCAAGGAAGTATCTATTATATAGTTATAACTTAATATTGTTACTATCTTACTTATTAAAAAATAATTGAATATGTAGCCCTTTTATGTGTTTTTTTCCACTTACAGTTCTTACTGTAGGAATTATTGCATGAAAATGTCATTTTAGAATTTTAGGATATTTATAATAATTGGATATAAATAGTCATTATAAGAAGTCAGTATAATTATTTTAAAGACCTCAAATGTAGGGTTTTCTAGAATAGATGCATGTATAATGTTTAAACTATTTTGTGCTATGGAGAAAAAAAAAATCAATTTGAGGAGAATGGCGATTGCTCAGGCTGGTTGGTACAATTTAAAATATTATTATCTAAAGATGACATTTTAAGTAGGAATTGCAGATGAGGAAGAAAAGCCATGTGGGTGTCCTGGCGATGGTGTCAGCCTAAGGTGTGAAGAGGTCTGATGTATTCAAGGAACAGCGGGATGGCTCAAATGAAATGGGAGGGGAGTATAGTCAGAGATAATCAAGGGTGTATTGAGGGGACCAGCTCCTCTAGGGCACTATAGGCCTTTGTAAGATTTTGACTTTTATTCTGAGCAAAATGGGACTTTAATACATACAGAGTTTTAATCAGAGGATTCACATTTTAGAAGGAAACTTTTGACTACTGAAGAATAGATTATGGGGAGCCAAGAGGAAATGTCAGAGACTGTTAGGAGGTAAGAGATGATAATGACCTGGACCATAGTAGAAATAGTGGAGCTGACGAGGAGTGGTCAGATTCTGGAAATATTTTGAAGAATAAGTCAACAGAATTTGCTGATGATTTGGATAAAGACTATGAGAAAGAGGAATCAAGGGTGATCTCAAGAAATTTGGCCCAGGCAATAGAAACAGTAGGGTTGCCATTAACTGATATGTGGACGTGCTTTGGCTGAGGATAGGGAAATAAGAATTCTATCTTGGTCCTGTTAGGTTTGAGTTGTCTAGTCATTCATACAAAGGGGATGAATGAAATTCATTGAAATTCATTGAATTTCATTCAATTCATTGAAAGGGGAGCTCTCTCACTGAGGCTGGGGTGCAATCTCCCTGGAGAAGGTATGGCTGCAGCCCACTGGTTTGCCTGGGTCATAGCTGGTCCCCAGTCTCTGGGCGAGCAGGAAACAAATTTCTGGGTGGCAGGTGAGCCCTAGCTGGTCAGCAGACATGCAGGAGTCAGGACGCTGCAGAGGGCATGAAGCCCGGCATGTACAGTGTCTGTGTTGAGAAAGCCCAGGAAACAAATCTCAGGTCACAGGTGAGCCCTGGCTAGTGCAGGTGCATATAGTGCATGGTATCCACATCAGGCGTGAAGAGGTCAACAGGCCTACGTGGCATGAGGTTCTGCACTCTGGTGTGAGGCTGCAGTTTGGGCAGAGGATCCCCAGGTGTCCTCACACACCTATACTGCTGATTACCTGTGCAGCAGGAGGAAGAAAAGGCAAAGGCCTGTATGCTAGAGTCAGGAAGAGGAGCCCCCTTCCTCCTGCAGTATCCCTCCAGTGCTTCCTACCTGCAAAGGTTAACATTGTGCTCACTGCATATGAACTGAGCCTTGCTCATATGAAGATGTCTCCAGAGGGAAAAAGTGATACGTTCATGCTTGTACTTGGCTTGAGTTCTCCTTGGAAATCTTTCAGACTTTATTGTGTTAATAACTGTAATTATTAATCTCAGATCCGAAACAGTGTTTCAAAAGGTGTTTGGATAGAGTTTTAGTTTTTCTTAGTAGTTTCATAGTGATATTTGAGGGGACATTTAAATTTTATGTATAAAAAATAAGTTAATGTTTAAACTCATGTTTTGTTATTAAATATGAGGAATAATCTTATTTACCATTCCACTAATTATCCTAGAGGACAAAAAACATAGCAAACCTGAATCCTTTCCCATAAATACATGCTTTCTTTTTGCCAGATGCTTAAATGTCATCGGACTGTTTTAAAGTAGTTCTATTTGATCTCTGTGAAACAGATGGAAGTATTTGTTATACAAACCTTATTTAGAATGTAATCTTTTTTCTCCCCTCATTGCATATGTTTGGCAGTCAGCTTTCTCTTCTAGATGTGAATGAATTTTGGGCAGTCTCCAAATCTAAACACACCCTAATTTCAAAAACCACAATCCTGAGGGCCCAATTCCTGTTTACTGAGGAATTAAAACCTAGTGAAACCACATAGTTACTAAATACAGTACATCCTACTGAGTTTTTTAAAACAAAAATCTTTATAGTTTATTTGGGGTTAGTGACTATCATTGAGTTCAGAGAGTAAAGGCCCTTCATAAGCAGTATATAATATTTACAGTTGGTTAAAAATATCTATTGCTCCCAATTTTTAACATATCCTCCTTATGTGGCTAGGTGAGTTTGCAAGTTAGGTGGAAAGTGATGGACTGTGGAAAGCGGGTGGAGGAGTAGTTAAGGTGGAGTTCTTATTTTTTCTTTAGCGTTTTGAATGATTAACATCAAGCCAAAAATGTCTGTAAAAATGTCCCTGTGTAAATATCAATTGAATTTTTTTTTTCCAGATAATGGTTCGATTTTTCCTTTATTTCATATTCAAGAAATGTTACTGTTAAATATTAAAACCAAGCCAAACCCTGACGTGAATCCTATTAGAAATTCAGGTGAAGAAAAAAATATAAAATATATAGGAAAAGCAAAAAAAATCCCACACTGTTTTGTAATTAAACAGCTCTAATCCAATTAGAAGGAGAAAAAAAAAAGCAAGTAGGGTAGAAAGAATTAGAGGTTTAACTTTACACTTCTCAGGATTGGATTTCACAGGCATGATTTATAGTTTTAGTAATCTTTACTTAGGGTAGTATTGACATACCATAAACTTTAATCTGGAAGAAGGATATAGCACATGTCACATGATATAGCATCCTCAAAAGTGTATACCGTATTACATTAATGAAAATGAATTGGATTAACCATCTGTGTTCCCATAACTTCCTAGAAGTATTTAACTGATTCATGTTTTAAGCAACATTTAATCATTAGTTTCTTCAAACAAATGTGAGAGGAGTATTGGCTTTCTTCATGTAGCTATTTTAAAACCATACTCTCATATTTCATTGTTTTATTGAGTTGGTTCATGGAATTCCTGCAAGTATGCTCATTTTCAAGTAAAAATGTGCTTAAGGTGAATTTCAGAATTAAAAAGGGAAAGCTTTAGATCTTGAATCACTTACAGATTGGCTCTGTAGACTTAATAAAAACCAGAAATTACATTTCTTTTTTGTTCATCTGAGATGTGATAATGCCTGCCAAATCATAACATTATTGGCTAACTTCTTGATAGCTATGTTTCTTTTGATGAAGTAACTTTGCTCCAGTGAATTCCTTTGGAAAATGAGAGTTAAAATGATTAACACTACTGCATTGGAAAGAAATGATATGGGATTGTTCAGATACATTTTCACTTTATTTTAATATGAGATTTTAATTTGGTGATATTAAAATGTTGACTTATTGGAGAACACTTAATATTTTCATGTTCACTACTGGCTTGTAGAGTTTATGGCTATTTACTATTTGCAGGTAAGTTCTCTGAGTACTTCTGTTCCACTTCACCTTCTTTGCAGCAAGTGCCCAGCTGCTTGCCCTCCAGTCACCTGGCCTGTCCATTTTTCAGAGCCTCCTGGTCCTTCCGCTAGAACAGAATGGACAAAACTGTTCTTTCAGACAGCAATTTCCTACTGCCATCTCCTCCTAGTGAACGTTTCTGAATCTTCAATTCTTATTCCTTCCTTCCTGAGGCAGTCTTCCCTATTATAGACTTATAGCAACACATATGTCCTCTGTGGAGCACTTGGCCTATTCCACACCCATACACTGATTATCTTTACTCTCATACTCGCCTATATAATGAAAGTTCTGTGTCTGTTTCTCCCCCTTAGTATTGCATTGCCTTCACACACAGTAAGCGCTACAAAAATTTTATTTTTTTTGTAAATAACTGTAAATGTGAATTATAACACTAGCCTTGACAAGTTTTCTTAGATTACAGTTGAACAACATGGGTTTGCACTGCATGGGTCCACTTCTGCATACAACTTTTTTCAATAAATCCATTGAAAAATGTTTTGGAGACTTGCAACAATTTGAAAAAAACTTGCAGATGAACTGTGTAGCCTAGAAATACTGAAAATTTTAAGAAAAATTGAGATAAAAAGAATACTATATATACAATACATATAACATATAAAATATGCATTAAATGACTTTATGTTGGGGGTAAGTCTTCCTGTCAAATTAGTAATTAGGTTTTTGGGGATTTAAAGGTGAATTTTTGACTGGATGGGAAGTTAGCCCCCAAAGCCCTTGTTGTTCAAGGGTCAACTGTATCTTTAAAAATGTTAAGGTTTTGATCATTATTTTAATGATGGTATGTATATCAAGGAAGAAACAGTAACTGTGATCAGATATTCCATAATGTTAATTTGAGGTTCAGCTTTTACTTTTACAATGGAAGCCCTCTTGCTTTTTTGTCAGTTGTGACAGAAAGCCAAATACCTAATGGTGCATTACGGAATCTGCTACCACAAGTAAAATGTAGTTGCTGAGCTGCTTGGATTGCTGCCTCACACATTTCCCCATTGGTAACCTATTTTCACATCAAGATCATCATCTTCCTTGTACGTCAATGAAGGAGACAGAAAGAGAGAACTCTGGACCTCCTTCCTGTTTCTGACCTTCCCCCTCCCCCCCCACTCATCTTGTTTTAAATGACTAGACCCACTACAGAAACTAGTCCCTTGAAATTTACCAGGTCACTTCAGAGAGCAGCATTTGCTTTCCAGGTTAATAGTGTTAACACTTACACTTTCCTTTTTGAATCTCTTTCCTAAGTGAGTTGCCTATCCTGACTGGGCACCTGTTAGACTTTGCCATTAATTTTCCATCCTACCCATCTAATGCTTCTTTATTTTAACAAATATTTATAATGTTTCTTTTACCAACATGGAAAGAAATTGATGGATAATACAATCTATCTACATATAGAACTTAAATCATCTAATGTATGCACTATAATATAAAATAGAAGTAACAAAGTAATCCACAATAGTATTGATCCATTTAATTAGGTAAATGCTCGAAAATGATTGAACTAGAAGATATTATGAAGTAGACAGAAATTTGTCCTTTTATTTATAATACTTAAATATAGCAGCTAAAAATGGCTTTATCACAACTTAGAGGATTTTATAAAATGGTAAACACTCGGTAAAGTTGAAGTATGTTTTTTTCTTAGATATGCCTTGTGGCTCCATTTCTGAAAAATTCCATGTATAATAATGTATATATTAAAGTATAGTCTTGAATATTTAAATATTTAAATAATTTATATAAAATAATAGTGTTTATTAATACCCTGAAAAATACTTTATGCTTACATGGTTTTTTTTACAACTTACGTTTTTGTACATGGTACAATTATAGGAAATGCATTGGGTACCTCGTACCCCCCTCCCCCCACAAGAAGAATATTCTTTTGTGGGGCAGATAAAATATGCATAAAAATTTAACTATCATATAAGAATTCATATGTGATGAAATCATAGTTTAACATAAAATATAGTGCACTTTAAGTCCCTCCCCTTAAAAAGGGGAGCAGATCATAAAGGCTGTGATATTTGCGGGAGGGGAGATATGGTATCCATGTGTAGTTAGGAGCCCAAACAAAGCCTATATGGAAAAAATAGGGGAAGGATTGTTGTATTATATACGCCAGATTTCACACTTCCCTGAGAAGTTTTGATTCAGCTACTGACCTATTATAAATCACAAGCCTGTCTTCAATAGGTACTGACCTGAAACTATGAATTATCCAAGTTTTCTACTACTTGCAAAGAGAGGAGGAGAGAAGAAAAAGGTTATGCTATTATTGCTGTCCTCAAATTCCTTATAAAAGTAGATGGAGAATAAATCCTTAAGGACTGGGGGAATGACTTGTTTGTTGGCTTAACACTAGCATTGATTCCCTGCTATTTTTTCTTGTATCAAACCTTGTTTGATAATGGACACACTTGTTTGCTTCTCCTTTTATTACAGCTTCTTTTGTCCCTCTGGAGGTCTCCCCTCAGAACATGAATTGCATAGCCTTGTGTGTGGTGTCAAATTGTTTATAAGCACCCTGTCTATTACAAGAACCCTGCCTATCCACCAGCCATTGTTTTTTATATAAATCTTATTCTGTGATCTGCCTCTTGTTTCTCTCTTTGAGAACATTAACAAACCTCTTAGCTTGGTAGGGTAAAGAAAGTATTTTTTGCACATTCGCTCTTTTAATAACTCTTCGGCTCTCCTGAGGGGACAGTCTCTTCTGATACACATATACTAAACATTTCCCAGTATTTTTCCATGACGGTAGGCAGGCATTAGAAAAATGGTGCAGTTGGCTAGCAGCATGATACACTTTTCCAACCTAATGCCATAAATGTTCACTATACCTGCTTTAAATCCCTTTATTCTATTGATGTTACAGGAATGTACTTATGAGTAGGAATATTATAGTTTATGTAGAAGACTTTCAGGTTTGGCCTGTGTTTGGTCATATAAAGTAGAAAGCTTTCAGTGGTAGCACACATTGATTGTTTTAAGTGCCTGCAAAGAGCCTTGGTTAATACTAAAGCTGGGTCATGACTTGAAATTATGCATGACAGGAATAACATTTGATGGTTTTGACATATTAGCTTCAGAGGGTCATCAGCCTTCCCTCCTTGTTGTCCATGATTGCAACAACTAAAATTTAACTGGGCAATAAATTTATTAAGGGAATAAATAGTCAACTCTTTTAATAAAACTCTTATCATATTTCCCTTCACTAAACTTATTTAGGAAGTTGAATGATTCCAGATGGCATTTCTTGTGTATTTGGCTCAGAATTTCTTGTTTACTCACATATTTGCCAATATATGGTTAAGTGTTCAAGGTTTTCAGGTCTCTGAAGAGCCGTTCAGCCTTTAGACATACAACTTTAGATTGCTATGTGTATATGGCAACCATTTTGCAAATTGCCCTCAGCCCTTGGTATTTAAAGATATCCCAGTTGTTTATTGTACCTGAGGAAGAAAGATCTGTGAGGCTGTAATATGTGTCTGTTGACTATAGAAAGTGTATCTCTTAAAAAGTTCAAGATTAGAGGAAGTATGAGTCAACAAATAGTATACAGACCACCCATAAACTGTTGAATTTGTAATATGCAAAAGTATATTTTAAGTGGTCATTTAATAATGCAGAAGCATTTCCCCTTACAATTCCCGAGAAGTCCTTAGTCCATTCCATAATTGAAATAAAATGAGAAAACCTAACCATCAGATGGATGGTTGTTAGATCAGATGGTTGATGCTAAATATGAACCAGAATAATTAGAGGCTACAATTCTGTGGAAAGAGCAGGATAGTTGCTAAAGAGGCAACAATTATTTACTGATGAGGGACCTGGGATAATTGTCATAGTGGGGCGATAGTGTTCGGGGTGGTTCTTAAATGTTGGCTGGCATTGTGCTTGAGAGAAGAGATGAGAGGTTGTTCTCAGCAGATGGAGCAGTTTTTTTTTTTTTTAAAGATTTTATTTATTTATTTGACAGAGAGATAGACAGAAGAGCACAAGCAGAGGGAGTGGCAGAGGGAGAGGGAGAAGCAGGCTCTGCACTGAGCAGGGAACCCGATGCGGGACTCGATCCCAGGACCCTGAGATCATGACCTGAGCCGAAGGCAGACGCTTAACCATCTGAGCCACCCAGGCGCCCCAGATGGAGCAGTTTGATCAAAGGCTTAGACGTGGAAAACTGTAATGTATTTGGGGTAAGGAATCCTGTGTTGCTGGAAAATAGTACAATAGGGGAATTAGAGCTGGAGTTGGGGCAGGTGTTAAAACTGACAGGCATGGATGTGGTCAGATGCTCTGGGGAGGCAGTGAAATTGAAGAGGGAAACATTTGTTTCTGAGTCTTCAGAGATGAACTAAATAGGAAGTGTTGCCTAACTGGATGTGGGAGGGGAAGGATTGGAACTAGGTTTCCTTCTTGGGTATTTGAGAGGATGGTCATAAGCCAACATTTGGGTACCTGAAGGATGTACAGACTTGGGAATATAAAGGAACAGTTCATCAGTGGGTCATGGTGAGTTTTTAAGATTTCATTTTGAAATAATTATAGTTTCAAAGGACATAGCAAAATAATACATAGAGGCCCTATATAGCCTTCACCTAGTTTTTCCCAATGTAACAACTTAAAATCAGAGTACAGTGTTAAAACCTGGAAATTGACATTGATATGATCATTAGACATTTTTTGGATTTCACTGGTTTCACATGCACTCCTATATGTGCGTGTGTGTGCACGTGCTTGTGTGTGTGTGCACATGTATATGGACATAGTCCATGCAGTCTTATCACATGTTGGTTCATGTAGCCATCACTATAAGCAGGATGTAGAATTGTTCTACCTCTACAAAGATCCTGACGCCATCCTTTTACTATCCATACCATCCATACTATCCAACTTCCCTTTTCCCATTCCTAATCCGTTTTCCATCTCTGTAATTTCATCATTTTGTGAATGCTATATAAATGGAATCGGATGGTATATAACCTTTTCATATTAGGTTTTTTCACTCATAATTCCCTTAAGATCCATCCAAGTGTTGAGTGTATCAAAAGCTCATTTTTTCCCCATTGCTGAGTAGTATTCCATGGTATGAATGTACCAATGTGTTTCATTCTTTGAAGGATTGTTTTGAGTTTTTGTCCATTACAAATAAAATTGTTATGAACATTCATGTACATTAAATTCTTTTGTGTGTAGATTTAAGTTTCTTTTCTTTGTAATAAATGCTCAGGAGTGCAACACAGTTTTGTATGTTAAATGTGTGTTTAGTTTTTTATGAAACTGCTAAACTATTTTACAGAATGGCTGTTCTGTTTTATATTATCAGCAGCAATATATAAAAGATCCAGTTTTGCTGCATCCTTGCTTGGTACAAGTCACTATTCATTCTAGCTGTTCTAGTAGATGTGTAGTGATATTTCATTGTGATTTTAATTTGCATTTTCCTAATGGAAAATGATGTTGAACATCTTTTCATGTGTTTATTTTTCTTCTCTGTATTCTCTTTGGTGAAATATATGTTTGTGTCTTTTGCCCATTTCCTAGTTAGATTGTGATGCTCACTAACACCACCTTTAACCACTTCATTCTACCTCATTCCTGCTGGGTGGGGGATGGAAGTTCAGCTGTCATCTGGGCCCCCCAGACACCAGGATAGGAGGATGTTGGGTGGCAGCAGACTGCTGAATAGTATTGCCTCCCACTAAGTACCTTCACCTTATTGCTGACACATTGGGTGGAAGATCAGTTCTCCACTTGCAACACTGATTCCATGAAGGGTCAGTTTTTCCTTTGGTGTTTGGCGACAGTAGGACTGTTAAGAGAAAAGTATTCTGTTTTGCTAGATCATGTTTCCTAGGAATAGGTTTTTCTAAAACCTATTTTTTAAGCTGTGTCTGCTGGTAGTTCCAGGTTCCTGGCTTCTCTAATACCCCATCTGGGCTAAATGGATGGGAGAGAAAACCTAGAGAGCTCACACCATTCTTTGAGTTGTGACGAGGCTGCCCACCTGGTCTGCCTTCCATTTTTGAAACCTTCCTCTGTTTGTTCGTGGAATTGGGATTTTTAGCTGCAAAAGGACTGTTAGCAGTGTAATGACTTCATTTTGACCCTCATGTTGATTTTTTAAAGATCTGGACCCCTCAGTAGGTAGCCTGGGGCTCAGTAGAGCTTTCTGAAGAAATAGAGGGCCACTGACATCAGGAGGTGATGGATGAGCCACTCTTTCTTTGAATCTTGGCGCCTGTACTTACTAGTTGAGACTTTAAAATAAAGACTCCACTTTCTCATCATAAAAATGGGGATGATGCTGTTGATGATGATGATGCCTATCTCTAGGGCCCTGTAAGGATTGTATTAGATTATGCACATAAAATACTTGGAAGATTTGCCTGACAAATATTAAGTACTCAATAAATATCAGCTCTTGTTTTATCTGCAGACAAAACTGGCTCTGAGAAGGTCCTCCTTGAGTTCAGTGAGAGTGATTTAAATAAAATTAAAGCTAGTTTGCAGGGACTCAAAAAGCAAACAAAAGATGAGGAAAGAAGTCAGTATGCCTTCAAGATACTGTGTTGGAAAAGTAGGGGAGGAGATAGAGGGTTGTGGAGGGATTCAGGGATGTGGTTGGTCAAGAGAGAAGTAAGTTTGAGATTTAGATAGAAAAAAAGAGAGGACTTTTCTTTTATTTTTTCCAAATAAATTTGAACATGGACCTGGACTGAGGGGAGGGGGGTTAGTAAACAGAGGGAGAAATGGATAGGTAAATTATATAGAAAGGGTAAGGATGCTGATGGTGCTGGGCTAACAGCACACATAAAGGAAAGACAACTTTATTCCTTGGAGACTGGGCACACTCTTCCTTCTACCACCATCCAGTATAGACCAGATACCTGGCTGTTATCATTGATGTTACCAAATATCCTGACCTATACTTCTCCAAAAGCAGTCACTGGAAGTATAACCCACTATTTTAGTTCCTGTTAGCTGTTGTTTCTGTTGCAGAAAGGAGAGACACTGAAGAAAAAACTGAGACTGAATGAAGAGATAGGATGATAGGAAGAAATGAGGGAATTTGGAGGAATTTATATGTTTAAAAACTCCATTCATTCATTTATTATTATTTCATCAGGTAATTATTAAATCTCTGCTTTATTGCAGGCATGTGCTGTCTTACAGTGATGAATAAAAATAGACATTATCCTTCTGCTTATGGAGCTTTCTTCCTTTTTTTAAAAATTTTTTCTTGTTATGTTAATCACCATACATTACATCATTAGTTTTTGATGCAGTGTTCCAGGATTCATTGTTTGTGCATAACACCCAGTGCTCCATGCAGAACGTGCCCTCTTTAATACCCATCACCAGGCTAACCCATCCTCCCACCCCCCTCCCCTCTAGAACCCTCAGTTTGTTTTTCAGAGTCCATCGTCTCTCATGGTTCATCTCCCCCTCTGATATCCCCCCCTGCATTCTTCCCCTCCTGCTATCTTCTTCTTCTTCTTTTTTTTTTTTTAACATATATTGTATTATTTGTTTAAGAGGTACAGATCTGTGATTCAAGTCTTGCATGATTCAACAGTCTTGCACAATTCACAGCACTCACCATAGCACATACCCTCCCCAATGTCTATCACCCAGCCACCCCATCCCTCCCACCTCCCACCACTCCAGCAACCCTCAGTTTGTTTCCTGAGATTAAGAATTCCTCATATCAGTGAGGTCATATGATACACGTCTTTCTCTGATTGACTTATTTCGCTCAGCATAACACCCTCCAGTTCCATCCACATCAGTGCAAATGGCAAGATCTCATTCCTTTTGATGGCTGCATAATATTCCATTGTATATATATACCACTTCTTCTTTATCCATTCATCTGTCGATGGACATCTTGGCTCTTTCCACAGTTTGGCTATTGTGGACATTGCTGCTATAAACATCGGGGTGTGCGTACCCCTTTGGATCCCTACATTTGTATCTTTGGGGTAAATACCCAGTAGTGCAATGGCTGGATTGTATGCTAGCTCTATTTTCAACTTTTTGAGGAACCTCTATACTGTTTTCCAGAGTGGCTGCACCAGCTTGCATTTCCACCAACAGTGTGGGAGGGTTCCCCTTTCTCTGCATCCCTGCCAACATCTGTCATTTCCTGACTTGTTAATTTTAACCATTCTGACTGGTGTGAGGTGGTATCTCATTGAGGTCTTGATTTGGATTTCCCTGATGCTGAGCGATGTTGAGCACTTTTTCATGTGTCTGTTGGCCATTTGGATGTCTTCTTTGGAAAAATATCTGTTCATGTCTTCTGCCCATTTCTTGATTGGATCATTTTTTCTTTGGGTGTTGAGTTTAAGAAGTTCTTTATAGATTTTGGATACTAGCCCTTTATCTGATATGTCATTTGCAAATATCTTCTCCCATTCTGTCGGTTGTCTTTTGGTTTTGTTGACTGTTTCTTTTGCTGTGCAAAAGCTTTTTATCTTGATGAAGTCCCAATAGTTCATTTTTGCCCTTGCTTCCCTTGCCTTTGGCTATGTTTTAGGAAGAAGTTGCTGTGGCTGAGGTCGAAGAGGTTGCTGCCTGTGTTCTCCTTTAGGATGTTGATGGACTCCTGTCTCACATTTAGGTCTTTCAACCATTTGGAGTCTATTTTTGTGTGTGGTGTAAGGAAATGGTCCAGTTTCATTCTTCTGCATGTGGCTGTCCAATTTTCCCAACACCATTTGTTGAAGAGACTGTCTTTTTTCCATTGGACATTCTTTCCTGCTTTGTCAAAGATGAGTTGACCATAGAGTTGAGGGTCCATTACTGGGCTCTCTATTCTGTTCCATTGATCAATGTGTCTGTTTTTGTGCCAGTACCATACTGTCTTGATGATGACAGCTTTGTAATAGAGCTGGAAGTCCGGAATTGTGATGCCGCCAGCTTTGCTTTTCCTTTTCAACATTCCTCTGGCTATTTGGGGTCTTTTCTGGTTCCATACAAATTTTAGAATTATTTGTTCCATTTCTTTGAAAAAAGTGGATGGTATTTTGATGGGGATTGCATTGAATGTGTAGATTGCTCTAGGTAGCATTGACATCTTCACAATATTTGTTCTTCCAATCCGTGAGCATGGAACGTTTATCCATACTTTGTGTCTTCCTCAATTTCTTTCATGAGTATGTTACAGTTTTCTGAGTACAGATCCTTTGCCTCTTTGGTTAGATTTATTCCCAGGTATCTTATGGTTTTGGGTGCAATTGTAAATGGGATCGACTCCTTAATTTCTCTTTCTTCTGTCTTGTTGTTGGTGTATAGGAATGCCACTGATTTCTGTGCAGTGATTTTTATATCCTGTCACTCTACTGAATTCCTTTATGAGTTCTAGCAGTTTTGGGGTGGAGTCTTTTGGGTTTTCTGCATAAAGTATCATATCATCTGCAAAGAGTGAGAGTTTGACTTCTTCTTTGCTGATTTGGATGCCTTTGATTTCTTTTTGTTGTCTGATTGCTGTAGCTAGGACTTCTAATACTATGTTGAATAGCAGTCAGTGGTGATAGTGGACATCCCTGCCGTGTTCCTGACCTTAGGGGGAAGCTCTCAGTTTTTCCCCATTGAGAATGATATTCGCTGTGGGTTTTTCATAGATGGCTTTTAGGATATTGAGGTACGTACCCTCTATCCCTATACTCTGAAGAGTTTTGATTAAGAAAGTATGCTGTACTTTGTCAAATGCTTTTTCTGCATCAATTGACAGGATCATATGATTCTCGTTCTTTCTTTTGTTAATGTATTGTATTACGTTGATTGATTTGCGGATGTTGAACCACCCTTGCAGCCCAGGGATAAATCCCACTTGGTCGTGGTGAATAATCCTTTTAATGTACCGTTGGATCCTATTGGCTAGTGTTTTGGTGAGAATTTTTGCATCCATGTTCATCAAGGATATTGGTCTGTAATTCTCCTTTTTGCTGGGGTCTTTGTCTGGTTTTGGGATCAAGGTAATGGTGGCCTCATAAAACGAGTTTGGAAGTTTTCCTTCCATTTTTATTTTTTGGAACAGTTTCAGAAGAATAGGTATTAATTCTTTAAATGTTTGGTAGAATTCCCCTGGGAAGCCATCTGGCCCTGGGCTTTTGTTTTTTGGGAGATTTTTGATGACTGCTTCAATTTCCTTAGTGGTTATAGATCTGTTCAGGTTTTCTATTTCTTCCTGGTTCAGTTTTGGTAGTTGATCCATCTCTAGGAATGCATCCATTTCTTCCAGGTTATCTAATTTGCTGGCATAGAGTTGCTCATAATATGTTCTTATAATTGTATTTCTCTGGTGTTGGTTGTGATCTCTCCTCTTTCATTCATGCTTTTGTTGATTTGGGTCATTTCTCTTTTCTTTTTGATAAGTCTGGCCAGGGGTTTATCAATCTTGTTAATTCTTTCAAAGAACCAGCTCCTAGTTTCTTTGATCTGTTCTACTGTTCTTTTGGCTTCTATTTCATTGATTTCTGCTCTGATCTTTATTATTTCTCTTCTCCTGCTGGGTTTAGGCTTTATTTGCTGTTCTTTCTCCAGCTCCTTAGGTGTAGGGTTAGGTTGTGTATTTGAGACCTTTCTTGTTTCTTGAGAAAGGCTTGTATTGCTATATACTTAGCTCTTAGGACTGCCTTTGCTGTATCCCAAAGATTTTGAACAGTTGTGTTTTCATTTTCATTGGTTTCCATGGATTTTTTAAATTCTTCTTTAATTTCCTGGTTGACCCATTCATTCTTTAGTAGGATGCTCTTTAGCCTCCATGTATTTGAGTTCTTTCCGACTTTCCTCTTGTGATTGAGTTCTAGTTTCAAAGCATTGTGGTCTGAAAATAGGCAGGGAATGATCCCAATCTTTTGGTACCAGTTGAGACCTGATTTGTGACCTAGGATGTGATCTATTCTGGAAAATGTTCCATGGGCACTAGAGAAGAATATGTATTCTGCTGCTTTGGGATGGAATGTTCTGAATAGATCTGTGAAGTCCATTTGGTCCAGTGTGTCATTTAAAGTCTTTATTTCCTTGTTGATCTTTTGCTTAGATGATCTGTCCATTTCATTGGGGGGGGGGATGTTAAAGACCCCTACTATTATTGTATTGTTGTCGATGTGTTTCTTTGCTTTTGTTATTAATTGCCTTATATAATTGGCTGCTCCCATGTTAGGGGCATAGATATTTACAATTGTTAGATCTTCTTGTTGGATAGACCCTTTAAGTAGGATATAGTGTCCTTCCTCATCTCTTATTACAGTCTTTGGTTTAAAATCTAATTTGTCTGACATAAGGATTGCCCCCCCAGCTTTCTTTTGGTGTCCATTAGCATGGTAAATGGTTTTCCACCCCCTCACTTTCAATCTGGGGGTGTCTTTGGGTCTAAAATGAGTCTCTTGCAGACAGCATATCGATGGGTCTTGTTTTTTAATCCAGTCTGATAGCCTGTGTCTTTTGATTGAGACATTTAGCCCATTTACATTCAGGGTAACTATTGAAAGATAGGAATTTAGTGCCACTGTATTGCCTATAAGGTGACTTTTACTGTATATTGTCTGTGTTCCTTTCTGGTCTATGTTGCTTTTAGGCTCTCTCTTTGCTTAGAGGACCCCTTTCAAGATTTCTTGTAGGGCTCGTTTCGTGTTTGCAAATTCCTTTAGTTTTTGTTTGTCCTGGAAGCTTTTTATCTCTCCTTCTATTTTCAGTGACAGCCTAACTGGATATAGTATTCTTGGCTGCATATTTTTCTCATTTAGTGCTCTGAATATATCCTGCCAGTCCTTTCTGGCCTGCCAGGTCTCTGTGGATAGGTCTGTTGCCAATCTAATATTTCTACCATTGTAGGTTACATATCTCTTCTCCTGAGCTGCTTTCAGTTTTTTCTCTTTGTCTCTGAGACTCGTAAGTTTTACTATTAGATGTTGGGGTGTTGACCTATTTTTATTGATTTTGAGAGGGGCTCTCTGTGCTTCCTGGATTTTGATGCCTGTTTCCTTCCCCAAATTAGGGAAGTTCTCTACTATAATTTGCTCCAATATACCTTCTGCCCCTCTCTCTCTTTCTTCTTCTGGGATCCCAATTATTCTAATGTTGTTCTGTCTTATGGTATCGTTTATCTCTCGAATTCTGCCCTCATGATCCAGTAGTTGTTTATCTCTCTTTTTCTCAGCTTCTTTATTTTCTATCATTTGGTCTTCTATATCACTCATTCTCTCTTCTGTCTCATTTATCCTAGCAGTTAGCACCCCCATTTTTTATTGCACCTCATTAATAGCATTTCTGATTTCGACTTGGTTAGATTTGAGTTCTTTTATTTCTCCAGAAAGGGTTTCTCTAATAACTTCCATGCTTTTTTCAAGCCCAGCTAGTATCTTTAAAATCATCATTCTGAACTCTATTTCTGACATCGTACTAATGTCCGTATTGAGTAGGTGTCTGGCAGTCGGTACTGCCTCTTGTTCTTTTTGTTGAGGTGATTTTTTTCCATCTTGTCATTTTGTCCAGAGGAGAATAGATGAACGAGAGAACAAAATGCTAACAGGGTAACAACGTCCCCAGAAAATATACTCTAAACAATTCAGAAAAGACCTGAAGCCAGGGGAAAAAAAGGGAAAGAAAGAAAAAGAAAAAGAAAAAGAAAAGAAAAAGAAAAAGATAAAAACAAACAAAAACAGGACAAAACAAAACAAAACAAAAACGGAATATGATCAAATATGATCAGACTCGAGCATAGATCAGTGTCACACACTAGATTTTGGGTTTATTTTGGTCTGTTAGAAGAAAAGTGCCTCCCAAAATTTTGAAGAAAGAAAATTTATGTATGTACAAAAATAAGGGTTAATATGATGAAGGAATGGAATATGACTGTAAAGATGAAAATTATAAAAAATTTTATAAAAGGAATTGATAAGAAGTTGTTTGAAAAAAGAAAGAAAAGGATTTTTAAAAAAAAGGCGAGAGAAGGTGATCAGGCAGGAGACTCCAACAAAGCCATACACTAGAGATTTAGGGTATATTTTGATCTGTTAGAAGAAACTGTATCTCAAAATTTTAAAGAGAACAACTTATATATATATATATATATATATGCCAAAAGTAAGGGTAACTACAATGAAGGGATAGAATATGACTCTAAAAATGAAAAATAAAAATGTTTTTTTAAAAAGGGTTTGATAAGATGTTGGTTGAAAAAGGGAAAAAGAAAAATTCAAAAAAAAGTTAAAAAAATTAATTTTGAAAGACTAAAGAATCATGGTAAAAAAGCCATGAATTCTATGTGCAGTATTCCCCTAGCGCTGGAGTTCTGCCCTTCTCATTGATCGGTAAACTTGGTCTTGGCTGGCTGTTCTTGCTGATCTTCTGGGGGAGGGGCCTGTTGCCGTGGTTCCCAAATGTCTTTGCCAGAGGTGGAATTGCCCCGCCCTTGCCCGTCCGAGCTAAGTAATCTGCTTGGGTTTGCTCTCGGGAGCTTTTGCTCCCTGCAAGCTTTCCCTGCAGGCTTTCCCTACAGCTTTGGAGGACGAGAGTGCAAATGGCGGCCTCCCAATCTCTGCCCTGGAGGAGCCGAGAACTTGGGGCCCCACTCCTCAGTGTGCCCCCAGAGAAAAGTAGTCAGTCACTCCCGTCTCCCCGGTCTCCAGCCGCACTACGTGCTCACCTGGCCTGTGACCGAGCATTTCTATCTCTGGCACACGACCCCGGGTGGAGTCTCCAAACCCAGCAGATCCCTGCTGTGCGCTCCCACGCCGCTCCTCCCAGGGGAGGAAGGGGAGTCTCCCCGGATCTGCTGCTTGTTGGGTCCCTGCTGGAGGAGCAGTGGCCCAACTGGGCCGCGGATCTCGGTTTATGGCAACCCCGAGCTGAGAGCCCACTCCTTGGCTCCGTCTCTGCAGCCAGCTTCCCCACTCCGATACCTGGGAGCTCTGCCGCACTCAGGCACCCTTGGTCTTTCTGTGACCCCGAGGGTCCTGAGACCACACTGTCCCAGCGAGGGTTCCACCCCCGCTTAGCCACTGGAGCAACGTCCCTCAGCAGAGCCAACTTCTAAAAGTTCCGATTTTGTGCTCCACTCTCTATCACTTGCCAGATGCAGCCGACGGAGGGTCCCTCCCCCGCCGTCTATCCTCCCAAATATCCCCTCGGATTCACTTCTCCACACGTCCTACCTTCCAGAAAGTGATGGCTTTTCTGTTCAGAGTGTTGCTATTCTTTTCTTCGATGTCCTGTTGAGTTCGTAGGTGTTCAGAATGGTTTGATCCCTATCCAGCTGAATTCCTGGGACCAGACGAAATCCAAGTCTCCTACTCCTCCGCCATCTTGCCTGGAGCTTTCTTTCTAATATGGAGTTAGGCTTTAAATATTCATTTATAATTGTGATAAGTGCTGTGAAGGAAAGCGCATTTCTACAATGAGGATGAGTTAGCAGGAAGATTCATTGTAGATGAGGAGGTTAAGAAAGGCCTCCCCAAAGTAGAGAGTTTGGAGCTGAAACAAGGAGGGAGGTGGTTACTATGGAAGAAGAGAAGCGTGGGGTATGTTTTAGGGACAGGGAGAAGCATGTATGAAAAGGATTTGTGATCTATTTGAGGAACTGAAGGAAAACCATAGAGAACAGAATGTATGTGGCATGTCGGAGTATGGCATGAGATGGGATGCAGAGTAAGGTGGGGTGAAGAGGTGGTGAACCATGTGAGCTTTGTAGAAACTTTAAGGTCTGTGGTAGTATTCTAAGAATAACAGCCTTTAAAGAGTATTAAGTAGAGTGTACATGTTCTGCTTAACATCTTTACAAAAATTGGGTGCTGTGTGGGACATATGTTAGAGTCAAGGATGATTATGGAGAGACCAGGCAGGGTATCAAAGTAGCTGAGCTGAGAGGTGCCAGCAGTCTAGACAAAGATGATAGCACTGGAAATGTAGACAGGCCTTTGTGATTCACAGGATGTAGAAGTGAATTACAGACAGACATCCAGCGTGACGCCCAGCTTTCTGACTGGTGACTAGTTTTCCAGTTTACTGGAATCAGGATTAACTGAATGTTTGGGGGCAGTATACATGAGTTTATTTTTAGACTTTTTTGTCTGAGATGCTTCTGAGGTGTCCAGGTTAAAATGCTGAGAAAGTAATTGCTTGTCTGGATATAAAGGGAAAACATGGGCTAAATATAGTTGCCATATAGTGTTTGGATAGTGGATGCGTCACAGCAGTTGGAGAGTCCAGCAGAGGGGTGGGAGGATGTCTAGGAACAGAAGATGTGATATAATCAAAGGGAACAATATTTAGGAGGCAAAATTACCTACTCAACATAAAAGTGGCAGGGGTGATGATGTTGAGGGAAAAGATAAAAATTTAAAGATTAACTTTAGCTTTATTGTGAGTATTGAAAGAAACTGGGTATTCATCCTGTCTGATGGCTGAGTAATGTTCCATTGTACATATGGACCACATCTTCTTTATCCATTCACCTGTTGAAGGGCTTCTCGGCTCTTTCCACAGTTTGGCTATTGCGGACATTGCTGCTATGAACGTTGGGGTCCATATGGCCCTTCTTTTCACTACATCTGTATCTTTCGGGTAAATACCTAGTAGTGCAATTGCTGGGTCGTAGGGTAGCTCTTTTTTTAACGTCTTGGGGAACCTCCATACTGTTTTCCAACGTGGCTGTACCAGCTTGAATTTCCACTGAGTGTAAGGGAGTTCCCCTTACTCCACATCCTCGGCAACACTTGTTGTTTCCTGCCTTGTTAATTTTTGCCATTCTAACTGGTGTAAGGTGGTGTCTCAATGTGGTTTTGATTTGAATTTCCCTGATGGCTAATGATGTTGAACATCTTTTCATGTGTCTGTTAGCCATTTGTATGTCTTCTTTGGAGAAGTGTCTGTTCATGTCTTCTGCCCATTTTTTGACTTGATTATTTGTTTTTTGGGTGTTGAGTTTGAGAACTTCTTTATAGATCTTGGATACCAACCCTTATCTGTAGTGTCATTTGCAAATATCTTCTCCCATTCCGTGGGTTACCTCTTAGTTTTCCTTTGCTGTGCAGAAGCTTTTTATCTTGATGAAGTCCCAAAAGTTCATTTTTGCTTTTGTTTCCCTTGCCTTTGGAGATGTGTCTTGAGGGGCCCCTGGGTGGCTCAGTCGGTTGAGCATCTCCCTTTGTCTCGGGTCATGATCCCGGGGTCCTCGGATCAAGCCCCGCATTGGACTCCTTGCCCAGTGGGGAGTCTGCTTCTCTCTCTCCCTCTGTCTGCCACTCCCCCTGCTTGTGCTCTCTCTGTCTGTCTGTCAAATAAATAAGTAAAATTAAAAAAAAAGAGAGAGACGTGTTTTGAAAGAAGTTGCTGTGGCGGATTTCAAAGAGGTTACTGCCTATGTTCTCCTGTAGGATTTTGATGGATTCCTGTCTCACATTGACATCTTTCATCCATTTTGAGTTTATCTTTTTGTATGGTGTAAGGGAATGGTCCAGCTTCATTCTTCTGCATGTGGCTGTCCAATTTTCCCAGCACCACTTATTGAAGAGACTGTCTTTTTTTTCATTGGATATTTTTTCCTGCTTTGTTGAAGATTAGTTGACCATATATTTGCAGGTCTATTTCTGGAGTCTCTATTTTGTTCCATTGATCTATGTGTCTGTTTTTGTGCCAGTACCATGCTGTCTTGGTGATCACAGGTTTGTAATAGAGCTTGAAGTCAGGCAACATGATGCCCCCGGGTTTGTTTTTCTTTTTCAACATTCCCTTGGCAATTTGGGGTCTTTTCTGGTTCCATACAAATTTTAGGATTGTTTGTTCCAGCTCTTTGAAAAATGCCAATGCTATTTTAATAGGGATGGCATTGAAAGTGTAGATTGCTCTGGGCAGCATAGATATTTTAAGAATGTTTATTCTTCCAATCCATGAGCATGGTATGTTTTTCCATCTCTTTGTGCTTCCTCAATTTCTTTCATAAGTGTTCTGTAGTTTCTAGGTATAGATCCTTCACCTCTTTGGTTAGGTTTTTTCCTAGGTATCTTATGGTTTGTGGTGCTATTGTAAATGGAATTGATTCCTTAATTTCTCTTTCTATAGTTACATTGTTAGTGTATAGAAAAGCAACTGATTTCTATGCATTGACTTTATATCCTGCCACTTTGCTGAATTCCTGTATGAGTTCTAGCAATTTTGGGGGTGGAGTCTTTTGGGTTTTCTGCATAAAGTATCATGTCATCTGTGAAGAGAGAATTTGGCTCTTTCTTTGTGCATTTGAATGCTTTTTATTTCTTTTTGTTGTCTGATTGCTGAGGGTAGGACTTCTAGTACTATGTTGAACAAAAGTGGCGATAGTGGACATCCCTGCCGTGTTCCTGACCTTAGGGCAAAAGTTCTCAGTTTTTTCCCATTGAGAATGATATTTGCTGTGGGTTTTTTGTAGATGGCTTTTATGATATTGAGGTATATTCCCTGTATTCCTACACTCTGAAGAGTTTTAATCAGGAAAAAAAATGAAAGAAAGTGGATAAAGGAACTGCTGAAGTTTAGCCATAGACAGTGTTTCCACTTAGAATACTGGTTTTTGGGGAGTGTTACTGTCATTTTCTCTGTCTGTCTGTCTCTTGCACACACACATTTTTTGTTATCAATTAAGTATGAGGATTGGTGTTGAAATAGTTTTTTTCAATAATAAAACTTCTAAGAGTAGTTAGCATATGAGTCTTAAAAATGGACATAGTATACACCAATTCCTAATGAATCTCAGGAATCTAAGTTTGTGTTCTTTGGAACTCTGTTTGAGAAACATTTGCTTAACACCATTAATAGACTCAGGCAGTGGAAATGTATACAGTGGAAATGCATACCAGTTGATCTCAATGTTCTTCCCTCCCTCTCCACCCTGTGCTCCCCAATCTCTTCCTCTCTGTAGAAGTAACACTTCTTCCTAGGAGTTGGAATAGCAAGATTCAGTTTAAAGGGGTGTCTGGGTGAAGGGGAGTGGAGGTCAAAATATATGGTGAAATCAGTGATGATAGCCTGGATTTTGGGTTTGTTTTGACCAGTGGTTATGTGAGGAGTTTTCCTGGGTTTTAAGTGTGATGAATCTTTGGTAACTGGTGAAAACATCCAGCTTGGCAGCAACTGGAGGTAACTAGAGGAGGTCCATTTCATTTATAGTCAAATACAGTAAATCTTGAGAAAAGGATATTCTGGTACAAATCTGCAGGTAATTGGGGTGGGTGCAGGAAGGGGTATTCAGTAAAGAAAGAGACTGATTTAATTTTGGAAGTGAGTGAGACTGGGAGAGGGAAAGTTTGTGATTTGAATATTTGGAGCTTGTAAATTCCTTTATGTTGTTAATTGATGTGTAAGTGTGTGCCTGTGTTGCCCATGTCTTTGGCTGTAAAAGAAGAATGAGTTTATTTCAACAAATCGCCATTGGTATGGTAGTGAGATCATTAGCATCCTCTTCATATATGGGGAGTCATATATAGTTTTAAAAAGCACCCTGAAACAAATAATACATTATGTTAATAAAAAAAATAAATAATAAAAAGCAGTGGAAGAAGATTGCTACAGAAGGGTTAAGCAAGTAAGAGTGGTGTTATGAGCTATTGGTACATTATGTTTTAGGATTTTGCTTGAATCTGAAGCCTAACTTATATATATTTTTATCCCCAATGCCTGGTGTAATGCTGGTAAATACGGCCTTTAAATGAGTGGATTAATGAATCCGTAAAATTCATTTGTTTTAAAGTCTGACCTTGATTATTACCTCATATTAGTAGAGCAGAGAAGAACACTTGATGCTAAATTTACTTTGAAGCTGAACAAAACCAAAAGTATCCAGATGACCACAGGGTTCTAGTACAAATTTATAACCACTAGTTTGACATAAATTGTGTGGTTGCTATTAAGAACAATAATATGGCGCCTTAGCAGATAGAAGATAACTGACTTTTGCTTGATCTCTCATGCTTTGCAAGGAGCAAGCCAAGCTGATGGGCAAGAAACAATTGGTCATGGTATATTAATGAATAGCAGAATCTTGCCGAGTTGATTATCATTGCTTAAAAACCTATTATGTTTTATTCCTGCTTCTTGTACCTTTACACACATAGTATCTCTGCATGAGGTGAGTGGTAGGGGCACAAGAGAGTAGTGTTGAATGAATGTATAGATGAGTGAATCCATATGTACTTTTGCCGGGCATAGCTTTCTTATTATTTTTATTTACCTATATTGTACTAGCATTCGAAATGACTAATTCTGTCTCACACATGCATAATATCTATTTTGGAGTTCAAGTGACCCCATAGGTAGCTTCATTATACTCTTAGGATGATGATAAATAGTTGAAATTATCTGCATATCATTATGTCCTCAATACTTCTTATATTGTTGGGTCATTATCCCTCCTCTTTTCCCTGTCTCTTCTTCATGACTTGGAGGCCTTCTTTTGTCGTATTCAATCACTGATACAATTTTTCAGTGTTTAAAAAAATATTATTTACTACTAACTGTTTACCATAAGCCATACTGGTTACTATGGACCATAGAGATACCTGAGACATGGCCCTTCTCAAGAAGCTCCAATCAATAGAAGATGCAGGCATATATTTATATGGCCAATAAGATGCTGTGATAAGCATAGCATAAGACAAAGCAAATATAAGGTTCTGTGTTATCATTTTGGAACGAGAATAATTATAATGGAGAGTAAGGCAGTCAAGGCAGGCTTTCCAGAGGAGTTCATTCATAAGCCAAGCCAAGAGCAGCAAGCCAAAGTGAATGACGCATATTCCAGGTAGAAGATCTGGTGTGACCGTGTGAGTTATCAGGTAGATGCCCGTGTCTCAACAGTGACAGGGAATATAGAAAGCAGAGCAAATTTAGAGACAAATCATTGAGATTAGCTCTCCATCTATCTAGAGCCAGCATATTCTTCAAAACACAGGTCTTATCTCCTCTTTTTTCTGAAGCTCTGTCATGCTACCCTAACCCAAAGTATTTTTTGCTCCATAGCATGACAAGCTATAAAATCTTAGAATAGTTGAATGTATATAGAAAAAAATAACAAATGCGTTGTTATGCTTGAGTCCAAATAATCAATTTCATAAATACAGAGTAGGAGAAACAGAATAGAGCCTATAAATATGAAAAATAATTCAAAGGTTTTAGACTACTGATAACTTAAGAGGATGTAGGGCTCCTCCAAATATTGTCCTTAATTTCAGGCTACACTAACAGCAACAGTCTTTCTGGAATGATGGAGTTGAGAAGCAGAGTGTACGATGGGAGAGTGACAGGACACTGTTATGTGTGCCTCATTTGTTAAGCCATCAGAAACCTACTCAGAGAGCAACTATGGTTGTGATAGGCTCACATTCATACCATGTAAAATGTAAAGAACCAAAGTACTTAACACAGAAGACAAAAGAAGAAAAATTAACTTTCCCAAATATTTGAAAGGAATTTGCAATTGACTGCAGAGAGTAGACCGAGGGCCAATGTCTGAAAGTAGAAGAAGTGTTTTTGTTTAATATAAAGAAGCTGTTTTGTTTTGTTTTGGATGGTGTTTTTTTAAAGATGTAATGATCAATTTAGGATGACAATGAGTTTTTGTCATTGGAGGTATTTGAGTATGGTGAATGCTGAAGATAATTTAATCATCAGTTGGATAAGAAGGTTTTACCAAGTGTCAGTTCCCAAGTCTGTTCCATGGGTGCCCAGGGGTTCTGTAATTTTTTGTAAGGGGGTCTGCAAGGTGAAAATGATTTTCATAGTAGCATTAAGCTGTTTGCTTTTTTGACAGTGTAAATGTTTGTACTGATGGTTCAAAAGCAGTGAAAGATAAACATGTTGGTACCTCCACCCACACTTACTGGTCGTTCTAATTCTTCAGTTGCCTGGGGAAAAAAGCCACCTTTCTTTAAGAGTGTATATGGGGGCACTTGGCTGGCTCAGTTGGTGGAGCATGTGACTATTGATCTCGGGGTCATGAGTTTGAGCCCCATGTTGGGCACAGAGCATACTTAAATAAATAAATAAATAAATAAATAAAATTTTAAAATGAGCAGCCTTAGGGGCACCTGGGGGCCTCAGTCGGTTAAGTGTCTGCCTTTGCCTCAGGTCATGATCCTGGGGTCCTGGTATAAAGCCCTGTATTAGCTCCCTGCCCAGAGGGGAGTCTTCTCCCTCTCCCTCCACCCCTTCCCTCCTCTCCCACCCCGTGCTCTCTCTCTGGCTCTCTCTCTCAAATAAATAAATAAATAAATAAAATCTTTTTTAAAAAAAGAAGCTTCATTTGAAGGAACTAGTCTTTGCTAGTTAATCCTATCACCTGAAAACCTGCATTTCAAAACAGTCAGTGAATAAAAAACAGAACATAGCTATTTTTCAGATGAAATCTTTAGTTTCTATAAGGCTATCACATTTTATCTTATACAGTAGTTCTTGGCTAAACTGCTTTAATATTTAAGCAAACAATAATGTGAAAGGAATTTAGGTTCCGAGGATTAGACTCAAATTCAAGGTATAGTAGTCTACTCACACTTCTTAATGCATAGAAATATTGTATTTGGCTATTTTGAAACATCTTCACAAATCATAAAATAAAGACAATACTAAAATAAAAAGCATCCAAATTTTTCATAAAGAATAGATTTGTGTTTCTCAATGTCTATAAAATCTTCTACTATATATTGAAAATGCAGAAGAAACTCTCCTACAAAGAAACAAATTTAGGATGAAAGGTAAAAGAAGATAATTTGGAAGAAAAGAAGCCTGAAGCTATTTTTGTGTCAAAAAGAAAAATCAAAACCTTTTATTTTGTCCCAGGACTTAATAATTCAATTGTATTTTTCCCTAAAAAAAAAAAAAAGCCATAAACAATGATTGTATTAGTTAAATAAGTACTTTTTTTCCTTTAAAAATCTTACATTAGGATCAAATTACTTCCAAATTTAACTTGATTGATTTCTGAATAACACATGCCACTTTAAAATGAAATTCTTGTATTCTAGAGAGTATTACAAGCTGCCAAAAAGCAAGAGAGGAAAACTGTATTGTTTTAAAGTATGCTTGAATAAATAAATGTTTTGCAGATCGCTAATAGCCAATAACATTATTTGGAAGGTTTAGAGATGATCTGGTTTGCATTAAACATATTTACACTTTAAAATGCCTTCATGAATTAAGTCAAGCTTTACGGCAAACAGATGCTAAGAAATATGAAAATATATAGAGTTTTGCTGTATTAAGATTATCATAATCTAAGGGATTCATTTCACCAGATTTTGAATAACCACTTGACATTATTTTTTCCAGAGAGCACAGTCAGATGAACTGGAAAAAATTGAAAAGCACGGCCGGTCCTCCAAAGACAAGGAAAATGCCAAGTCTCTGGACAAACCTGAACAGTAAGCACACCTCAGGACCTCGTAGAAGGCCACCAGGCTATGGGCAGCCTCTTTCCATTTGGAAAATGTAGTGTTTTCCGGGCATAATTGTTCTGAATGATAGGAGGATAAACATCTGTTTATATGAATTATATTTTCCTCTTAACTTGGCTTTATTTCCTTAGGTTCCTTTATGAACTGTCACTAATCCCCAACTTCTCAGAGAGAGTCTTTTGTATTCTGTTCCAGTCCACGTTTTCAGAAAGCATTTGCTCAATTCGTCGCAAACTGGAATTGCTACAGAAGTTGTGTGAGGTGGGTTCTGATCCATAGAATGCTGACGATTGAGTTCTGATGTTTAATTGTGTCCAGTCATGTTCATATTTCAAAAACATTTTCTTTAATGTACTGTAAGTATGCATAAATTTGCAGGATAGCAGTTCCACAGAAGAGAACATACCACGATTGGTTTCAAGATCAAAGCGAAAACTCAGAGGCGCCCACCGCCATGGGGCCCTGTTGGTAGAGTGCACTTGTTAGCTCCTACCTTCATGAATTTCTGTCCCTTCACAAACTCTTCACTTTCCATTGTCCTCTCCTACATCAGACTTCAGATTGGATGTGATGTGAAGGCATTTTATTTATTCTCCTTCAGTTTTGGAAGGGGCTTCCAACAAATTGTTAATGATTCTATCCAAATAATCTAGGAACAGCTGTATGACTCAATAGCAGATAAATATTCTTCTGAAAACAAAGAATAAATGCTTGGCAGAAATTACCAATATTACCATTTAAAACAATTTGTCAAAAATCAATAGTACCATTCGTTCTGGTTGTGGTAAATCATTTTGAAAACTAGTAAGATGTTATTAAAGACACATTTTCAGAGAAAAGAAGACATGCAAATTCCAGCTAAGCTTTGTGTTTTGGAAAAAGTGAGTGTGCACTTTTCAGGGATAAATCTAAATTTGGAAATTAATCTTTATAACTGTGTTTTGCCAAATATTTCTATTGCTCCAGAGGTAGGTATAATTAGGATGATGGCAATGACATTATTTTGTAGTAGTTCTCATATTACAGCCTTATTTGTTTTCAGTGCAATTATATCATAGAAATCACCTAGAGTGGTCTCTCAGTTTACAAATGTATACCTGAATGCTTGTAGGGGATACAGCTTCCTTTTTTTTTTTATTATGTTATGTTAATAACCATACATTACATCATTACTTTTTGATGTAGTGTTCCATGATTCATTGTTTGCGTATAACACCCAGTGCTCCATTCAGTATGTGCCCTCTTTAATACCCATCACCAGGCTAACCCATCCCCCCACCCCCCTCCCCTCTAGAACCCTCAGTTTGTTTCTCAGAGTCCATCGTCTCTCATGGTTCATCTCCCCCTCTGATTTCCCCCCTTCATTTTTCCCTTCCTACTATCTTCTTTTTTTTTTTTTTTTAAATACAATGTATTATTTGTTTCAGAGGTACAGGTCTGTGATTCAACAGTCTTACACAATTCACAGCGCTCACCATAGCACATACCCTCCCCAGTGTCTATCACCCAGCCATCCCATCCCTCCCACCCCAACCCCCACTCCAGCAACCCTCAGTTTGTTTCCTGAGATTAAGAATTCCTCGTATCAGTGAGATCATATGATACATGTCTTTTTCTGATTGACTTATTTCGCTCAGCATAATACCCTCCAGTTCCATCAACATCCTTGCAAATGGCAAGATTTCATTTCTTTTGATGGCTGCATAATATTCCATTGTGTATATATACCACATCTTCTTTATCCATTCATCTGTCGATGGACATCTTGGCTCTTTCCACAGTTTGGCTGTTGTGGACATTGCTGCTATAAACATCGGGGTGCACGTACCCCTTCGGATCACTACATTTGTATCTTTGGGGTAAATACCCAGAAGTGCAATTGCTGGGTCATAGGGTAGCTCTATTTTCAACTTTTTGAGGAACCTCCATACTGTTTTCCAGAGTGGCTTTACCAGCTTGCATTCCCACCAACAGTGTAGGAGGGTTCCCTTTTCTCTGCATCCTGGCCAACATCTGTCGTTTCCTGACTTATTAATTTTAGCCATTCTGACTGGTATGAGGTGGTATCTCATTGAGGTTTTGATTTGGATTTCCCTGATGCCGAGCGATGTTGAGCACTTTTTCATGTGTCTGTAGGGTAGGTGGTACAGCTTCTTAAAGTTAACTTTGGAAACACCACTCAAAAACTAATGATGTAATGTATGGTGATTAACATAACATAATAATAATAATAAAAAATCCTAATAATAAGCAACGATACAGTTTGGATGTGACCCAAAATTATTAGGATAATATGAATATCTGCCACTAACTTAAGATAATTAAAAAAAAACTTTGTCTAAGAGAGAAAATGTTCTTTATTTGGTTTTACAGACATTAAAAAATGGCCCAGGGGTTATGCAGATCCTGGGTTTGGTTCTTGCTTTTGGCAACTACATGAATGGAGGGAATAAGACTCGAGGACAGGCCGATGGCTTCGGATTAGACATTCTTCCAAAGCTGAAAGATGTCAAAAGCAGTGTAAGTATTTTGTATGAATGAATGTAGGCAAATTGAAGATTAGATGCTTTATTTAGTAATAAGTTTGACTGTAAGCCTGTTGTAATAAATGTTTCTTTATGTTCCAAGGTCTTGATGTTCTGAACTAGATAAAAGTATATGGCCATCATATGTTTATGATTTTGTGAATAATGTTTCCTAAAGTGAGTAATTGTGAATCCTATGTCTAATGCATAATCGAGTAGAGGATTTTTTTTATGTTTCTTTTATTATTATTATTATGTTATGTTAATCACCATACATTACATCATTAGTTTTTGATGTAGTGTTCCATGATTCACTGTTTGCATATTAACACCCAGTGCTCCATGCAGAACAAGTAGAGGATTTTTAAAATAAAAATAATTATTTTTCACTCTGTTATTATCATGTCTGCTAATATGTATCCTTTTGGAGTCTGAGGATTAATTACTTTTCATAAATTAGATGGTATTCCTCTTCTGTGTTAAGTAATGGAGGCCAGCATTCTTGTGTTTTAAAAACAAAACAAAGATGGGTGAAAGTAGATTGAAAATAAAATGTAAAGGATGATCCTGCTTTTCTACATATCATCCTCCCCTTTATACTGGTATGTGTGGGGATGTCTAAGCCTTTTTGCAGGCCTAATTAATTTTTGATCCTACTTCTATACTTGTATTTGTTTAAAATTAACATCTAAGGGATTATAAGAGTGTCAGTAAAAATATAATATTAGGGAAACAACTATGTTGGTTAGAGTTAATGTGTGAGATTGTAAACTTAGAAAATAATAGAATTCTGTTTCTCTGATAAAAGAATCTCCACAAAAAAAAGAGAAGATAGTAGGAAGGGAAAAATGAAGGGGAGGAAATCAGAGGGGGAGATAAACCATGAGAGACTATGGACTCTGAGAAGCAAACCGAGGGTTCTAGAGGGGAGGGGTGTGGGGGGATGTGTTAGCCTGGTGATGGGTCTTAAAGAGGGCACGTATTGAATGGAGCACTGGGTGTTATTCACAAACAATGAAGCATGGAACACTACATCAAAAACTAATGATGTAATGTATGGTGATTAACATAACATAATAATAATAATAAAAAAAGAATCTCCACACAGAACTATATGATAAAGAAAATTATGGTCATGTTTTTAAAATTATAAATATACGTAAACGACTGGCTCATAGAAATGGAAATACTAAAATTGTTCTTCCTAGATAATGAATATAGTTGACCCTTGAATGGTGCAGGGCACTGACCTCCTGCTCCGTTGAAGATCCGCATATAACTTTTGACTCTCCTAAAGCTTAACTACTAATAGCCTACTGTTGATGAGAAGTCTCACCGATAACATTAGCCGATTAACACCTATTTCCTATGTTATATGTAACATATATGGTATTCTTCCAATAAGGTAAGTTAGAGAAAAGAAAATGTTATTAAGAAAATCATTAGGGGGTGCCTGGGTGGCTCAGTTGGTTAAGCGACTGCCTTCAGCTCAGGTCATGATCCTGGAGTCCCGGGATCGAGTCCCGCATCCGGCTCCCTGCTCCGCAGGGAGTCTGCTTCTCCCTCTGACCCTCCTCCCTCTCATGCTCTCTGTCTCTCATTCTCTCTGTCTCAAATAAATAAATAAAATCTTTAAAAAAAAAAAAAGAAAATCATTAGGAAGAGAAAATACATTTCCAGTACTGTACTATATTTGTTGAAAAAAAATCTAAGTGTAAGTGGACCCATGCAATTCAAACCCATGTTGTTCAAGGGTCAGCTGTAATTCCCACCTAAGAAAGAGATACTTTTTATTGTTTTTTCTGTTGGCCAACAACTCATTTGCTCATTCATTCATACATCCACTCGTACATCCATTTACCATTCTTTCACTGAGTTCTATGAAATCCCACACACTGCTTTTCCAAAATTGAATAAAGCCATCATCCTGTCTTGGAACATCAGCAGCACATACAATTTTGGTGATTTTTATGGTTATATTTGTTCAGATGCTATTATATTTGTATGGCACAAGTTTTCACAGGAACCTCCAGTATGTCAACCGGATAAATCACATTTGTTCAAAAGCAAAACTCTCTTCTAAGCACTTGAATAGTTCTTAACAACTGATTGTTGGATTGAAACAAGTAACATTTGCAAATAACACTGGAATATAAATAGCATCAACATAATATTTAGCTTATAAAAATGGATCTGAAATAGATTCTAATAATTATAATTATATATGAATAAAGGATTATTTGTTTTTTATTGGTTGATATATCTTATTCAATCTCCCAATAAGTTAAATTTTATTAATTTAAATAACTACAAGGAATAATCTGGATAAAAATTGCATAATAAAATCAAGAAACAAAATTTTATTTTATAATTTCACTTGCATTCTCACAAGAGTTATGTGAAGTCTTCTTTATTTGGTTCTTTCTGTATAAAACAAATATAACTGTGTCTACTTCTTAGTACTATTTGTAGACCTGTATGGACAGAGCTGTTATTTAGATCACTCAGAATTTTCACCCAGCATGCCTATCAGCAGGCATTTAATAAATGTTTTGTTAATTGATTCAAGTATGGTTAACCATTTCATTGATTTATAAGTTAGGAAGGAGAAAGGAAAGTTGCTTTAATTATTTACAAGCGAATGCTCTTTCTAATAAATATATTACTTTTATTATTGCAGTGTATAACTGCATAACATATTATTATGTTATTATTACTATAAATTACTATGAGGGAAGTCTCTAAAAGGTGTATTATCATATCATGTCAAATTAAATTATAATGGGATATTGCTTTGTATAAATAGAGGGAAAATAATGGTTAGATTGAACATTTCAGGGGATGTAGTTTGTGTTGTACGGTTTTTTAAAAATATATATATTTGTCCTCCCACATTCAAATTATCTAGTACTAATTTCAAGTGATGCAAAAAAAGAGAAATCATTAAAAATGCCCCTAAGTGTGCCAGAAAGGGGGTGAAAAGCTATTCTTTGAAAACCCTTAGAATAGGAACAATCCTACATTTTTTTTTCCTATAGAAATACATACATTGCATTATTTATAGCTGTGAGGACATTAATTCCTCAATCTCAGTTGCTGACATAGCAATTTATAATATGTATTTGCATTTTTAAAGCCCCTGCTTACTTAAAATAATACTTAACTTTATTTTCCTGATCCCTATACTAACAAATTTTAATCAGTCTTACTGTTGGAATGATACCTGCTGGTCCAGAAATGGTATAGAAATAAATGCTGGCAGGATTGAGTCATTTCAGCTAAAGTAGTAGTTATACCTTTTAATGATAAAAATGACAATTAATGAACTAATTTTCTGATCGAGGAGGGCAAAAGCAGCAAAGTATTCACAGTTGAGACTCCATCCTAGAACAGTTGTGCTTCTACTTGGAGCTTAGATTAGAACATTGGGAAAAACAGGATCTTCTGCCATTAAACTCCTTTGATGCAGTGGCCGAAGTACTTTGAAATGTAGGATCTCACATTTTATTCTAAATGTTCTCACTTATATATTGATTTACTGGAATTTATTTTACTTGACACTGCATATTTAATATTTAAAAAAATATATTTTTACTTTGGTCTTTCTGCCTAGGACAATAGCAGAAGCCTTTTGTCATATATTGTTTCCTATTATCTTCGAAATTTTGATGAGGTAAGACAGTTTTTACATATAGTTTGATTTTGTTATTTGTTGTTTTGCCATTGCCATTGTTGTTGTATCTTTATTTATATTAATGCTGGTTTGTTTTAAAATTATGTGTTTCTTGCTAATTAGGATGCTGGAAAAGAACAGTGTGTTTTTCCACTGCCAGAACCCCAGGACCTTTTTCAGGCCTCACAGATGAAGTTTGAAGATTTTCAAAAAGATCTCAGAAAACTAAAGAAAGACCTGAAAGGTAACTTATAATCTTAAAGGATCATGTTTGTATTACCGAATGCTTTTTTAAGGAGAAAACCACAGATTTTTCAATGTTTTTTTAAGAAAGTAAATCTTAATGGCTTTGTAAAACTACATTTTTTTAGTGTGGCAAAAGAAAAATTTTACCAATAATCTTATTATTTTGTTGTTTAAAAAGTTATGTATATTAGACATTTAGCTATTGAGTAGTATATTGGTTATTTGAATAGCAATCCCTTTCACCAGGAGCAAATTTGATCATCTTGTTTTCACTTGATAGCCAAGGACACTTGTATATTTTTCATGTTATTGTTAAAAGAGAAATAGTTCCTTCCTATCCCCCCTTGGTATACTTGCACAAGATGTTGTGGCTTATGAACTTTCCTGGCAACAAAAATCTTCTTTCACATAGTTGGTCAAAAAACACATGTATGTATAACATTTTATTGTTAGCTGAGAAGCCTTGTATCAAATCATTTTGAAATGAGTCTGAAATTCTTCAGATTTCTAAATTAAAAGTAACATTTAAAGGGCACTTGGGTGGCTCAGTCAGTTAAGTGTCTCTTGATTTCATCTCAGCTCATGATCCCAGGGTTGTGAGATCAAGCCTAGGGTCAGGCTCTGCACTCAGCAGGGAGCCTGCTTAAGACTCTCTCTCTCCCTCTCCCCTTCCTCTGCCTCTCGCCCTTTCTCGCTTTTTTAAAAAAAAAAAATTTTAAATAAAAGCCATCCAAATTCTAATAGAAGGAGTAAAACTATTAGTATTTGTGGAGGATAACATTTTGTATATAGAAAACCCTAAAGACTCCACCAAAAATTATTAGAACTAGTAAATTAAGTTTCAGGTACAAAAATCAATATACAAAAATCTATTGCATTTTTATCCACCAACAACAGACTATCCAAAGGAGAAATTAAGGAAGCAAACTCATTTTTACAATTGCATCAAAAAGAATAAAATACCTAGGAATAAATTTAACCAAGGAAGTGCAAGATGTATACACTAAAACCTATAAGACATATTGGTGAAAGAAATTGAAGAATATACAAATAAATGGAGAGCTATTCCATGCTCATTGTTTGGAAGATTTAATATTGTTAAAAATGTCTTTTTTACCCAAAGCAATCTATACATTCAGTGCAATTCCTATGAAAATTCCAATGTCATCTTTCACAGAATTAGAACAAATGATCCTAAAATTTATATAGGAACCACAAAAGATCCCAAATAGCCAAAATAATTTTGAGAAAGAAGAATAAAGCTGGAGGCATCACACTCTCTGATTTCAAGCTACATTACAAAGCAATAGTAATCAGAACAGTATAGCATTGGCATAAAAACAGACGCATGGATCAATTGAACAGAATAGAAAGCCCAGAAATAAGCCCATACATATACAGTCAATTTATGACAAAAGAGGCAAGAATATACAATGGGGAAAGGGCAGTCTCTTTCAATAAATGAGGTTTGGGAAAACTGGACATCCAAATGCAATAAAACCAAAACTGAACAGTATCTTACCCCATACCCAAAAATTAACTCAAATTAGGTTAAGGACCTGACTGTAAGACCAGAAACCATAAAACTCCTAGAAGAAAACAGGCAGTAAGCTCCTTCATATCAGTCTTGGTGATATTTTTTTTGGATCTGACTCCAAAGGTAGTGGCAACAGAAGCAAAATAAACAAATGGGACTACATCAAACTAAAAAGCTTCTGCCCAGCAAAGGACACTGTCAATAATAGGACAAGGTCTTTACTGAATGGGAGAAGATATTTGCAAGTGATTAATCCAATAAGGGGTTAATATTGAAAATATATAAAGCACTCATACAACTTAATAACAAAAACACAAACAACCCAATTGAAAAATGGGCAGAGGATCTGAATAGACATTTTCCTGAAGAAGATGTACAGATGGCCACAAGGCACATGAAAAGATACTCAACATCACTAACCATCAGGGAAATGCCAATTAAAACTATAATGAGATATCACTTCACACCTGTTGGAATGGTTAGTTTCAAAAGAACAAGAAGCAACAAGTGTTGGCGAGGATGTGGAGAAAAAGGAATCCACTTACACTGTTGGTGGTGGTGTAAATTGATGCAGCTAGTATGGAAAACAGAATGGAGTTTCCTCAAAAAATTAAAAATATAACCGTCATTGAGTTCAGCCGTTCTACTTCTGGGTATTTATCTGAAGAGAATGAAAACACTAATTTGAAAAGCTATCTGCACCCCTCTGTTCATTGCAGCATTATTTATAATAGCTAAGACATGGAAGTAGCAGAAGTGTCCATCAATAGATGAATGGATAAAGATGTGGTATGCATGTGTATATATATGTACACACACACACATACACACACACACAGGAATATGACTCAGCTGTAAAGAAGGATGAAATCTTATTTGCAACAACATGGATGGACTTTGAGTGTATTTTGTTCAGTGAAATAAGTCTGACAGAAAAAGAAAACCTAAAAAAAAAAAAATCAGAAAACAAAACAAAGCTCATAGATACAAAGAACAAATTGGTGGGCAAAATGGGTGAAGGGGATCAAGAGGTACAAACTTCCAATTATGAAATAAATGTGTCATGAGGATATAATGTAATGTATAGCATGGTGACTTTAGTCAGTAATATTACAAATTTGAAAGATGCTAAGAAAGGAAGTCTTAAGAGTTCCTATCACAGTTGGAGTGCCTGGGTGATCTCATGGTTATGAGATCGAGCCCTGTGTTAAGCTCCGCACTCAGCACCAAGTCTGCTTAGGACTCTCTCTCCCTCTCCCTCTGCCCTTCCCCACCACACACTCTCTCTCTCTCAAAAATAAATAAATAGATCATAAAAAAAAAAGTTCCCATCACAAGGAAAGAAAATTGTGTGGTGACAGATGTTAACTAGACTTATTGTGGTGATCATTTCACAATGTATACAAATGTTGAATCATTATATTTTACACCTAAAACTAAAATAATCTTATATGTCAATTACACTTCAATGATAATTTTTAAGATAAAGAGATTTTAAGTGAAAAGTCACATTTACACAGAAAATTTACAATTTTTTTTCATTTTGAATGTAAAATCTCTTTATTCCCTTTATGATCATGAGGGTTCTTGTTGCAGAGCTGAGAACACCTCAGCTGTCTCTTTCAATCTCTTGCTAAGTCTGTTAAGCACAGATAGGGAATAAATAAATTTATGTGAGATTTTCATTTGATGTTGTATTACTAGATGAGAAGAGGGTTGGTTACCTCTTTCTATAAATCAAATATGATATCACTTTTTAAGAGATTGTATCCCAGTTTTGAAATATTTATCCAAAGATTTTGACCTGTAATCAAATTTATGGAGCTGTTAAAGTCTCATCACAGATGCTTTTATATGGATTTAAATCAACAGAGCAACATTATATAGTTTGATTTTCTATAGTTTGATTTTCTAAATGCTCCACAACATTTATTTATAGTCCTGGTGCATGTCAGGCATTTGCGAGGTGCTGTGGAAACCATAGACACAATCATCACTGCCAAGGAGGGGTGAAATTCTGTCACTTAAATGTTCTCCCTTAGAGCCTCAAGTAAGGGTGCCCATTGATTGAGCCCAAGAATGACTGCCTTGTTGCAAAAAAAAAATACATAAAACTATGTTACATTTATATAATACTATGATACTATGTATTTAAGTATGATTTCTTAAAATAATAGGAAACTTAACCATTCATGTGTAGTATGTATTATACTTCAAAATTTGCCAGGTATCTTGGTTTGCTTATGAAATTCTGCATTTTTTCTCTGTCTCTGTCTCTTTGATGTGGTGCTGGGGGCATTTCTGGAATATCTGGAAAATACTTCACACTTCAACAATTTGGTCTTGCAGAGGATTTTGTAGTTTGTAGGTAATTTAATAAATGAGTGCAATGGTAATCTTATCACCAGGGGATTTCTCTTTGCTTTGGTTGATGCATCACTTGGAATGTTACTTCATTTATTTTTCATATCTACATAGTTTCTTATTACAGTTATTAAATATACATGTAGTCATGAAAATGCCAAGTTCTCACAAGTCTTAGAGCTGAAACAAGGGAAGGAGCACACACCAGATCGTGGTTTTGAAAAGGACAAGTGACCAGTGCCCTGGGTAATGTTTCCTCATGCACATCTATCTTCTTAAGCAATGTGGTTAACTATACACATTAAACGTTGAGGGGGCATCTTGGCAATTTTTAGTACCTCAGAGGGGTGAGAAGGTGATGATTTTAAGCCTCACAATTTATACTTCCCATTGGGATAAGACATTTCTCTAAAAGCCTCTTCCCTCAACTAGTACCAATGGCATTTGCTCGCCCAGTATTTTCTCATTTGTCTATGGATTGTTACAATTTGCTGCTCTAGAAATGGAAAGTTTCATGACCAAATGAACATAAGAACAGCTGGGATAAGATAAATTTAAAGGGAATTCACAGTGTTCTCTGAAATGTGTTAGTATTTCCCTAATTTATTTGATCACAGAGTACTTTTTCACAGAGTATCTGATAGTTTCTCTAGTCAGTGGAACATAGTTTAAGAAATGCAAGCCTGGTACCATATTAGAAACAGAAGCATGGCATTTGCCTCTAAGGAGCTTACAAAGAAAGTAGGGAAATGAAACTATAATTTATGAACTAATATAATTATATATTTCTGTTCTTATAAAACAAGACTAGCTTGAAGAGCAATTTACAAGGCTGTCAAACTCTGAGGTATCCTTTAAACACTGACAAAAAAATCATAATTTAATCATATGTGTTACGTTTTGCTTTTCCAAAATTTGAGTTTTTCCATTGAAAACAAGATATTTTGTAACACAAGGAAGGAAATCTTATGTGCTGAAATTTAAATTCATTTTCTGGGAAAGTTTTAGCATGACTGTAGCATTTCATATCAACAAGGCCTAAAGTAAAATTGTCTTGTGTCCCTTTTTGGAATGAGATAGGTATAATTAGATATGTACATTGATTTGACTGAATGGGAATCAAATTGAAGACTATTGAATTATGTTACTTTTGGTATAATTTAAAATAATGTCTACTTTGATAAATAACTTATTAAAAATGATTCCTTCTAAGTGACCAAATTAGGTAATTCATTTAGGAAGATTCAAATAGCCTGTTCACTTTCTTCTTTTTTTTTCCAGAAGCAAGTTGTTTTAAGAAAGTTCAGAAAATGAGAGATGATGTGTATAAAGAGTTTATCCTTATTCATAATAAGGAAAAAAATAGAATAAATGGTGTGATTAGTTTGATAAAAAATAAACTATAACCATTAAGTTACTCATCTTCTGCCTCTATCACTTCTTTTTTCTGTTTCAAGACTTGATTTATTTCTAAGGAAAGACTGGGAAATAATGTGTTATGGCTCAGGCATTGTAATAAAACAACTGAGTCTCATTTTAGCATTTTATAAGAACATCCACTAGATTTGGTTTCTACAGCTGTTCCCAAGATTTCCACAGCTCCTCAGGGTGCTCCCCTGGCTTTCTTAGCTCAGTGACATGTAGTTTGTTAAGCAACCTGATCTGCTTTTGATCTCTTCTGGCTGTCAGCAGTGTTTCTTGATGCAGTCATGCCAAATGACGACTTCTGTTCCAGTGCCTTTCTTAGTTAGCAATTGTAGCAATTGCCACATGACTTAAATCAACTCAACATGTACGGGGCACTGAGTAATTAAGTTACCGGAACTGGACAAGAATGTTCTCATGCAAATTATTTCTGTATCCTCCTCCCCTCCCCCACCTTCAATAAGAGACTTGAAAATGTTTAAAATTCATGAACTATATCTTCAAATTGAAGTCATGTCTGTGTTCAGAGATATACAGGAGAACCCAGTCTTTAAAATTGTCTGTATTGACTTATATTTGTGCATGGCAATTTTATTTACAATTGTAAATTTCTGATTTTTTTTTTGTTTGAGGGAAAAATGATATTATGAACTCAATTCAAATGAAATCAATAGCTTTTTAAAATGTAACATTTTACTATGATTTTTAAAATGAGTCTCAGTTCAGCATAGGAACATCAAACAGCACTGAAAAATGTGGAGAAAAAATTGTGTTTATTTGTGATTCTACAGTCCAATGATAAATAACATTAATATTTGGTATATTTTTATCTGGTGTGGGTGTGTATTGCTTGTGTATGCACAAATTATACCACTGGAGCCATGACACATGTAATTGTTACATTTTCTGCTTTATAGTTGGGTCATTTATTTATTTATCCTCAGGTCTAGCTGGATTGCAGAGTTCAGTTTATGATGATGAAATAAAACCTAAACCACAAAAAAAAAATTATTTATTTTTTAAAGATTTTATTTATTTATTTGACAGGGAGAGAGGGAACACAAGCAGGGGGAGTGGGAGAGGGAGAAGCTGACTCCCAGCAGAGCAGGGAGCCCGATGTGGGGCTTGATCCCAGGACCCCGGGATCATGACCTGAGCCGAAGGCAGACGCTTGACGACTGAGTCACCCAGACGCCCCTATAGTTGGGTCATTTGATTAATTCACATTTATATTCTCTCATTATCCTTATTCTGCTTTGGCTTTGCTTTAATATGCACATTATGAATGAATGAATGAATTAATTAATTCATTGTCTTGCTCTGTACTTAGTGAAAACTTTCAACTTGAAGACTGATGTTTTCCTTAATGTCTTCGTAATTCTCAACAATTATCTGTTCAGTGTTTATCACTTTTCTTTCCTTTACCTGAAACTCTTTTTAGATGTACATTGGAGCCACTTTAGTCTCACTCTCTATGTCTCCTAACTTCTCTTTCATATTTTAAAAATCCACCACCACCTTTTTTGCTATAGTCTTCGTGCATTCCTCAACATTGTCTTCTAGTTCATTAAGTCTCTTTTTGGCTCTGTCCAATCTGATGTTTGTATTATCAGTATAACTAGTCATGATAATATTTTTGTTTCCAAGTTTTCTAATATGATTTTTATCACATGTATTTTTACCTTTAAAGTAATTTCTTGTTCTTATTTTAGATATTATCTTTCCTTTATCTCTTTGAGGTTTATAAAAATATATTGAAGACCTTTTTGGATTTTCTATAGTTTTTGTTTCATCCAAAGTGAATCCATCTTTCATTTGTTAATAGTTATAAGCTATCTTTCTTTTTTTTTTTTTAAAGATTTTATTTATTTATTTGACAGAGACACAGCGAGAGAGGGAACACAAGCAGGGGGAGTGCGAGAGGGAGAAGCAGGCCTCCCGCTGAGCAGGGAGCCCGATGCAGGGCTCGATCCCAGGACCCTGGGATCCTGACCTGAGCCGAAGGCAGACGCTTAACGACTGAGCCACCCAGGCGCCCCTATAAGCTATCTTTCTTTTCATTAGTTTCATTTTGGTATTGGAATGTTGATTTAAAACAAGTGTCAGAAAATTACAGCCTGTGTGTTAATTGAGCCCTCTTTTTGTAAGTCACGTTCAGCTGGGACATAGCCATACACACGCAATTATGTATGTATTGTCTATGATTGCTTCTGTGTTGCAAGCTGAGGCTTTGACAGAAACTGCCTATCAGTTTGTCAGTCCCTTGCTCTCTCCCTTCTCCTGACCCCCCAAATCCTTCATTCTCTTGATTTTTTCAATTGCTTTGACAAGGCCTGTTTTGGCCCCCCAGGCCAGAACCAAAGCTTCTGTTGGCAGCCTGGGACTCCTGCCCTGTGCCTACATAAATGTACATATATGTACATATGAGGCTTATTACAGATTTAGTATCAAACTAGTGACTGACTTAGCTCAGGGCTGCCTGGAAAGCTGTGTCTGCTTAGGCTTGCTGCCCCAGTCACATAGCTACATGTGGACTGTAGCTGTTTTCATCCTCCTTTCATGACCTGGGGAGCTCAGTCACAGCTCTGGGTTTCCAGTAGTGAGACTGGTTCCATTTCCAGCTGTGTGAACTCTCCCTTCACCAGGATCTACATAAGCCAAGCTCTTTACCTTCTTCTCTACATGCACGCTCCACTGACCTCTTGCTTCAGCACTGCTTATTAACTTGGGCTACTCTAAAATTTCTGGTCCAAGGAGATATTAACGTTTTTTAAAGCATACTGTGTTGTTTGCTTTTCTCTTTTTATGTTTTCATTTATTGCTATGTGTTTTCAGCAGAAGGAAGGCTCAGCCTATGAATTCATCATTCCATTTGACTGGACATCTGTATTCACTTTTATAACTTACATGTTTTTTCCCACTGAAAATTATAACATGAGCATTTTCCCATGCCATTTAATACAATTCAAAAACCATTTCAGATGATTTCATAATAATCCTCCTTATGATTGTGCCATAATTTAGTGAGTAATTTGATTCTTGTAAGAAAGAAATTAGACTTTTCCCAATTTTCTCTACTCTTAAGAAATATGTTGACCGTCTTTATTCATAGTGCTTTTACTATATCTTTGATTATTTCCTTAACATAGATCCCTAGAATTATAATTACTGGATCAGAAGCCATGAACTTTTTTTTCAGATTCTTAATAATTTATTAGATTTAGATTGTAAGGAATCTTGGAGCTATTATAGTCTAATACCTTAATTATCATTCAACAAATGTTTATTAAATTAATAGAAAGTACAGATAAAAAATAGACCCCTCATAGTTCATAATGTGTATTAATAAGTTGTAAGTATTAATAAGTATTAATAAGAGGGCCAATGATTATATGAATAACCACTATGTGGTATAACAAATATTTAGTTATATAAAGAAGATACTATAGAAACATAGAATTAAATATATATATATAATTGGAGAATTATATTTAAATCAGACTTTGAAATATCAGTAAAATTTTCTCCAGGAGAAAGAAAAATAAAATTTCAACAGTGGGAAAGAGCATGAGCAAAATCACCAGTCTTGCCACTTTTTTGGCTTTGATTATCTATTGACCCATGGGGCCAGGCATTTCTTAATTTATATCAGGTTTACGTCTGAGGGACAAAAAATATTCATACCTGAGTTGGCTTACTGCAACAGAATTCCTAAGTACGGTCAGAATTGTGCATATATATGGTTTGATAAAGCCCCCCAACCAGTAATTTTTATATGCCTTTCAAGGTAGCTTGCTGTGCCTACTCTGTGTCAGTGTTTTACATATATTAACATAATTTAATCCCTATGATGATAATATTATCATTAATCTTCTCTTTAGTGAATTGGTAACTACAAGTTAGAGATATTAAATACCCTGCAAAGGGGACTGGATCTGAACCTGGGGAACCCAATCCAGAGCTCATCCTCTTAACATCAACGCTAATGTTGCCCCTGTTAAGGTTTTTCTGAATGGAACCCTTCAGGGAAGATTTGACATTGACTGCCCTTAGCTCTTAGTACATGCCTGACATGATCTGGACTCAGTAAGTAAGTAAGTGAACCAATAAAGTAAAGAAATGGATGGTAAAATCTGATAAAACTAGAGTATAGGGTGCTCAGGGGTGTGCAACTGGAGGATGTCTAGGCACCCTTGAGAAGGGTCTTAAGGACTGACTGAGGAGTTTGGACTTGATTCTGTGATTGTTGCTTAGACATGGGAATGCTTTTAGGTAAGGATGCAACACACTTGGACATGCATCTTTGAAAGCCCGCCATGAAGATTTTGTGAATGATGGTTTACAGGGGAGACCAGAAGCAGGAGACCTAGCTAGCTAGTCATAGATGTTGAGGGCATAAGCTAAGTTCCTTGTGGTTGGAATGAAGAGAAGAAAAGGTTATGGGAGTTTTCCGAGATACACTGGAACAAGATTCTGTAATCGCACTGATATATACAAGGTAAAGAAAAAAGAGATACAAAATGACTTTAATTTCTATCTTATATACCTGGATGGATGCAAACCTATTACAGAAGGGAACACAGGAGGAGTGAATAGAGGTGGAAAGTAGTCTATGACTTAGTTTGGACTTGTTAAAGTCCTTCAGAACTTGAAGAGATTACATCAAGAATGAAGTAAAAAAATATGCAAGGATCATGAAAAGCCCACAATCCTGTTGTGACTTGGCTAAGATCAGAGCTCCAAGTGTGTCAGCAGCAGATACCCAATTTCACACATTCATTTCAGCACGCTTTCCATCACCCACCCAGATTTTCCTATTACATCTAGAATTGTTATTCCTACTAAAAGTCAAGAGCACCCTTAGTATGAGAAATGATATGATTTTAAAATTACTAAGGTATATTTTAATTAGAAATAGGTGAGAACCTGAATCTTTCAAATTATAGTGTGCTTTAGCGTAGCAGATGAAAGAGTGGAAGGGATACCAATAGAATCCCACAGTAGTTGTTGAGCTCTGTTTCTCTTTTTATATGGCATTTCTATATGACCTTCTCTTCTTCTGTTATATTATGTGTATCCGTCTCATGTAATGTAAATTTTTTTACAAGTAATCTATCAAATTTTCATTATCCTAATATCCTCATCTGAAACAGTAGAGCTGTGTTTTTACTGTGTGTAATTCTCCTTGTTGGAATTTTATATGTATCAAGCATGTCTATAAAATACTGAGCCTGGTCTGCTTAAGTCAACAAAGTTTATCCAAATAAGTGTTCTCCTCAAATGCAGCTGAACTCAGAACTGACATTTATTGAAGCACCTTTTATTGAAGATACTTTGCTCAATTCCTGGAGACAAAAGATGAATAATTAATTGGTGGTTATATTTCAAGAATGTATCTGTAATCAAGAAGCCAAACACAGACAGGTCATTACCCCATAGTATTGCAATGATGTTGACAAATAGATACAGAAAGCAGTGTGGAAGGTAAGCCGTCCACTTCCCTAATTTGTTAGGGAAGGCTTGAGTTAGGAATTGCTGTTAGAATGAGTCATGACTTAGGAATACTTTACAGGTGAAAAATTTATGGAAGGAAATTTGAAGAGGCAAATTGCCCAGTTCCATGGCATGAGATGAGTACGTTCTTGGAATTGTAAACAATCCTATGTGACTTAAATACAGGCTTAGTGCAGGGGAAGTAGAAAGTGATAAAACCGTAGAGATATGTAGCAACTAGATCACAAAAGTCAACATAGGCACGCTGGGCAGAGACACTGGAAATGGATGAGGAGTATGTGTGTACGTGGAGTAGATGGGAAGGAGAATGAGGAGGGGCAGAGAAGAATTTCAGGGAGAGGAAAGTCTAAAAGCCCCTGTATTCTCAGAACACAGTGAACATGACATGAGAGAGAAAGTTTTCCAATCATGTATAGTGTAACAAGTTTGTATGCTTTATAAATTTACATTTATTCCAAATGCAATATCCAGCCCCTTAAAGATCCTACTTATGGAATTAGAGTGATATGATTTATGTTGTGAAAATATTGCTCTGGCAGGCACAGAACTGGGGAGAGCAGTTAGGAAGGGGCTCAAATAAAAGATGATGGTGGTTTTAACCAAAGATGGTACAGAGAAGATGGAGAGAAACTAACAGATCTTTCTAGTTGTTAGGGGCAGTGAGGGTGATGTAAAGTAGTGGTATCACTCCCTAATCTCCTTTCAGTCACACTCTGCAGTTTGCTATAATGTTTTGCTGTTTGAGATGTTTACATTTCTTGGCAAAAGCTTTGAAAGAAATGTATTCATTTTTGATATTTTTTCCAAAGTTAGTAAGCTTCACATATCTTTCTTTTCTCATTCCCCCTTCCCTCCCCCATATTAATATGCAGATGCACTCAATTCAAATAAACAGTTTTCAAGATTTTTAGACTTTTCATGCTGTAACTCTCTTGAGCCTCCATTATTTTCAGTGGTAATTTTGCTAGTGGAAGGGAGAGTTAATGAGATGAAAATAAAGTCATCAGTCATTCAATTCTAAGATTTGATGCCATTTATTCATATTAGAAAAAACTAGTAAGGTTGTACTTCCTCATTTTCACTAATCACTTGCTTTTCTGAGCCAACTGCCTTGAGAAAACCACAGCTAATTAAAGGTGATTAGTTCTCTGACATTTTGAGTTAAGATACATTTAATTTTATAAATTATCCGTGATTGTGTTACAAAGTGTATTTTACAAAAATGTTTTTCTTTTTGTGCAACAGCCCACTTAGATTAATTCAATGAAGTAAGATGCCCTTTTGCACGGGGACCCAGTATAAGCCAATTATCACATGAAAGCGTAGTCTTCCATATGTAGTATGTGCTCACTGTGGGAGTAAAATCATTTACAATAGTCTCCATGTGAATGTTTCATTCTCTGTGACTGAGGTTCTGCAGTTGTTTTTTTGTTTTGTTTTGTTTTTCACTTAAAATTAGCAAACTCCTCCTCCTTCTTCTGTACTCAGCTAAAATGATTTCTCTTCCGGAAGCTGTCTGGATGAACTTGTCCTATAGGAGAACATTGGTAAAGGTACACTAATAGCTACATAAATGGAAATTTGCAGAGATGCATGACAGCATGTTAAATGTGAGAGTGTAAGTGTCAAGAACTTCTTAAATTACACCTAGAATCTCATCTCAGGATACAGAGTAGTATCCTTTTCAAATATACAGAAAGTCAGAGAATGTGAAATATTGGCAAAGATGTGGATTAATGAGAACTCCTTTACACTGATGATGGCAACATAAATTGATGTGCTTTATTTGGAAAACTTGAAGGTAGTGGTTGTCTCTGGGGCCAAGGGCAGAATGTAGGGAGCCATGGGACTCTTGTAAAGTATTGATTAAGTTCTGTTTCTTTTTTTTTTTTAATTTTTTATTTAAATTCCATTTAGTTAACATAGAGTGTATTATTAGTTTTGGGGGTAGCATTTAGTGATTAATCAGTTGCCAAGTTCTGTTTCTTAAGTTGGAAATTGAGTAAATGTTAAGTACATGCTATGTATGCTCCTCTATAGTATGACATGCTTCATAATTTTATGTAAGAGGAAATAAAAATAGGCAGCCACCCAGGAATATGTTTGAATTAGAGTTGAAATTCAATCATCTTGGGCCCCACTAATTTAAAATGTGTGATTACTCAGCCTTTTTTATTCTTTATGAAGAAATTATATAGCTTAGCAAATTCAAAGGTAAACACAATTAAAGAACATATGAAATTTAATTAAAAGAACTAGCTATGTTTTAAATGACTTTAAATATATGTTTGCAGATGAATTGTACTAATATGTAACATTTTGGGGGGAAATATTAATCTGAAAAACTGGCATATCTTCTGGTGAACAATTCAAACAGACATTATGTACAAGCAATTAATAAAAACAAAATTAAGTACTAGTCCCAGAAAGCTGCGAGTGCACAGAGAAAGATAATCCATTCATTTTGGTTTACTGCTTCTTTTAGTTCTGAGTGAAGTCAGAAAAGCGGAACCACATTTACTATTTAATAGAATTAATTTAATATGGAGAATTAGGTAAGCACATGTTAGAGGACAGAAAAAGAAAAAAAGGAATGCTCAGGTAAATATTGGAAGCAGCTATCATTCCTTGGGGAACCAAGTGAAGAAGTTGAGGTTATCAAAGAACCTAGAGATTCCAGGAGAGCGCTCTGAGGGGCTGGGCCCTAGATCTCTGATCTCTGAGAGGGTATGGCCTGGACAAAGAGTACCTGAGTAGTTTGGATGGGGGACCCTGCAGAACTGTGATTGAGCACTCAGAGGAGGAGTCCCACAGAGCTGGATTGAAGAGGACAGGGAGAAGGACCCCTCAGAGCTGAAATCGGGAGCTCAGTGGTTCTGACAGAGCTGGGACTAAGGAGTTTGGAGAGAAGGAGCTCCACATAGCTGGGACTGGGGGGATGAGAGGTGAGACTCCACATAGCTAGGATTGAGGACCTTGGGGGAGGGGTTCTGCCTGGCTGCACTGGTACTTTCAAGGGGTGCAGTGATGCTGGATTGGGCCTATGAAAACAAGCCAGGACCTGGAACCACCTGCTGATGTGGGGGGAGGAAAAGAGTCTGGGGATGGTGCTCAAGGGAGCAGCAAATCCCCATCCACTGCTCTTGGGGAAATCTGTCAGGAAGCCTGCTGGCAAAGGAGAAAGGTAGTTTGCTGAACCCCCAGTGTCCCAGACCTCAGTATAGACATGTAGTTTGGGAGCTAAGAGACAGTATCTTAATAACTAGACATACTGTTTACTTATTTTATTATTTAATTTTAATTTATCTATTTAAATTATTCTAAGGTGGTCCTACAAGTCTCTCTCATGGCTCTCAAAGCTAAAGATAAGTAGAAGAGATTTAGAGTTCTTGGAGATCCTTAAGAGACATACTGTTCTCTTCTCCAGCTAACATTTCTTTAGGCTATCTTCCCACTTTATTTAGTTCTTTCTTTGCTGCTTTGTAGACACTCTCACAGGTGATTATATCCATTTCCAAAACTCAGAAGAAAAAATCAGAACAGAGAATGGATAGATGATTCTGACCAATGTCTAGTACAATAGAAAGGTGGTGTGCCTGTTTGAGTAGCACATTATGGTTAATAACACCCCACGTCTTGTTTGGTTCTGATAGTAGTTGACTTGTCAACTCGGTTATCCCCATGATCTGTGGTTCATTCTTCACAGACCTCTACCCCATTTCTGTGCTACGTGTGCTCTTCTGTGTCACAAAGTGTACAACTTTGTATGTGTGTCTTTTGAAACTCATGGCTTCTGGTAAACCCTATGATCAGGAACATCTAAAATTCTGGTGCTGTGTTCGAAGACTTAAAACTTCACACAAGTTTCTAATTAATTTTCTAATTAATAAAAGTAAAAACAGAGGAAGTTAACATATATTGAGGCACTACCAGAGGTGCTGTGTTCCTCATGTGCATTAACCCTTGCGCTAAACTGCTGGATGTGACCATTGCCATCTCCATGTTGCAGATGAAATAACTAAGGTCAGCAAGACTCGGGAACCTGTCCGAGGTCTCTCAGGTAATGGGTAGTGAAAGAACAGTTGAAATAAGGCAATCAGAGAAAGACAATTATCATATGATCTCACTGATATGTGGAATTTGAGAAACAAAACAGAGGATCATAGGGGAAAGGAGGGAAAAATGAAACAAGATGAAACCAGAGAGGGAGACAAACCATAAGAGACTCTTAATCTCAGGAGACAAACGGAGGGTTGCTGGAGTGGTGGGGGGGTGGAGGGATGGGGTGACTGGGTGATGGGCATTAAGGAAGGCATGTGATGTAATGAGCACTGGGTGTTATATAAGACTGATGAATCACAGGCCTGCACCTCTGAAACCAATAATGCATTATATGTTAATTAATTGAATTTAAATAAAAAATGTTAAAAAACAAACAAACAAAAAGAACAGTTCAAATCTAGTTCTCCCTCTTCCAAAGCTTGGGCTCATGTTCTAATGTGTTGCTTCTCTATTTTATTAAAATACTTTACATTTCTTCATCTACATTAATAGACTATTAAAGGATACCTGGAGATACTAGTTATCAATCCGTAAGATTGGCAAGAGTCCTAAGTGTAATTTTCCATAAAATTTCCTTCTTAACCAACAGGGAATGTTAGAGATGATTATAACTGTAATTGTAATTGAATTTGAATTCTTTGAATAGTTTAAAATTCTTAAGTCAGAGTTACTACTCTCTCTCTTGTTTTGTTTTTGCTTTTGGGGTATGTTTAGTAGACTTTACTACTTCCCCAAACTTAAAACCTGTAAATCCCCTAATAAATCTTTTAACTTCATTCCATTTCTTTGTAACACTTACTGTTCCTTTGAATGAGAGACTAGCTGGTACGTTGTTAAGCATTTTAATAACTCACTCTATATTTCAAATATTTAATAATTTTCTCAGCGTTTCTTCTGTTCTCTCCTCCTGCATATATGTTTCTTTTTTATGGTTCTTCATGTACCTCGTCCTTTTGTTCTGTGAATTTAGGAAACTCAAACTGACAAGACATTTGAGCCCCAACAGTTTTCTTTGCTTTAAATATCTTTTGCTAATTTTATGTTTGTAAGCCCAAACTAGAAAATATTTCCATTTGGAGGTGGTCTGTCTTGAATTTTGATTTCTTAAGCACTGGACAAAATGTTGCTTTAGATCTTGAAAGCAGACGCACCAGTTATACACAAACAATCATGGAACACTACATCAAAAACTAGTGATGTAATGTATCGTGATTAACATAACATAATAAAAAAAAAAAGAATTTTACTCCTTGGGGACATTATGCTTTATCTTTAATTATTTTTGAAATTGTAAACTACTTTAATACCACAGTGGAATCCACTAGCAAGACACCATTCCAGGAGTAAATAACAGTCTCAGTTTGGCATCTGTTTCAGTTGATGGATGTGACTCACTGCAGCCTGACTGCATGGGACATTTACTAAACTCCTTTATGTCATTGAACACCTGCCATGTCCGTTACACTCCGGTTCCTGCATCAGTGCACATCAGAATTGGAAAATGTTGGCAACCACAGTGACAGTCCCACTCCAGAGACTCTCAAGGGGACTGAGATTTCTAGGCCAGTCATAGATGCCCACGATTATACCTCAAGTCATCATCTAATAATGGGTGAGGTGGGGCAGCCAATATGAAACCAGGCATCTGGCTAGTATTACCAAGATTGTGTATAAGTTGCTGTAAGCGTCACTTAGATCTTCAATAAACATTATCTCCTAGTCCTATGATTTTACTGTATCCTTAGCAAATGTCAGAGGCTTTGCTTTGATTAAGTTCATATATGCAGTATATTAGGGTAGATTATATAATACTTTCAGTTTTATGTAAATCACTTTTATACTCAAGACATTGTAACATTTGTAGTCTTTAATGTTAAAGAATTCATTTGTGGGATGCCTGGGTGGCTCAGTTGGTTGGGCATCTGCCCAGGTCATGATCTCAGGGTCCTGGGATCGAGCTCCAGGTCAGGCTCCATGCTCAGCCGGGAGCCTGCTTCTCCCTCTCCCTCTGCCCCTCCCCCCAGCTTGCACATGTGTATGTGTGTGCGTGTGTATGTGTGTGCGTGTGTATGTGTGTGCGTGCTCTCTCTCTCTCTCTCTCAAATAAAATCTTTAAAAAAAAAAGCAAAGAAAATTTAGAAAAGAAAGTATTCATTTGCACAAATCCTAAATATTTGAGCAACTTGCTAATTCTTGAAAATATTATGGTTAAAGATGTATTCATTTGAAGAATTCTAGAACCATATGTCAAATATTATAAGCAGGTTAGTTTGTGGTAAGGGTGCTTTTATTATTTTACTGTAAGATGCTGCATCTGTCATCTTCAATATGGTTTAAAACTATGAAGTAATAACCTTTTACAACCATCTTAGGAAAGTTGAATATTTTTACTTATTTGGAAGAGTAGAGCTTGTAAGTCATCTTTAAAAATCTGCCTGGTAACCATTACCAGTGTGTTTGCTCTCCCCGTGCAGAGTCAGTCAAACCATCAGCTAAAGGGACACTGTACCTGACGCTGTAGAGACTTCACACTCTTAAACTGAAGCCATATGCAAAAGAAATCCAAGCTTTACGCTCTCTGTGAGGCATACTGGACTGTTCTTAACATTCCAAAGAAGAAATCATATGGAAACCCCCTAGGACCAGGTCTTTGGTTAGGAGGCTTAAAAGTCCAAGTTAGACAAACTGGGACATGTTGTTATTCTTTGTTGTTGTTTGTTTATAACTTTTTATTTGATATAAATCAAACTTACAGAATAGTTGCAAAGCTAGTACATGGGATTCCTGTATATTCTTTCCTTAGACTATCAGTTGTTTATTTTTTGTCCCATTTGCTCTGTCACTCCCTCCCTCCTGTCCCCCATATGTATGTATGCATGCTTGTATATACATATGTGGGTGTGCATCATTTTATTTTTCTGAACCAGATACCAGCAAGTGAGAGATACCATGCTCCTTTATACCTAATACTTTAGTGTATATATGCTAAGTACTTGGGCATCCTTTTATGTATACACAGTATAAGCATCAAAACAGGAAATTTAACATTGAAAAATACTATTATGATAATAGCCCACAGTCCATATTCAGAAGTGTTCTTTATAGCTATTTTGCCAATCCCTAGATCACACATTGCATTTAATTTTCATGTCTCCTTGGGCTTATTTAATATAGTGCAGTTCCTCAGTCTTTGTCTTTCTTGACCCTACCATATTTAAAGACTGCTTATTTTGTAGACATCTCCATTGGATTTATCTGCAGAAGTGATATGTGTCCCTTCTGCAGGCCCGTGATGTCAGTTTGTCTCATTACAGCTAATGCTCATGTGTCATTTTGATCACTTTGCTTAGGTGGTATCTGCCAGTTCCTCCACTATGAAGTTATATGGGTTTTTTGTTTGTTTGTTTGTTTTTGGCTTTTGTTTTGTTTGTTTTTTTTTAATAAATAGTAAGTAATTTGTGAGGTGACTCTTTGAGAGTATGTAAATATCTTATTTTTCAGCAGACTTTTACCCAGGAATTCTTGTGTCTATTAGGGTATCTGGCCCCATTAGTCCGTTTTTATTTATGAGTTGAAGCTTGCCATTCTTTTGTATACATTTCTCTTAAACAGATTTTGGTATAACTTTAATTTCATTTTAAGTTAATTTGGTCTTTAACATTTTATGAGAGATTAATCACTTTGAACTGTGGAGAGGTTAAAGGAAAACTTGGTATTCCTGTTCTGATAGAGTCTCAATGTTATCTTCAGAATTCCTGCAAATTTCTACAATTTGCCTCATTTTTCTCTGAAACATTCTGAGCTAGTAGTAATGTTCAGTCTCAGAAATCAAAAATTGTCCCTATGAAATATGATATGATTTGGAAAAGTAGACCAGCTAGAAATAGTCAAGTTTATTTTTTTAGTAGAAAATAGTCTTCAGTAATGTCATGATGTCATCATTTATCATATTAATGTTTCCCAAAAGAAGTTTGATTTTAAATGATTAGGTTTGATTTATGCATGGATTTATTTATGGAGGTTTATCATTGAATGTCAAAATTCCCTAAGACCTTTCCTTTGGCTGGTTCGCTGGTGGTTCAGAAATTTAGAAGAGACAGTGATCTGGTAATAAACAGATCATTCTTTACTACATCGATGCCTTCTTTTCACTTTTTTTTCATACCATAAGTGATGCATCATCTATTTTAATGGAAGAAGTGTATGAATATCTTGTGTATTTAACCTCTAAAGGAAAAACTGTGGCAAAATGTATTGTTTTAAAAGGGAGCATGTTGCCTTCTAAAGTTAAAATAAGAGCAAATCTCCACCTCTAGGAAGTGTTGTGATTCATAAGATTGATGTCTTTTTGCATTGTTGACCATGTTAAAAAAATAAATATTCAGACAATGGGAGAATATATTTTTAAAACATCAAACCTCACCCAAATAAAAAAGCACTCTAATCATTTTGGCAAAATCACAACAGAAATATTGCATCATTTGTTTTAGTCCTAAGAGACTGAACTGGGTCTGTCTGTGTTTTATGTGGGATGTTGTTATGACATTCTTTTTTAAATTATTTGTGCACATGTGTGCATTAGCGTTGGGTAGATGGCTGCGAAAAGATATATCACTTTTCCATAGTCTTGAGAGTTGTTTCATCGGTGTTTGCAGTATTGGGTACATGTGTTCTTGCTCCTTACCCAAACAGAGACTCTGAATGTCTGAGTGGAGACCAGTTGTTTTAGAATTCTAGACCAATCTTGTTTTGTTTTGTTTTGTTTTTCAGCCTATGGGGAGTCAAGTAGAGGGACTGATATTTTAAAGTTGAAATGAAAGTATTGAAAGGCTATCCTAATTACATCCTTTGAGTCTGTAACAAATATTTATTTAAAGGTATCTTTTCTGTTGAGTTAGAGATTGACTCTTCAAAATCCTTTTGAAGAACACGCTTCAGGTGCCCAGTACTACACAACTGGAATTGGTATTTGAAATGAAACTTGCTACCCTTAGATTAGACTCCCTCTGTGTTGTACCAGTGGACAAGACCTAAAGTCAGTATGCGAAGCTAGAGGCAGAAAATTCAGTTCTGTATGAAGAGACTGTCTCCAGATGAGAACTGAAACAGTGGAAGAGCTAACCTCAAAAGTGGAGAGCTCCTCGTCACTAGAAATGTTCACATGCAGGCCTGGAGACTCAGAATAACTGTACGGTATATAATTTTTATGACTTCATCTCTTGAAAATGTTGTAACATTTCCGTATCATTCAGTCAGTACATTCAAGGTTGAGTCAACATCAGTGTCCCCTCCCAAGGCCTACAGAGTACAAAAGTGTGGAGTTTTGTTATATAAAATGATGCTGTTTTACATAGATACCACATATGTCAAATAAGTAATTTAGAATTGTTTTAATTTGACTTTGAATCCCCTTACTAATAGAGTGAATCCATTAAATGGTCTAAATGACCACTCTGGTTATTGCTTATGATAATAAGAAAACATTAAGTTTTCGTGTTTCCTAAGGCCAAATCTGAAAAGAAAGTGCATTGCTGACAATGTACACTCACAGTTTGTCATGTGTTTATGCTTAGACCCACCAGCAACCAACTTGGAGAACTTGCTCATGCAGGCGGAGACTTACGGAGACAGTGACTAACTGACAAAGTTATGGTCCCTCCAATTTCTGAACACATAGATAAATTGAAGAGCATAACAAGTGGTGTCAAAGGGACCATGGGGGGTCATTGATTCTAGCCAATGTCATCCATAGTATCAACACAGAGTGTGTCGTCAGTGGCTTTTAGGTGTGTCTCAGTCAAGAGTGAGATCGGTCAGTGATTAGTAACTACTGGTAAATGTAATATATATAAAACTCACTCTAGGTTGTCCCTATAGAAACGTCATACTCACAGTCTGAAGCATGGCCTTTAGTGCTTGAGATTTAGAGATAACTGTTTCGGTTTCCTTGTTGCATCATTGTGGTGTATGGTGGTGGTAAGAGTGTCACAGTAATTAGAGCAAACATATTACTCTTACAGCACATGAGGCAGTCTTCCTTGTATTTTACCTACACAAAATCCTCTGATCTTTACAGTGAAGTAGGCGCTATTATTATCCCTCATATTACAGGTGAAGAACCTGAGGCACAGAAAGACTAACTACCTTTCTGAAAGTCACAGCTATTATGTCTTATCTTTTTGTAACCTGTAGACTGTATTTGTCCATGGAAGTGCATCATGTTTTGAAAACAATGACTTGTGTATGTGAACTGACAAAAAAAATTGATAATTCCTCTTACAGGAATGATTATTTAAGGAGCAAAACTACATGTATTGTGCTTTCATTCATTTCAGTTTGAAACAATGTTCACTTTCAAAATCCCTCAGTTGAAGAGTGCACCTGCAAAACACCTGTTAAAGAGTATACTTAAAAAATCATTCAGTTCTGTTGAGCTTTGTTTTGAGATATAAACAGATGAGCTTAGAGTGACCTTAATTTATTCCACTGGCTACCATGTCCAAACTAAGGTACTGTGGGATTTGTGTGTGTGTGGTATCTCTGTCCTCTTTTATTGTATTTACATGATAAGGGACTACTTTGACATTAATCTGCAGACATTTGATTGTTAGGGATCAGATTTTTCCGAAATCCATCTTTAGGATAGATACACAAATTTTATACTTCTCTTACAGTACAGCTGAATCTATGGATCCACTGTTGGCAAGACTAGGGTATTTTGAATATTATTCAGAAGTTATAAAGGATTTGTGTTTATTTATTCATCACTCTTCCCAGGGCTCACAGCGTACCTTTGCTGTGCAGGTTTTCTTGGACATTTGTGCTAACAAGCTTAGATGTTAACATTCCTGGTCTATTTCTGGGTTCTTTGATTCGTTACTTCCCATCCTTTCCTTACTGTTACACTGTGTCTTTTGTCTCTAGCCCCACTGAAACTATTGTCACTATTTGCCAAATTGAACTGACATTTATTTCAACCTTTATCATATTTGCTGTCTCTATTGCATTTGACTCGTTGTCTGCAACTCACTAGCCTGTTAGCTTCTTTAGCCTCACTCACTGCTGATTCTTCTTCTGATGCCTGATCATTCCTCTACATCTTCTCTCTTCACGGCCTCCTCTGTCCCTGCTTCTTCATAAAAGTTGGTATACCTCAGGTATGCTGCCTTGGCCCCGTCTTCTCACTTATACCTTTATCAAGTGACCTTATTCAGTGTTTCCGTCGTCACTCTATCTGCAGACCCATACACTCAAGCACTTGGTGGAAACTACTCATGGATGTTCCACTGGCATCTTAAAATGCAGGAAGTTTGAAACCAAATTCATTTTCTTTTCCTCTGAAAGCTACTCTTCCTCCTGCATCCTCTCTCCACAGAGCACCCAAGCTGCAAACCCAGATGGCATCCTTCATCCCTCCGCCCCCCACCTTACCTCACACCTCAGTGCCCATTAGAATCACTGTGTGGACTTTTTCTGTGATCTAATCCTTGGAGATTACTTTTCTCCAAGCTGATGGGAGCATTGGCAGGGAGATTCTGAAAAGGCCCTCCAGTTGGTTTTAAAGTTTGCCTCTTCAAACTTCAAACTTTTGGCTTCCTTACAAACTAGTCAGTCACCAAGCTTTGCTATTTTTCCCTAAAATATTTCTTGAACCTGTGCTTTCTTCTATGTCTGCATATGATTTTGCTTTTGTCAATGCATGTACTCATGAGATGTGGTGAAGCCAGATATCATCTTTTTGCTGCTTCTATTTTTATTTTGTGGTTTGGATTTTTGTTTGTTTGTTTTGGTTTTGCTTTTTTTGCTTTCAAACAGTGATAAGGAGGGGTTGGATTTTACTGAAGCAGTATGACTGTCCTCAGGCACCAGCACCATGAGCATTGAAAGGTACAGCATAGGGTGACAATTTTTTTGAGGTTGCGTATTTAGCAGGTGAGGTTTAAGTCTAAAACCACAGTTGAGACTGTGGTACACACCATTCAGCTTAGATCCTGACTGGCATTGATATTAGCTCACCCGAAGGGCCAGTTCTGCTGTTTTGTTCTGGGAGTTGTTCCTGAAAACCAAATGCAGAGCCCAATTTCTCTGCTTTTACAACTATTTTATAAGCATCTTATTGGCTGCATTGATCTGCTTTAGGTAGCTAGAATGACTTCTGTTTCCAGAAATTGAATTCAATGTAATGTACAAACCAGGCTTACATGTGAAAGAATTTGCTGTTAGAAGAAAAAATTTCTGATGAATCAATGATGTTTCTTTTCCTTTGTGTCTGTTATGCAGCTTCATGCAAACTTGCTGAAGCAGGTTTATAAATGCCATTGACCTTCTGGAAGCTCACAGAAAAGCAGTGACTCTAAACTGATTAACATTGATTGAACTTGGAGACTTGTAGACATTACAGCTGGAATATTCTAGTTCCCTAAAAAAATAACCAGACTGCTCATGATCATGGTTCATTTTAGAGAGTGGTGTACAATGTTCTTGCTTTAGACTGACAGTGATAAGATGGTGTTTGCTCTGCCCCCAAACCTGTCAGTCTGTGGATGGCATTGATGTTTTGGAACCCATTTTCTAGTGAAAATATCTAAGAGATTTTTCTTCTTCCAGTCCTCTGGCTGGATTTTTCTTTTTATTTGGAGGCTTAATTCATGCTTTCTAGCATTAGCTCTTTAACCTAATACAAAATCATTTGGGATTAGGAAGGTCTTTAAATCAGACAGAAAGCTGACCTGATTGGAATTACTCAGTTATACCAACATTCTTTAACAAAATTTTTTTTTTAATTTGGATTTCACTGTAATGCAGATTTTCCAGCAACTCTGTCATTGTTACGTTTTTAATAATGTTTCTAAATGAACTTCAAGGTTGTAAGATTATAGCACTTGGTGTTTTGGTTTTTTTTTTTTAAGTTTACATAGTCACATACCAATTTTGAAAATGATAAGTAATAGCCAGGATGATATGTTATATACCACGATGCACTACAGTTAAGAGAAGAATGAAGTCCAGTTTTACAAAGAAATTTCCTTATTCCTGGGGCCCCCGGGTGGCTTAGTTGTTTAAGCAGCCAGTTCTTGATTTTGACTCAGGTCATGATCTCGGGGTCGTGGAATTGAGCCCTGTGTTGGGGCTCAGCGTGGAGTATGCTTGAGATTATCTCTCTCCCTCTCCCCCCCAACACTCTCTTTCTCTCGCTCTCTTTCAAATAAATAAATAAATCCTAAAAAAATAAATTTCCTTATTCCTTATCACATTGAACATATTCATATTTATTATTGAATTATAAGAATTATATCTCTATATAAGTATATATAAACTCTATAACTTGACATTTTATTTTTATAGTTATCCAACAGTCTCTTCCTTCTTAATATGGTGAATAAGTAAAACAACAGTCACCTACAAATACAGGTTGTGTATCACAACGAAGAGCTTTGGAAATTTGGATTGGGTTTTTGTACATTTTGCATAAGACTTATGTGATGTTACAAATGAGCCACAACTGGAGGCTTAGTACCCAGATTAAGGAAAGTCATAATTATTGACATAGTTGAAAGTGCTTTTCTCTCACAGGATTTTAGTGTTTCCTCAGTATTGAAGACACAAGGCATGCAGAGGTGAATAGGATAATCCTTGACTTCAGGGGATACAAAATCAATCAGAGACAAAGATGCATGAACAAACAAATGCAATGAAATAATATCATTAGTAGCTATGGTTTTTTTGAGAGTTTTTCAGGGGCTCAATGGTTAACACTCAAGGGCAACATCTTCGTCATCCCAATTTCTAGTTGAGACTCAGATAATTCAAAGAGCCAGCCCAAGATCACATAGCTACTAGTAGAACTAGGCCTGAATCCAGATCTCTTATCCAAAGATTTGCTTTTATCTTGTATCATGTTGTACAGAGCATGTTGTACAGAGCAGGGGAAATACAAAGTTCAAGGGGAGATTGACCCTCTTGGCTTGGGGTGATAGTTAAAACTTGGGATGGATAAGTAGAAATTCAACAATTGGTTCTGAGGGGTAAGAGTATATCGGATGGGTGCATAATATATGTAAGGTGTGGAGAAATTTGAATAGATATGACATTTTGAAAATTAAGAAAAAGTTAATTGTGTCAGGATGGTCTAATTCATTTATGTATTCCATTCCACAGATAATTCTTGGATGCCTATTGCCTAATAGGGAATGTTAATGAGTAAATGGAGAATGGTAAGAGATCAGGGTTTTCATCTGTACTCAGAGTGGAATTTCTCTGTAACTCACTAAAGACATGAACTATCTATGGTGGACTTTTTTTTTTTTACTGATATTTTAAATTACACAAGTAATTATGGGAACATATCTTCAGTATTTTATTATTTTTTATTTATTTATTTTTTGAGGGGGTATAGAGGGAGAGAATGTGGGGCTCAATCTCACAACACTGAGATCATGACCTGAGTCGAAATCAAGAGTTGGACATTTATCTGTCAGAGCTAACCAGGTGCCCCATATCTGGAGTATTTTAAAGCAAACTCCAGATATATCTTCCACAGGAGATAAACCGTAGAGAGAGATTTCTGCACAATATGTAGTTGAAAATTCCAGTAATTAGAACAACTCAGTAAGGAAGAAGTGGCCTTGTAGGGAAATGAATAGACATCAGTGGAAACACTGAGATACATTACAAGCATTTTTTGTGGCCTTCTGGAAGGAAGACTGAAAATGAGATGAGGTTGTCAGGAAATGACCTTAGAGAGCTTCTAGATCTAAAATTCTACTTAGTTCTTGCCCGGCTAGCTCAGTCGGTAGAGCATGAGACACTTAAAATTCTACTTAGTTCTTACTGTGTACAGGAAAATCTATAAGTGAAGGTGAAAAGAGAGGAAATAGAAAAAATAGTTTTTGTTTACATTTATATTAAAAATATTTAGTTTGTATGAATGGGCCAAAGACATTTATAAAATTAAGTGAAAATTAAAATACAACTTTCCTTCAGTTTTTTAATATTTTAAGTATTTTATTTATTTCTTATCTGTTATAGATTCTGTTGTTTCAAAGTTACTGAGTACATATGAAGACCTAGAGAAATTTTGGCACATTTTAGAAGACTTTGCTATGGACTGTCTTTGATCTAACTCTGCTTTCCTAACTAGTGAAATTCTCCTTAGGTCACCAGATCCGTCGGATTAACTTCTGCAAGTGCCTAGTGTTAGGGTCTTTTTATAGCTCCCTAGACCTCTAGACATAGTGTAGTGTCATGAAGACAAAGACAGTTATTACTTTCATTTTCTAGTAAAAAGTGGCAGATGAAACAGTTGTGACTAATAGTCAAAATATTAATCTTCCTTGCCTCAGGCTTTTAGGTTTTGAAACTCAGACCAAGTGGAAAACTAGATCCTTTTTTTTTTTTTAAATGTTGGCCTCAGCTATTAGACACTAGACTGGTAATATTTTACTTTTCTTGTTGGAATTGGAAAATAATTAAAGACTGTATAGTTTCATACAAGGCAAGCCTCCTGAGGACAGGGTTTTTGTCACAGCAGCTTTGCCCTGTCAGTCTGTCTGTGTCATGCAGGAGTAGGCTGGTTAGCAATTACAAACTGCTGAAGACCATTCGGAACAGCTCTTCATGTTGCCAGAAATAACTCACTGCATGATGGGGAGGGCGGATACATTTCTTTCTCATTCCTTTTAAATCATTCAACCTGTTACTTTTAGAAAATACCTGAAAATATGACACTAAGTATGTCTTTCTTATGCATGTAGAGACATTAAAGAACATGGAATTTCTGCTACACGGGGCTGTCATAAGTGAACATTCCAGAGGAAGCTGAATGAATGCCTATGTCTTCTCCTCAGACTCCTCCCTTCACCACATTTTTGACAAATAGCTCACTATTTTCCTAAGAGTACCAGTGATGAAGTGTTCATCTCCTGGCATGGCTGGTTACGTCACTGTGGGATTGCCCTAAACATTACCCATCCCCTTTAACCCCCTTTACTTAGAACCAAAATCTCTCTCTCCATCTCTAATTTCTGGTTGTTTAGCTTCCTCCTTCCTTGGAATCAACAAAGAAGTTTACACCCTTTTGACCCTGAGACCAGACTTTAAGAGCAGCTATGATATTTCTTCTTAGACTTCTCCAAGCTAAGGCTCATTTGGTGAATAATGAACTAGAATTTAAACCCTGTCTCCCCATCTGCTAGATTCCAATCGAGTACGTTCTTGCTGCAACAGGAGCTATTTATCCAGCCACTAACCCATCCAACAACAATTTGTTGCTTGTATCAGGCACTAGGAATACAAATGAGAATTGGATTTCCTCTCTTTAAGTAGCTCAGTCTTGTGGAACAGAATAGACACAATTACAAATAATATTAAAACGGTATGGTAGCTGATACTGAGTCCCACCTTCTCAACTTATGAACTGTCCAAATTTTTGAGAGTGGGAGAGCACATGCAAATTCTGTAGAGCAGCCCTTGGCACATAAAAAGTACTCAATAAATAATAGCTTTAATTCTGTATGCACAAGATGCTGTGGGGTCAGAGAGGAGAGACACCCAGTCCTAGCTGGAGACAGGAAGGAAATGGAGGAAAGCAGGGGGTATAGGAAACCTAGGAAATACTTTTTTAGGGGCAGCTACATCAAGGTTAAGTCATGAAGTAATATTGGGAATGGGTAAGATGAAGGAGATAAAGGGGGTAAAGAAGAGAAACATTCTAAGCAGAGGAACCAAAATGAGCAAGGGTAGGGAGATGAGAATTTGCACTGAATCTGCAAAAAATATCAGGAGTAGAGGTGGATAAATAGAAACCTGGGCAAGGCCTAGATTGTGTAAAGTGTTCTACTTTATTATAGGATTTTACTTTTTAAAAGATCTTAGTTATTTGAGAGAGCACACGTGCGTGCAAGCACGAGTCGGGAGGAGGGGTAGAGGGAGAAGCAGACTCCCCACTGAGCGGGGAGCCCTATGCGGGGGCTTTATCCCGGGATCATGACCTGAGCCAAAAGCAGACACTTAACTGACTGAGCCACCCAGGCGCCCCATATATTGTAGGGTTTTAAATCATTCCTTTACTTGGGATGTGGTTGTGAGGGTAGAGGTCATTGAACAGTTTTAGGGAATTGGTCAGATTTCTTCTGGATGACTTTTATTTTAATTTTTTTGTTTATTGCTGAAGTATAGGTGACACACAGTGTTATATTAGTTTCAGGTGTACGATATAGTGATTCAACAATTCTATACATTACTCAGTGTTCATCATGGTAACTGTAGTTACTGTCACCACACGATGTTATATTATTGACTATATTCCCTATGCTGTACCCTATATCCCCATGTCTTATTTATTTTGTAACTGGAAGATTGTACCTTTTAACGCCCTTCACCTATTTCACCTGTCGCCCCACCCACCTTTCCCTTGGCCACCATCAGTTTGTTCTCTGAGTTTAACAGTCTTTTTGTTTCTGTTCATTTGGATTTTTAATTCCATGTATAAGTAAAATCATATGGTATTTGTCTTTCTCTGTATTATTTCACTTGGCATAATACCATCTAGGTCCAACATGTTGTCACAAATGGCAAGATTTCATTCCTTTTATGGCCGAGTAATATTCCACTGTGTGTATACACACACACACCCACACACACACACACAACTCCTTTATCCATTCTTCTTAAGTTATGAGAAGGAGCATGGATCTGTGTAAGACTGGTGGTGGGGTTAAGTTAAGAGGCTTTTATGGTAGCCCCAAGAAGAACAATGAAGGCATTTGTACCAGCATAAAGCAGGAATGGAGAGGATAGGCAGATTTCAGAAGCATTTAGGAGGTAAACAAACAGGATGTTGGGATAAGGAGAGGAAGTCAATAACTCTCCTGCTTTGGTATCAGATCATGGTACCACCAACAGGAGAATAAATAAGGGAGGTAGCATGTCTAGAGAAGGCTGTGATGAGTTCTATTTGAAAATATTGATCTGTATGGAAGTTTAAGATACGGGTCTGAAGATACAAGGCACTGGACAAGGGATGTGGTTTGGCCAGTCATGAGCTTGCGAGAGCCTGCTCTGGAAGAGTGAGGGTGCTGGGGAACGTGGGTAGAGAGAACCCCGTACATGTCTAACTGGTCTTAAATCTTACTAGGCCTAATTGTCCTTTACATTTTTTTTTGTAAAGATTTTATTTATTTATTTGAGAGAGAGAATGAGAGAGAGAGAGCATGAGAGGGGGGAGGGTCAGAGGGAGAAGCAGACTCCCGACTGAGTGGGGAGCCCGATGTGGGACTCGATCCCGGGACTCCAGGATCATGACCTGAGCCGAAGGCAGTTGCTTAACCGACTGAGCCACCCAGGCGCCCCTTGTCCTTTACATTTGATGGAAAGAATAGGTGCTAACAGTGCAGCCCTCCTGTTATTCTCCTGCTTAGACAAGCTAATAACCTGGAGGGAAAAGAAAACCATGTTTTAATAAGAGAAAGAAAATATTTTATTTTTTATTTTTTTTAAAGATTTTATTTATTCATTTGACAGAGAGAGAGATAGCGAGAGAGGGAACACAAGCAGGGGGAATGGGAGAGGGAGAAGCAGGCTTCCCCGCAGAGCAGAGAGTCCGATGCGGGGCTCGATTCCAGGACCCTGGGGCCATGACCTGAGCCGAAGGCAGACGCTTAATGATGGAGCCACCCAGGCGCCCCATGAAAATATTTCAGAGAGTGCAATTTCAAAGTCTCCTTGAGGAATTAATTGCAACCTTGCCTTAAGAATTGTAATGAGAAGTGTTTTCCTGATTCATTTATCTGTCCTAAGTTTTGTCTTTCAAATATGTGCTTTTTAATTTTGAATTTTTTTGCCAGTATCACCATAATGGCAGGAATTTCTTCAGAAATTTTCTTAGAAGTACTTCTCAATTAATTCTTGTGGGCTCTGTAGCCTGCTAAGGCATTGATGATGGCATGGACATAGAAAGAAAATAAGCTGTCGAGTCAGATCAGGATTTCATTTATGGGTCTGCTACTTATTACCTGTGGACCCTCTGAGCCTTGATTTCCTCACCTATAGAATGGGGTAATGTCCACTTTTACTAACTTATTCTAAAGATAAAGTTAACTAAGAGGTTAAAATTATCTGCCATGTAATAGATGCTCTGTAATTATTGATTTCTATACAAACATTAGCACCACAGTCCCTTGTCATTTTTCATAAATGTGGACTTCAATTAGGGACAAACTTGCGTTAGAAGTCAGTTGATAGGGGAGCCTGGATGGCTCAGTCGTTAAGCTTCTGCCCTCGGCTCAGGTCATGATCCCAGGGTCCTGGGATCGAGCCCTGCATTGGGCTCCCTGCTCCGCAGGAAGCCTGCTGCTCCCTTTCCCACTCCCCCTGCTTCTGTTCCCTCTCTCGCTGTGTCTCTCTCTGTCATATAAATAAATAAAATCTTAAAAAAAAAAAGAAGTCAGTTGATAATAACAAGGATGATGATGATAGGAAATACTGACATATTGTTTTACTGTCTGCCAGGCACTATTTGAACACTTTGTATCTATTAACTGATTTGATCCTCATGACAGCCCTGAGAGGTAGACACCAGGGTTGTGCCCATTCTACAGATGAGACTGAGGCTCAGCATTTACAGGACCTTCCTAAATTTGCACAGTTTGGCGGTGACCAAACTTGGATTGTAGATTCTTAAGAACTTTTTACAGTCCCCCCCCAAAGTGAAGCTTTGATCATAGGCTTCGTATGTCAGTATTTGGATGTCTCCAAAATCTGTATAGAATGTATATGAATTAGCGTGGCTAATGGATTTTTAACATTAGCTAATATTTTTTTTAATTGTTTTAATGCTCCATTAACATGGTGACACTCTAAACAGGGTCTTTCTCTGATTTCAGCCTGTGAAATTGAGGCGGGGAAAGTATACCAGGTATCCTCAAAAGAGCACATCCACCCTTTCAAAGAAAACATGGAACAATTTATTATTCAAGGTAAATTCTAAAGAGACTTGTTGCATTTCCCTTCTTTTGCAGCAGAAAGGTAGGTAGAAGACATTTTTTAAAATATGCATTGGTTTAAAGGGGATTATTTTGGTATTACAGAAAAATCAATAATGTTTAATCATGAGTCACACAGCTGTGAGAGACTAGCAATTTGGTAAATATTCTATTGATAATTCTTGTTATTACTGTTTTTTAATGACAGTAAATGCACTAGGTTAAAATAGCACCTATTTATAAAGATATTAAAATTTTATGCTTTTTGTGAGTGAAAATTTGATATTCTTCTAAGTTTTAACTATGCTTATGACTTCAGTTCAACTGGGTATTTATTTAGTTTGTCAAAACACTGGGCCAAAAAATGACATATATTGATATTTTCCAGATCTTCAAAACATTACATTCTATTTTTTGTAGGATCTATGAATACCTCTAGATATTTAATACCTTTTTTTCCAGAAAACTTAAAAACTTAATAAATATTATCTTATTGACTCCTCCCATGACATAAGCAGGGATGAAAAATTTCAGAAAATATTAAACCAAAAAAAATTTGAAGGAGTAATATCTATTAAAAACATTTTGCTATTTTAAATCATTGAAACTTACAATTATATCAAAGCATTCGCTACTCAAAACATTTTTGTTTTGGAATGTTACATCTCCTCTGAAGATCAGATTTGTGTCATGCCATGCTCTGAGAAAGTTCTTGCTGTCAGGAATTCTCCTAGAGGCTGACATGGCTTGAGACTGAGGCCAAGTAGCACTCTGAAGACTGGCTCCATCCTCTGTTTATTAGGCTACAGTTTTTATAGGTGGTTCAAGTGTCATTAATGATGATTTACAATGAATGAGTCATAGCGGAATTTGATTAAATGTTAAACATAGCTTTTTTTTTCAGTTGGGAAAATACTATTTAATCACTTAAGAGAATCATGAAGATTGAAACAGAACTTTGGTCAGATTCATAAATCAAAGTGATTGTCATTTCTAAATTCTCAGGTCCACATGACTTCGAGTGGAAAATCTACTTAGTAATTCCTAAATAGGCCTTGGGATAAAATCAGAGTCTTGTAGTTGGTTACATATTAGAGGACGCTGTAAGCTCATTACATTCTTAATGATGAATAAAAATGAGTCTTCCTTTCTTCATTCAGTGGGGCTTTAGGATCAAGAAAATGCAATTTTAGAGAACTATATAGGTAAAGGATGAGATATTCTTTTTGCTTATGGGATAAAGGAGTCCTTAATTCATTAACTCAGTAAAGAAAGAATAAGTCTTTCTTCACGGCTCTTCTTCTAGCACTTTTGGTTACCTTTTTATTTCATCTCTGCTCCTATTCAGTCTGTTCTGTGATTACATGTTCACTGCAAAAAAAAATTGAATACCTCCTATCTGTTCAGACATTCTTCTGGGTACTGAGTTATAGCAGTGAATAAGAAAATGTACATTATCCAGAAGACAGACAGTGACAATAGCAAATTCTTTGGAACATCTTATATAGATCAAATATGTCAGAATGTGGAAGAAAAGGGTCCAGCTTTAAACATGAGTGCTTATGAGCCTATATTTAGTGACATATAGTAAAAACAACGGATTTCAAAATGTTTTTCTTAAGATAAAGATTTATGAATGTAGCCATTTTTTTTTTGGTCCCACAATTCTTCTAGTTATCAGGACTAAATTCTGCAATTAAATTTATACTCTGAAAAATGCATCCCACCTTAGCACAAATAATATATGCCAAATCTTTGCTTATAATTAGGCTTTCCTCAATAATAAAATGGTATTCTTACATTAGCCTCTGTGCTCAGATTACCTTACATAGGTATGTTTTTATATATCCCATCAAAGTCTTCTTTTAATCCCATCAAAGTTTTTTTTTTTTGAAATGTGCCACATTTCAAAATCTAAAATCTCTCTCCAGCAATTCAAGAGACTATGCCCAATACTGGCCAAACATTTTTATTGCATTGGCTCTCACAACATAATAGAAGCATCTCTTATCCTCATAATTCAACTATTGTGTGGCCTATGGAACACACACTAAAAGTCTTTGGATTTTATCGAGCCCTACGATCCACTGATTCACCCATTTTGTTATTCCCTGTCTTGCCAGTTTTTCTCAAGCCAAGATTTTGTGGTCTCTGCTTAAACATCTCTTCCTTGGGAATGTCCTCACCCCTGCTCTAAAAGAGGCAGATTTAGAGAATTGAGTCCTCCCTCTGCAAGGCATTCATTTTTTGTAATGGTGCCAGCTATGTACCATCTTTGGGAGAATTGAAGTGCTCAATTAATAATATTAACACTAATAAATAATGTTCTTGAATAATGTTATGAACTCCACCCAGCATTATATTCTTTATAACACTTACTGCTTTCTGCAGTTGTATTATTTATTTGCCCCTCAACAATGTAAGGCTCCATTAAGAAAGCAGCCTTGTTTGGTTCCTGGCTATCCCTATACCTAGAACAGTGCCTAGCATGTTGTACACACTGTCTTGCTCACCTGACAAAACCCGACAACCCTCATTAAGCCCATCTCTTTGCTTCCTCCATATTTGTGTCAGAGTAGCTCAACTGTTTTTGAAGGTGGGAGGGTCCTTAACGCCTTAACTGGTATCCCTTTGAAGTCCTGACCACAGACCTGCTGTTAGAACTCATTTCTACTCAGCACCTCTATAAGATTGTCCTTGCAAATTCCATTTTCTCAGTTTCTAAGATTTTTGTTCCTCTGTTCTCTCAAACCTCCACAGTCTTTCTCTTATGCTTCCTCCTTACTCTGATGATATCCCCACTTTATCCTGGGGTGAGAAAGCAGATGCTGTTATACAGAAGCTCCCACATCTCAGCATCATGGCTGAGGAACTTGGGCATCATCCTGAATCCTTGGGGAGCAGATGTTTAAAGACTTAAGAAAGTTTACACTGGCAGCAGGTGGGAAGGACTCAATGGAAACAGATCAGACTTGGATGCAGGAGGCTACTTGTAAAATTGTTATGGCAGATTGTTAGAGAAATGAGGAGGTCTTGTTCTAAGGACAGAGGGATAGTGCTGAAGAGAGGACATATTTAAGGGGTAACAGTAACATAGAAGAGAAATTACTTGGTGACCAAATAAACATAGAGGTGATGCATAGGTGTCCAGATTTCAGGTTTGCGTGGCTGGGGAGTGGTGGTGTTAATCACTAGGATAGAGAATATAAATATGGGAAAAGATTTGAATGGGTAAGTGGATAAGTGGATAGCATGACCATCGAGGATTGGGCATCGTAAGCAAGGTGATTATTGAGTGGATGTGATCACCTAGAATGATAACAAAAATAGACTCAGGATAGAATTCTTGAGGAGGATACATTTATAGGATGAGCAGAGGAAGCCACAACAGATGTTAGTGGTGAGTTAGGTTGAAAGAAAACCAAGAGAGGCCGTTGTGATGGAAGCCAGCATTAGAGTTTCAGAAAGGAGGGAGTGATCAGAGTAGTTACTGGATGAACATTTTTCTTGGATTGGCACAGACAGAAACCAGTTTTCTGAGCCTTTAACATTCAAGAGAAGTGAGGAAATAGAAGGGCACAACTCTGCAAAAATTTTAAAAGTTATTGCAGGCTACTGTAATGTGCATAAATGTTGGACAACTGTTTAATCAAAGTTACTATAATTTAGCTTATCTCTAATTTATGCCAACATATGTGATGATTTTATTTTTGGGATGTTTTATGAAGAAAATTAATTAGTAATCACCAGATGCTTATCCAGCATTTATCTGCCATTTTTGTTAAATTTTCTTTTGTGCCTCTTCTTTTTTAAGTAGCAGAAAACAAGAGGGAAGAAGAAAAAGAAATAAATGAGACATCATGCTAAGCTAATATTTCTCTCAGAACTCAGCACACTCCTTCCTTTTCATTTTTCCTCTTTCTGTTTGAATACAAGTTGTATTATGGACAAAGTGTGCATATGAAAATCATGTTTCTGAGCTAAAAGTACCTTAGATCTAGTGGATTGCCTTTTATAGGTGTCTGTGCGTGATAAGATTGCTGGGAAAGAAACAGGAGCCTAGTTCTATGTAGTTGGCCTCCACAGCCTTTTACTCATGTGACATATTTTGATAAGTGTAAATTTTAAAACTCAGCTCAACTGTTTTTTTTGGGTGAATGGCAAAATAAAAAAAAAAAGCTGGTTCCCCTCCATGCTATTAAATGAAGTAAAGTCCTTACTGTGATTTTATAAATCAGAAATGGCTAATGATATTTTTATTAGCCTGACTCTCCATACCTCCACCTCCTCTCTTCCCAAACCTTTCTTCCTTAAAAGAAGCTTAGTAAGTTGTAGCTGAACAAGAGGAATAGAACCAAGGTGAAGATGCATAAATCTGTAATCACATGCTTATCATGACGAAGGTGTTGCAACCTCAACTCTCAATATATAATCTTTAGTATTGGCAACTCTATGATTGAGAACGGAGAGATGGGGAAAGCAGTAGCATTCACTGTACCAAAGGCTGAGAAGTCTGCCGGAAGTATCTTCTATTGGAAATGGTCCCATGGTGCCTATGGTGCCCATATTCAGGGTGAGCATATTTGGTGGTGTTTTTATTTCTTTTCCTGCAAATATAATGAGAACATATTTTTAATGATAAAAAGAAGAGATGCATCTGATTTCTTGAAGTCTTTAATTGACACTTTGAAGTCAAAAGAGAAACAATTATCTTTTAAGCACACAACTTTTTACTTATTATTCATGTAACGACAATAATAATAATATTAAGCCTTAATACCAATTCTGTTGTGCAGAAGAATTAACTGAAGCCATTTTATACTCAACGTGATTTTAGTTTCATAATTCTTCAGGATAGGCTTAAGCAGTCGCTGTTATCCCCATTTTCCAATAAGGAAACAAAAGCTCAGAGGGCTCAATACTTGACTAAAATCACACAAGAGATGGCAAAGTCATGTTGAAACCAAGACCTCACATAAGAAACTTAACTATCTTTTATTTTAATTTAAAAATTGTTAAAATATCATTAAGGACTCCAGGGGATAGTGGATAAGTCAGTTCTGTAACGTCAGGTGGTAGAAACAATAATGCAGAAGAAATCACATGTAAGATATGCAATTTTTAAACTCAAAAGTCAGAACTGGAAAGTGCAAACACTTCTGTATTCATACAATATGCATGCCGACACTTTGCACCAGATAGACAAAGCTCTTTCCCCTGATATATTGATAAATGATGATTCCATTGTGCCCCTCCTGTCACTCTTTATATGGAAGAAGCATACATTTGAAATGATTCTTCTGAAAGGGAAACTAGTCTAGATCACCATTTCTCTCTGAAGGTTAGATTTCCACCAGCCACAGTCATTCATTCTGTACTGTGGATGAGAACTGATCAAAGAGCCTCTGAGGAGTGGTGGGAATTGGTTCCATATGAGATTTGCTAACAACGGCCTTCTGCATATTTCTACTTGGATGCTCCCACTGATGCCTCATGCTAAACATCTCCATAATGTGTTCCATGTTCTATCCTCCACACTCAGTACCTAACAGACTCCAAATAAATGTTTATTTCATGAATGAATGCAGGGATGGCTTTATCCATTCAGTCAAGCTCGTCAGGTCCTCTGCCCTTCCTGTATTTTCTGTCATTGTGATATCCCCCGTGTGGTTGTCCAAAACAGGAACTTTGGCCTCCTTGTTCATTTTTTAGTGACTGAGTGCAAGAAACAATTTTTAATAATGCATGAGTGTATTATAAAATTCAGGAATATAATGAAATGTAAGTCTTCTTACTATTACTTTCCTCTATTTTAGCCTATGTCATTTCAATGTCATTTCAGTTCTATCCTTCCAGAGGTAATTTGTGCATATATAAGCATATATATGTGCATATATACATATACATTTGCATTTATATATATTTTCCTAGTGGGTACATCCTCTACATGTTGTTTTTGTCCCTTGCTTTTTTATTTTTATTACAAAATATTTTATATTTATGTGTATTTTATATTTATTTTATATGCAATAGACATAGCATATAAATACATGCATATAAATTATAATTTTTTGTGCTTTATATTCATTTATATATAACCCAAAAATAAATATATTATATTATTCATTATTTGCTATTAAAGATGTTTTATAAAGTTACCACAATACTGAATTAATTGACACTGAACCATTGCTCCTAGGAGCAAATGCAAGGTTCAGTTTCCTCACGGCTCTGGTTACATTGGTCTCGTTTTCATCAATCAGTCAATATACGCCATTGTTTTGTGTGTGTTCCTGTTTGAAGACACCTTATTTAATATCCATTGTTGATTCATGAGTACTGAACCCAACCGGCGGCACCATAAACTACCTGAACCAAGCGTACCCAACATACGCACTTTCTCTGTAAGGCACATCAGCCTTTTTGGTGCTTAGGAGTGAGCGCCAGAGACAGCACTGTAGCACAATACTTGATGGCCATTTTTAAAAAGATAAATTACCACACACAAAAAAAGACACAAAAATGCAAAAAAAAAAAAAAAAGTCACAATAGACTAAGAAAAGGATACTTATTTATAATATGAGAGCTGAAATAAGCCAGAGCCTGGCCTTGCTCCACCTTCACTGGAATGCATGTGTCAGGGGATTCAAGCTGCCCACTGTTTTGCATATGTCCCTGGAGAACTACTAAGGCACTACAGGTATTGATTTTGGAATTAAAATCAATTTTAGTGAGTAGGCAGATTCACAAATACAGAATTCATGAATAGCGAAGATTAACTGTATATGTGGAAGGCATTTATATGTTGTGTACATGTGACATAAATAAGGGTATGATTTTATATATATGTATACATATACACACATGTACATATATGTACATGTGTGTATATATTTTACATCTCTAAATGAGATCTAAAGAATTATAATGGAATGAACAGCTATTCCTGCATCTCAAGGAATAGAATCTGATTAATATATTCAGCTCTTCTGTTTATCCTCCCTCAATCTTATGCCTTTGTCCTCTTCAGCCATTACCACTATCTTGAATTTTCTATGTATCATTTGCACACTTTCTATTTATAGTTTTGCCAAAAATATAAATTGTAACCAATTTATTATTAGTTATGTAAATTTACAAACTGTATAAGTAGAATTATAAGCATTTCCTTCTGTGACTTGTTTTATTCTCCAATAAACACTGTTCTTGAGATCTTCCATGTTTATGCATATGGCTTTCTTTCATTAATATTGACTCTGTTGTAGGAATATAGTGCACCACCATTTCTCTCTCCTCTTCTTTCCCTTTTTTAGCCAGTACAAAAAAAATGCTTATATGCACATTTGTTTTCATGACTCATGATGTACATTCATACTCTCTTTTATGGTACAGACCCAGGAGAGCAAAGATTCACTGGGTCACAGGGCAAATAAATCTTCAGTCTCCCAGACAAAGCTAAGTTGTTTTAAAAAGTGTTTTAAAAGTGATTTAAAAAGTGTTTTAAAAGTGTTTTAAAAAGTGTTTTAAAAAGTAAGTTGTTTTAAAAGGTGATCAACCTACACTTCTGTCAGCAGTGTTCTAGTTGCATCAAATCCCTGTGAGCATGTGGTTCTTCGGACAAATCTATTATTTAAAATGATATTCCAGGCAGCATAGACATTTTCACAATATTTATTCTTCCAATCCATGAGCATGGGATGTTTTTCCATCTCTTTGTGTCTTCCTCAATTTCTTGCCTAAGTGTTCTGTAGTTTCTAGAGTATAGATCCTTCACCTCTTTGGTTAGGTTTATTCCTATGTATCTTACAGTTTTTGGTGCTATTGTAAATGGAATCAATTCCTTAATTTCTCTTTCTTCAGTCACATTGTTAGGGTATAGACATGCAACTGATTTCTGGGCATTGATTTTGTATCCTGCCCTGTTGCTGAATTGCTGTATGAGTTCTAGTAATTTGGGGGTGGAGTCTTTTGGGTTTTCCACCTAAAGTATCATGTCATCTGCGAAGAGAGAGTTTGACTTCTTTGCCAATTTGAATGCCTTTTATTTCTTTTTGTTGTCTGATTGCTGAGGGTAGGACTTCTAGTACTATGTTGAACAAATGTGGTGAGAGCAGGCATCCCTGTCGTGTTCCTGACCTTAAGAGAAAAGCTCTCATTTTTCCCTATTGAGAATGATATTCGCTGTGGGCTTTTCATAGATGGCTTTTATGATATTGAGTTATGTTCCCTCTATCCCTATACTCTGAAGAGTTTTAATCAGGAAAGGATGCTCTATTTTGTCAAATGCTTTTTCTGCATCAATTGAGAGGATCATATGGTTCTTGTCTTTTCTTTTATTAATGTGCTCTATCACATTGATTTGCAAATGTTGAACCACCCTTGCATCTCAGGAATAAATCCCACCTGGTTGTATGTGGGACATGAAGAATAGCACGGAGGACCACAGGAGAAGGGAAGAAAAACTGAATGGGAAGAAATCAGAGAGGGAGACAAACCATGAGAGACTCTGGACTCCGGGAACCAAACTGAGGGTTACAGAAGGGGGGCGGCTAGGGGAAGGGGGTAACCTGGTGATGGGTATTAAGGAGGGCACGTGTGGGTGTTATACGCAGCTAATGAATTGTTGAACACTACATCAAAAACTAATGATGTACTATATGTTGGCTAATTGAACATAATAATTAAAAAAATTTTTTAAATAATGATATTCCATTGAGGTTTTAATTTGCATTTGATTTTTTTATGAGAAGTTAGCATATTTTCATGTCTTTATAGTGACTTCCTCTTCTATGAACTGCCTTTTCGAATCTTTTGACTGTTTTTCTGTAAATTATTTCTGTCTTTTATTTATTGAATTATTAAGAATTCTTTATATATTTAGGATATTAAAGTGTTACAAACATGTCTCCCACTTTGGAGCTTCCCTTTTCACTTTTTTATGCTGACAATTGATGAACAGAAATTCTTTATTTCTATGTAGTGATATTTATCAACCTCTTCTTTGATGAGATATAATTTTTGCCTTATTTAAGAAATCTTTCCATGTTACAGGTTTGTAAAAATATTGTCCTATATTATCCTGTAAAAGTATTGTAGTTTTACTTTCAAATTTAATTCTTAATCAATCTGATTTTTATTTATGTATATAATTAATTTTTATATATGGTCTGTAAACATCAAAATTTTTTTTTACATAGATAATGTTGTAGTTATTTAGTACCATGTAATGAATATGCCATCACTTCTCTTCTAAAATGCAGTGCCATTGTATCATGTACAAATTTTCTGTATATGAATGTCTTGCTTTCCTCTGTACTATTACGTTGACCTATTTCCAGTATTGATTTTCAAACCACAACCTGTTACTATCTTATTTCCTGTAGCCTTCTAATAATCCTTGAAATGTGATCAGATTAGACTCCCATTTTCTTTAGGAGAGTTATGCCTCTTCTTATTAATTTATTCTATATAATTTTAGAATAAAGTTGTCAAGTTCCACCAAAAAAATCTGTTAGGGTTTTTGAAACCATTAGTTTATACATCAGCTTGGGGAGAACTGACATCTTATGAAATAAAACTAGGAACATGATAAAGACTGGGATCTATTTTTATGCTTCCTTTGAAGTTGGTATTAAAAGTTGTTTTACAATTTTCCTTAAGGCCTTCACATAATTATTTTATGGTATATTCCTAAAGACCTTATCTTTTACTATAATACATTTTGTGAATCACATTTACTATTACCCTCCGAAGATATATAAAATTCAAATAACTATTGTATAAAGCTGTTACATCCTAGAAACTTGCTGAACTCAATTATTAATATAGTAATTTGTGATCTTTAAAAAATTTTCTGATAGAGATCACTGCAAATAATGTCCATTCTATTTCTTCATTTCTTTTTTCTGGCTGTGTTGCATGGGCTGGTACCTTCAGTGTAATATGGACAGGAAGCATGGAAATGTCCTGTTGCAAAGAGGTGTGGTTAGAGGAATGGAATTCTGTAAATACATCACCACCAACTGATTGATGGTTTTCTTCTCACTCAACATTTCCCCTTTACTATGTTACAAATTATATTCTGTACCTTTATTCTTTTAATGCATACCTTTGATATTTCAACAGGATTCTTTAACATAATCCAAGGTTTAAAATAATACAAATCCCTAGAATGCTTCAACTCTAACCTCACCCATTTATTCTTATATGCCATTCGTTTCCAATGTTTTAGTATCACCTTCTGTTTTTTATAAACAATACTATATTCTTTGCTCAGCATACCCTCATACTGTGCCTTCCTTCTAAGATGATTTTTCTTCTCTCTGAAGTACATTCTTCAAAAGTTAGTTTGGTATGAGACTCTGGATTATAGACTCTTTTTTTTTTTTGTCTGTCTGGAAATACGCATCACACTTACTTTTGAGAGATAGGTCTGCTAATTATAACATTCTGGGCTGAAAATAAATTCCTTTCAGGAGTCTGGGTGCCTCAGACTCTTCCTTCATTGGATTAACAACTCTGCTTTGGTCCAATTTTTGTCTCTTTGTTTCTAATCTAAATTTTCTCTCAGGCTCTTTTATGTTCTCTATTTCTCTTTATGTTTGTTTTGGCTAATCATCAGGGGGCACTACCAATGAAGAACTATTTTAATATAAATTCTTGCCTTGCATTTTAGGATCACATATTGTGGATTGAGGCCCAATGCAGAGTGATTGCCCATTTGGGATTATGTCTTCTCATGTGAGAGAGTTTCTCCTTCCATCCAGAGCCACGGGGAGAGGGACATATTTTCTCAATGTCTACTTTAGTGAGGTATAATGCTTTTCAATTTCCTCCTCACTAAGAGGAGTGTCTCTTTGGACACCTGGGAGAATTCTAGTCCTATTCAAAATGTCCCTTATATGGCTTTTCAAAATACAGCTCTAAGTTGCTGGGTTTCACTAAACCCTGTCAGTGCCCACCTCTTTGGAGCCTTGCTCCTATTTGTTTTTATGGCCTCAGAGAATTTTCCTTATTTTCTAGCCAACTCAGCCATGCATTCAAGTTTACTTTCATCTAGTATCTTTGCGTGCTTTGTTGTGAAACTTCAGCTGTCTTGTCCTTAGTATGGTTGAAAATAGAGGTCTATGTTGGATTTTTTCAACTAAAATATCTTTGAGAGGATTTTGTATCAGTACATTCTTCTTAATGACTTTATGGTATTCCATTGTAAAAATGCACCCCTTACTTGCTCATTTCTTTACTTACAAACCGTCTTTCCTACAACATTGCTTTGAAAAGAGAAAAATTATAAAGGATAAATGTGTACATTTTTCATACTGTATATGTGTACAGTATATTCCTAATATTGAACTGCTGGGTCAAAAGCAATATTGGCCTTATTCTTGATGCCTCCTTTTCCCATTGTTCCTCTTGTCTGTGCATGACTAAATCCTGTGTATTTTCTTAAACACATCAGCTTCCCTCAAATCCCATTGCATTCACTCTGTCTTAACTCAAAATAATTTCTTGTTTCTATTATGCTAACCCCTTCCTAAGAGGTCTCATTTTTCCTTGTTTCTTTCATTCTATTGTAGTACATTTACCAGTGAACTTCATAATAACCTATAGTCTTCTGGAAAAGATTGAATTATGCTCAGTATCATGATTATTAAGGTATATGAATGCTCATTATAATTTATATATATTTAAATCATATTTAATATATTTTAAAATGTCAGATATCTGACCTATAAGTTTCAAAATATTCTGTATTTGCCTTCCATGTTACATAATAAGCTATTAACTGCATATTTTTTATGATTTAACCTCAGCTGTCCTTCCTTAGGTCCTGAGTGCTTGGAAAGGATCCACTGTGAGAATCCTAACCAAATTGTTATGTTCTTGTAGCAGAAACCCAAATACATTCTTTAATGGATGATATGACACTTTCTAATTTTTTTGGAGGAGTCAGCTAGAAATTGAAAATGACTACTACTTTTAAAATTGTAAACATTTTTTGTTAAAGCAATTCTGGTGTAATGAAACCAAAGGATCCTTTTCTATAATTACTTAGAAAATAGCAACATTTTGATGCAAAGGGAAATACTCATAACTTAATAAATTTAACCATTTTGAATTACAAAGATTCTGGTTAATGTTTAAAATCTGTTAGTCTACTAATTTTCTGCTTGACAGATTTTTTTTTGGATGTTCTTTGGGCATTAGGACTATTAGGGACATTAGAATTAAGGGAGTATTTCTATATAGGATGTCTCTATCTGTCTCTACTCTGAAGACTAGTAACACTTGTGAAGCATAGATCCATGACACATAGGAGTGCATAGGTATGATTACCCCTTTCTCCATCATAGAGGAATAAAATCTTAGTGAGATACTCATAAAGCATATTTTTTTTTTTTTTTTCACAATAAACACCTTTATTACATGACTGAAGATAGGAGGAAGATTTATTTGCCTTTCCGGGCTTTGATTTTCCTCAGATAGAACTCTAGCTCCTTGCCCTCTAGCACGTAGCCATCTGCTCGGCCACACTGGCCTGGTCTTGAAGCGATGCACGCAAGAAGCTTGCCCTGCTGGAATTGCTCCTCCAGAAGACTGCTGATTTTGGCATTCTTTTTCCTTTCATCATATTTCTTCTGAATTTTCTTTGATCGTTTTTTGTTTAAAATCTCTTCCTCCTCGGGCGTCAGCTTGGCCCCCTTCTTGCGGCCCAGGGGCAGTGCATAGTGGGACTCGTACCACTGTCGGTATGGTGTGCTGTCAATGAGCACAATACAGTTCTTCACCAGGGTCTTGGTGCGGACCAGTTCGTTGTTGGATGCGTTGTAGACAACATCAATAATCCTTGTTTTTCGCGTACAACACTCAGAGCCCCAGGAGAAGTTCCCCACGTCTAGCCTCAAGGCACGGTACTTCTTATTGCCTCCCCGGACTCGGACTGTGTGTATGCGGCGGGGGCCAATCTTAGTGTTGGCAGCGGGGCGTCCCAGCTCATACTTCCGCTTCTTGTGGTAGGGCTTTCTCTTGCCCCCGGTCTTGCGGCGCTTGTGCCAGTTGTCCCGAGAGATGCCCATCTCCCTCGGCGCTGGCTGCGAAAGAGCACTCATAAAGCATATTAACCTGTGAGAGAAGTCATCTAGCCCATCTGGCAAATTGTCTCCTCTCATGTGCCAAATCTAATAGGTTGACAATGGCTTCTTGGAGTCTTCTTTGGGGCATAATTCTTAGGTTTTTAACTGGATTCTTGAATTTTAATGAATTAGTTTTATTGTGATTAGTGCTTGTGTGATGCTGCCCCTTTTTCTATTTTTTTTTTACTTTTAACCTAAGTGTATATTAATATTTTAAGTGGGATTCATTGAGATTACATGTAGTTAAAACTTTTCTAGCCAATTTAAATGTAAGTATTTAGACCACGTACATTTAATATACCAATCAATATGGTTGCATTTCATTTGCTATCTTTATATTTGTATTTTGTCTGTCATATTGTTTTCCTTTTTATCTTTTTTCCTGCCTTCTTATGGATTAGTTGAGTATTTCATTTTATTTGTACCATTGGCTTATGAGCTTTATCTTTTTGTTTTCTCTTTTTAGTGGTTTTTCTAGGGTTTATACTGTAACTCTTTAATTTATCACATTCCATCTTCAAATAAATTTTTTTTAAGATTTTATTTATTTATTTGACAAAGAGAGACACAGCGAGAGAGGGAACACAAGCAGGGGTAGTGGGAGAGGGAGAAGCAGGCTTCCCGCAGAGCAGGGAGCCGGATGTGGGGCTCGATCCCAGGAGATCATGGGGATCATGATCTGAGCTGAAGGCAGACGCTTAATGACTGAGCCACCCAGGTGCCCCATCTTCAAATAATTTTATTCTGTTTCAAATATAATCTAAGAGCTTTAAAACAGTATATTTCCATTTTCCCTCCTGTTCTTTGTGTTGTTGTTGCCATATTTTTACTTCCATATAAATCATAACTAAAATAATATATTGTTTGTACTTTTGCTTTTAACAGTCAATTATCTTTTAAAGAAAGGTATAAGAAGAAAATGTCTTTTATATCCTTCCACATATTTAGCATTTCTAGTTCTTTTCTTATGTAGGTCTGCCAGTGCCAAACCTTTTAGCATTTGATTGCTTGAAATGTTTTATTTATTTGTTTTTTTCTCCATTTGTGATAGATATTTTCACTGGATATAGAATTGTCAATTGACAGTTTTGGGTTTTTTTGGTTTGATTTTTCTTGTCACACATCAGGATATTTTTCTCTTGTCTTCTGTTTGCGTAATTTCTGATAAAAAATATGTATTAAGTTTCCTATAGTTGCTATTTAAAAAATTACCACAACTTTGTTGACTTAAAACAACACAAATTTATTAGCTTACAGCCCTGGAGATCAGAAATCCAAATGGACATTGTTGAGCTAAAATTATGGTGTCAGCAGGGCTTTCTTTCTTCTGGAGACTCTAAGGCAGAATTTGTTTCCTTGACTTTTTCAAATTCTGGAGGTTTCCCCCATTCCTTGACTCTGAGTTTTCTTGCATCTTCAAAGTCAGCAATGGCTGATAACGTTTTTCTTACGTTGTATCACTTTGACACTGACTTTCTTGCCTCTCTCACTTATAAGGACTTTGTGATTACTTTGGGCCAATCTAGATAATACAAGACGACTTTTCATCTCAATATCAGCTGATTAGCAACATTAATTCCATCTGCAACCTCAACTCCCCTTGACATGTAACATAACATATTCACAGATTCTGAGGATTAAGACATAAATATCTTTGGAAGGACATTATTCTGCCTCCCACAAAGTCTGGTAATTTTTATTTTTGTTCCTTGAAATAAAGTGTATTTCCTCCTACTTCTGACTGTTTTAAAATTTTGGCTTTATTGCTGATTTTTAGGATTTTATTTATTTTATTTTTATTGTTTGGAGTTAACTGACCTCTTGGATCTGGGAGTTAATAGTTTTTATCAGATTTGGAAAACCTTTGGCCATTATTCCTTTAGTTACTTTTCTGCTCTGTCTCTCTCCTTTTCCTTCACTACTCCATTTTCACATATGCTGGACTGTCTACTATTGTCCCACGGTCATCAAATCTTGGTTAGTTTTTTCAGTCTTTTCTTCTGTATGCTTCAGTTGGGATAGATCCTGTTGTTATGTCTTGAAGTTAATTGTTCTTTGCTTCTGAAATATCTAACCACATGTTATTTGCATTTTTAAGTGAATTTCATTTTTAATTAAAGTCAGTTTTTCATTTGCGAAACTGTATTTTTTCATCTTTACAAGTTCCAAGTTCTTTCTTTTGTATCTCCCATTGTTATATACTGCACATTTGTGTCCCCCAAAATTCACATATTGAAACCCTCAATGTGTTGGTATTAGGAGGTGGGGTTTTGAGAAGTGATTAGGTTATGAGGGTAGAGTCTTTATAAATGCGACTAATGCCCTTATAGGAAAAGACATGAGAGAGCATGCCTCTCTATTTTATGGTGGTGAGAAGGCAACAAGAAGTTGCCTGTCTGCAAACCACTAAGAAGGCTCTCGCTGGAACCCTGTTGTACTCGCCCTCTGATCTTGGACTTCTGGCCTCCAGAACTGTGACAAATGAATTTTGTTTAAGCTAGCAAGTCTTTGGTATTTTGTTACAGCAGTCCTGAAGAGACTGAGACATCCATTTTTCTCCTATGTTCCTGTTTTTCTTTAATATTTGAGCATAGTTATAATAACTGCTTTAATTTTAATGCTTTTCTTTTCTTTTTTTTTTTTAAACATTTTATTTATTTGACAGAGAGAGACAAAGCGTGAGAAGGAACACAAGCAGGGCGAGTGAGAGAAGCAGGCTTCCCACTGAGCAGGGAGCCCGATGTGGGACTCGATCCCAGGACCCTGGGATCATGACCTGAGCCGAAGGCAGACGCTTAACCATCTGAGCCACCCAGGCGCCCCTAATTTTAATGCTTTTGTTTTATTTGCTAGTTCATCTGTGGTTATTCCTGGTTCTGTTTCTATTGATTTATTTATCTTTGGTAATTGATTACATTTCCCAACAGTTGGTTGGTCTAGTAATTTTTTATTAAATCCTAGGCACTGTTACTGTTGTTGACTGTGAGGATTTTGTGTATTACTCTAAAGAATATTTGGCTTTGTTTGTGTAGACAATTTTAATTACTTGTCAGTTTTGATCCCTTAAGGCATGTTTGTAAACTTTGTTGGGGCTAGTCTAGAGTATCCTTCACATCAGTAATAATTCAGTCCTAATAAGGTGCTATCCCCCCACACCACCTCCCCAGCACATGCACTGGGGTCTCCACTAGCTATCCTGTCCCAGGTGGGCACAAACAGCTCTCCACCCCAGATTTCAAACACCTCTTGGCCCTGTATGATCTCTGGGAATTATTCAGTTTATAGCTTCTTGATTCTTTGCTTTAACTAACAAAGACTTTTCTTCACTCTATATATGTGCCACCTAATATTCAGCAAAAACTCAAAGAGACCTCGATGCAGATTTCTGGCCTTTTTTTCTGCAAGGCTCTTTCCTCTCTGGCTCTCAGCCCCTCAACTTTCAGCTATTTCAGACTCCCCAGACTCCTATCTGTATTTCCTCAACTCAGCAAGATGACTGGCTTATTTGGGTTCCCCTTCCTGGGCCCACAGTCTGGAAATTGCCTTTAGACAGAAATCCAGGAAGATTTTAGGGTTCAACTAGTTTGTTTACCTTCTTTCAGAAAGGAGAGCCTTGTGCTACCAGTTGTCCAGTGTATGAAGACTGTTGTTTCATATCTTTTATCCAGTTTTCTTGTTGATTACAGCAGGAGGTAAGTTTGGTTCTTGTTAATCACATCCAGAAGGGAAATCTCTTTCCATTGGTTTAAAGTGAATGAAGTTCAGTCTCCTTTGCCTCGTTTGTTATGATATCACACCATAAGAGGCTGAACCTGCCTCTGTCCACAGCTTTTGGGCCAGCTATTTTCCATTATATTTCCCATCTTGTCTTCCTTCCATCTTGATATCCTGTACTATGTGGCACTTAGGACTTTGCACATTTTTTCCTGCTGTTTGTTGTTTAAATGTCTTCTCTAGCCTCTTCCTTTTTCATTTGACTGATGTTTGTTCATCATTTTAGTCCCAGCTCAGCATTTGCGTTTCTCTTTTCCTCTCAATACATAAATGTTTCACTTAATTGTGCTCACGACTGACTTGACATTATGACTCAGGGGTCAGACCATATGAGTTTGAATCCTGTCTCTTTCTCTTAATATTTCTGGATTTCTGGTATGTTGCACAAGTTATTTAACTGCTAATTTCCTTCTTGTAAATGGGAATGATTATAGTGCCTTTTATTATTGTGGGTCATTATATGTAAAAAATTAGATTAGTAATGGCAATATCTATATTAACATTCTCATTGAGCTATCTCTGTAATACTTATTTGCATGATGATTCGTCTCTCTCCTCATCTAACATTTTCTTGAAAGGAAAGACTCCAAAATAGTTATCCATGTATTGCTCCTAACAAAGTATCCAAATCATACCATGCTCAAAGTTTGGTTGAAATATTGTAACACTGAATCATGTGGCTTTTGTTTCTAGGATTGGAATGCCCTAGCCTTCCTATTGTAACTCATGCATTGTGTTGGCCAGTAAAGTTGGGAGGAAGAGAAAATACATCAGGAAAGATTTTCTGGTTTTCCAAGTTTTAGTTTAAGCAATTTTGCATTTTGATGTTTTGATAGAATTAATTGGTATTGCATTTAATATGGAAAGTTCAGTCTTAAAACATTCATTTGCATATTTTTAGTTAAAGGCTAATAGAAATTTTTGTGTTGTCTGAGGATACTAATTTAAGTTCAGCTTGGAATTAGTAAGAGGATGTGCTTAGTTCATCTTCTTTAATAAGGTAGTTTTTACTTGATAAAGAAAAAAGAAAGGAATTTGCTGTAGATGTTTCTTTTCTTTAATGCTGATTAGTGAAAGTTTATGAGAGATTTAAAGATTTATGTAGAATATGGGTAGAATAATATGTAGGCTTTGTCTATGATTTTATTTGAAAAATTAGGTGGTGTAACCAATGTTTCAGTTGGAAATCAATAGCTCTTTTATACTGTATTGTTCACAGAATGTGAAACTCATGCAGGCACATTATGTTTTCCCGTGTCGTTTTCACTTTGGGTTTAAAATGAAGGTTTAGAAAGGAATTTCACTGAGGACCACTTCAATAGCTATATCCGGCTGGGTGATAATAGCACATGGCTTTCTTGTATTTTAGGATTGGCCAGAAGCCACATATATGAAATTTTTGAAGTATGCATCATTTACTATAGTGTGTACATTTCTTTTTTTTTTCTTTTTTTTTTTTTTTTTTTAAAGATTTTATTTATTTATTTGACAGAGAGAATGAGACAGAGAGCACATGAGAGGGGGGAGGGCCAGAGGGAGAAGCAGACTCCCTGCCGAGCAGGGAGCCCGATGCGGGACTCGATCCAGGGACTCCAGGATCATGACCTGAGCCGAAGGCAGTCGCTTAACCAACTGAGCCACCCAGGCGCCCCTAGTGTGTACATTTCTTGAGTGTTTATAGTGAGCACCTATTCATTATGTTTATGCACACCTATATTTCTAGGGACACAAATGGTATGTATTTTTATGCACAAAGTAGGAATAACCCTCAGTATTAACTCAAAGTTGGCTGTGAATTATTGCAAAGGCCAAGTTGTAATTTTATACTCTGTAGATACTGTTTTTCTTCTTCCCACGAATATCCCACAGCATTTGTTTTATTGTCCTAAGAACATTTGCAGCATCAAGGAAGGAATGCACTGAGAGTTAGTTATTTCTTTTGCTAAGGAAAGAAATTCTGATATTCATTCACTGTCTGACATATATAAACCGCCTAAATTTACTTGACTTTCAGTTCATTGTCAAAGGGAGCAGTGTCTCAAAAATCTCACAACCAAAACAATATATCTGCAATGAAATGACAACTTTAAATGACTCAGAAGAAAGGCACTGCATCTGTCTAAAAAATAACCCGTCCTGGCTGCACTTAAAAGCAACTGAAATGCACATTCATAGCTAATTATAAACAAAAACTAGTTAACACTTTAAATAAAAGGAAAAATAGCAAAAAAAGATTTAGAGCCTAGACAAACAGATGAAAGGGTTCTAAGTTGCCTTCCATCTGATATTACTCAAATGCAACTCTGTCTCCAATTACCTGGGAATATGTGGTATTCCCTCATGAAAGCTCCAGATCAGAAAGGGCGTCCGTTCCGTGCCTCTGCTTACTCACAGTCATTTTGGAACAAGTTCACCAGAAATATTTAACATTGCAAAAGAGTCTGGAGCCAGACAAGCGACTACAGACGCTAATCACTGGGTCAAAACAGTAACTTAGTAGGACAACAACTGCCAGAAAATATTTGTGGAAGCAGAGATTTTCAGGAGGAAGTCTTAGTGCTGTTGGAGAAGCTATCTCTGAATGCCAAAGTGCTGAAACAGAATCATTAAAACACTTTTTAACCAGTTGCATGTTTAGGGACATAGGAATGTCCATGCCAATGGTCTCTGCTAGAATTGGATCTGAAAGGTAATCTTATGCCCTAGCCCTAAAATAAATAAATAGAAGGTGGGGGGGGCGGGGAGGGAAACTAACTAACTAAATAAAGGCTGCCTTCTAGAAAGTTCAGTGTTGCTTTTATTATATGGCTTTCACCACAAGTTTCCTCTGCCTCAAATTGCAAATTGCTAGCTTTTGAGATTTGGGGAGCAGAGGGAAACCATCACTATGACAATTGCAATATTTTGATTAATATCTAAGACCTAGTTTGCCCCTGAAGTGTAGCAGTTAATTCTGTAAGGTCCATTTATTTCCACACATTTAGATTTTAGATCTGTTAGTGTGAGTTCCTAATATTCTCTGGAGATTATTTGTCAGTACAAACCACTCGTTATTTTCACTACATTGCACTTTTCTTCCCTCTAATATCAGGACAGGATTGATTGCGTTATTTCACCATTTCAATTCTCTTCGCACTTCAAACTCTGTTTTCAGTATATCTAGTCTCAGAACATTTTCTTGGCAGTGGAGCTCAGATATCAAGATAGGAATAGTTACCCATAGTAGATATGGAGTAAGAAATGTATGCTCTAGAGGAACATTGCAGCCTTTGAAAATATCATCTTATCTTTTGGATTTCTGTAGTTTCTCCCTAAATCTACAAAAGGTATTGTCCTCTTCCATACAGCAATTTCATTTAGTGCTGTGCCTCCAAAGATAGGACTGAAAAACTGTTAGCCTCTGCTTGGGAGTTCTCTGTTATGGGGCTATGAAAATCACAACACACACAGATTAAGTAGAAATAAAAAACAAAAATATTAAATACAGAGTTATCCCTTGATTTTTGTGAAAGGTTTTGAGTCTCCTATGATATTTCTTGGCCCATAACTTCTTTATGTTGTTATAAGGAGGTACTCTTATTTTAACAATATATAAGTCTCATTCTGAATCTGGGTTCTATCTGTAGAAGCATTAAGAAGAAGTATTTGGTGATCCTACAATGGAGAAATTTTTGCACTTTTGAAAGTAAAATATCCCAGTCCCTTTTTATAGTCATGGTGATGTGGAGAGGAAAAGAAAGAACAGTTATTACCTATGCTATACCTTATTAGGAAACTCAATGAAAAAGAAATTATTACCGTGTTTTAATGATAAAGAAAAGTTATTAAATCAACGTGATTAGTAAGGTTATATAAATCTAACACAACTTCGTGGCTGATCTAGAATTTATACATAGGTCTGCCTAACTGAGTTTCATGTTCTAATCCCAAACACTGACCCTGATGGGATCTGAAAACAAGAGTTTGAGTGGTAAGAACCTTGCCAAGGAAGTGTAGCTTTCTCATATGTGATGCAGCAGAAGCAGTTCCCAGAGATCTGAGGCCGGGGAGGCCCTCGGACAGTGGTGTCCATTAGGAGTCACAGCAATTTCTCTGTCGGAGGTAGTCCAGGCTCCCTGGGCAGCCGGGGGCAGGGAGCCTCGGATGATCGGATGATAACATGAAGATCACTCCACACCACACCTCGGACCTATTTGTCTATTTTAAATGCTTTTTAAAACTTTTCTGTAGTTACCGTTATCTTGAATCACTAGAAGTCCGCCATCCTCATTTGATAGGTCAAAAAAAGAAATGAGCTATGTACTATAAAGAATGGGAAAATTCATCTTACTTTAAATAGAAAAGTGGAACCTTTTATATGTCTTATCTAGCAAATTTTGCATACTTTATTATAATAGTTTATTGACAGGAAACTGCTGCTAAAAGTAACACCAACATTCAGAACTAGTCACAAAGTCCTCTGTGCCATTAGAAATGACCTGAGAACAATATTTATATTTTTGAAAAAGTAGGTCAGGGAATAAAAGAATTAGCAATATGATGTTGACATGGTTTATAGAAAATAATATTATTGCTATGTCACCTTCAGCTTTTACTTGAAAAGCTGTGTGTATAACACACATGGCCACAGCCTTTCAGAAGCCTTTACTCAGACTAAAAAATACAGTCTAAGATTTTGGTCTCTACATGTGACTAGCTTGAATACTCCCTAAAGGAGTGGCAGTGTTATTCTTATTTTGTTTCTAAAAGATATCTTACTTTTCACTAACTTAATTACATTTTATTTTAATTTGATAGATTTCATCCTCATTAACTAAAGAAACCAAATCCTGCATTTGTCACTAAGTTAACATAATAAGTGTGTTTAAAAAAATCATGACAGCAAAATGTTGATGGAGTGTTTATACAAGCAGCATGTTGGAAAATGGTATTTCAGTGTTCCCAGAAAACTGAATTGCACCCCAACTTTTCAGAAAGTTTTTGTTTCTAAGATTGCCATACAAAGGAAAATCTGTCTAGTTCATTGCATTGTTGACTCTACATCAAGAGTTGAAATGTGTACTCTAATGCACTTGCTTTGATCTCTCATTTGACTGTTTATCAAAGCTGATTACATTCTGAATACACAAATCCTCTTAGCTTCAAAATCATGTAAAAATAATGGATAATAGAGCATTTTTAAGTATTCTCTGCTATCCCAGTTTGGTTTTATGATTGTAATATGGCTATTAGGTTGGGGAAGAGAGTCTGTTTTTATGTTTAGTTCCCTTGGTAAGATCCAGTCTTTTGCCACATTGGATTAGAATGTTTTTTTCAGCCAAACTTGCTCATGCAGTGAAGCAAAAGCTGTTTTAGTACACATCAAAAGGAATCATTATGAACATATGAAACTCACTTCATTCCACTCACCACAGTTAGGGGCTTCCACTTTTTGAGAAGCTTTAAGTATGTGCTTTCTTTATCTGCATATAAGTTGAAACATAATAAAATAGCAGTTGATGTATTCAATTAAAGATAATTATATATTATATCACTTTATAAGTTTCAAGAGCTTAAAGTCCAACATTTTCAAAGAACATTTATTTAGTCTCTGCTAATTATTGGAGGCACTATGCTAAATAGTTTATACATGTTAACAGATTATTTGCCTAAAATTACATAGCTAATTTTAGTGGCAGAATTAGGAACAGAACACAGATCTCTAGCATCTCATTCTAGCACGTTTTAAATTTCATAAATCATTTACTTGATTCTTCTAATGTAATCCAGAAATTTTCTTCCAATCTCAGTCTTAATCTCTGTATTTTAAAAAAGGACAAAAATATACATGTGAGGCCAGTTGGAAGAATGTCCTTCCTGAAAATGGCATGCATTGTGGTGCTTTGTTGTTTTCTCTTAAACACGCTTTGTATGGTTCTAGAATTGCTTCTTGAAGCAAACCATTATCAAGCCAGGCAACCCAGAACAGATTTTGTAAGACAATATGTTCATGTTGGAGCCTTTCCAAAGTAAAATCATGGAACATTTATTCTGTTTTTTAATATGGCTAACAAATGACCTGTAAGTTCTTGTGAACAATCTAAAGTACAAAAATGGAAAGGGTAAAACAGCACTCTCTGCTCCCAACTCAAATGATCCCTGCTAAAGTCGACAGTCCTGGCTAAGAGTGGCAGTGTGACCCTCGATTATGGCTTTGCAGATACTGTATGGACCTTTGAACAAACACTATCTTGAGGTTGTAAAACATTAACCAGCCCAAGCTGGACTATTGTGTTTTAAGTAGTGATAGAGACACTTTGACAATTCTCAAATGACCATGAGTTTGATTTCATGCACAGTTCCAATTTTTTATAATCAACTTGCCCTACTCCACTTTGTCTCTTCATTTCTCCAAATGGTCACAAGTGTGACCTAAAAGAGAGTGATTATAAAAAGGCAACTTCTTCTTTTACGAGTTCTAGGTTTTCTTTAATTGAGTTTTTTTTAACTTTTTGTCCTGTCGCTCAGTGATTTTCAAAGTGTGTGTGACAAACCAGTGGTGAAGCATGAAATCAATTTAGTGGGTCACAACTACACTTTGAAATCTAATAGAATGGACTAAAAATATGAGAGAGCATTGCATGAAGTAAGAGTATTTTTGAAACTTTTGTGTCAGTTACGTGTGTGTGTGTGTGTGTGTGTTTAGAGTAATACATAAATTCCTAGAATGCTTGCTGGTCAAAAAATGTAAAAGTCACTGCCACACCTATTTTATGTGATGGAGTTCTTATGTTATTTTAAATCATTTCAAATAGTGATATAATGGCTTTCTCAAATTTAATCTTTGAATTTGTATCCAGGCTACCATTTATTTTTAAACAAAAACGACGTGGATGGAACTGGAGGGTATTATGCTGAGCGAAGTAAGTCAATCAGAGAAAGACAAGTATCATATGATCTTACTGATATGAGGAATTCTTAATCTCAGGAAACAAACTGAGGGTTGCTGGAGTGGTGGGGGGGGTGGGAGGGATGGGGTGGCTGGGTGATAGACATTGGGGAGGGTATGTGCTATGGTGAGTGCTGTGAATTGTGCAAGACTGTTGAATCACAGATCTGTACCTCTGAAACAAATAATACATTATATGTTAAAAAAAGAAGAAGAAGAAGATGGCAGGAAGGGAAAAACGAAGGGGGGAGGGAATCGGAGGGGGAGACGAACCATGAGAGACTATGGACTCTGAGAAACAAACTGAGGGTTCTGGGGGGGAGGGGGAATGGGTTAGCCTGGTGATGGGTATTAAAGAGGGCACGTACTGAATGGAGCACTGGGTGTTATACACAAACAATGAATCATGGAACACTACATCAAAAACTAATGATGTAATGTATGGTGATTAATATAACAAATAAATAAATAAATAAATAAATAAATAAATAAAAATGATAGCAAATAAATGAGTATACTATTGCCTCCCTACTTTTAATTAGTAGAAAATGTTAGTGTCTTGTACCTCTGTGGAAATAATCGTTGGATCTGTTCATTTGTAGTCTGGTGCAGAGAGCACTGGTCAAGGTCACATACCATTTCTATTTAGTTTCTTGACTTAGTTTCTGTACCTTTGCTTGAGAGAATTATTTTTAACTAGTTATTAGCATTTAAATCCTTGACAAACACATTTACTGTGAATATGAAATTAACTACTGTTTTGTTTTCTCAGGTTAATGTGACTGACTTAAAGAAATTACTTAGAAAAAAAGAATTACTTAGAATTTTAAATTTGTAATTCGTTATATATCTTATGTGTGTTGGTACCTATCATTAACTTAATGAAAATTAAATATAATCTATTTAATCATATTTATTTATAGATTTAAAATAAACTCTTTCTGGAATGCATTAGAATTAATAATGAATAAAGATATATTTCATATTATTTGGATCATATTTTGCTTAAGATAGTATAGCTATCATGAATCTCATTTCTTTTTCTTTTCTTGTATTTTCAGCTAAAATTGATCAAGAGGCAGAGGAAAACTCACTGACAGAGACTCATAAATGGTGAGAAATTACTTTCCTTTAATATAAAAATTTATTCTCAGAATAGGTTTATAAAGTACTTATTAGTATATCTCAAGGACCCAATTATTAGCTCAGTTTTTATTTTTAAGCATAAAAGAAAAAGAAAATAATAGTTTACTTTAATATTATATTGAATTTCTGAATTTTATTTTTATGACTCTGGATGATGTATCAAATTATTGTGAATACCTTAGTACCTTCTCTTTTGGATGAGATTTAGGACTGTGGAAGTACAAGAGAAGGGAAGATAGCAGGAACCTGTTTCAAGAAAGAAGGGTGAAGAGTTTGGTTATAGGGAACTATTGAGTTTAAGTAGGAAGCCAGGAGCTTCCGTTGCATAAACTTTTGCTTTCAGAATGGAGATTTGCAATCATGAGTAAGTGAGCATAGAAGAGTATCTCACAAATCTCTTGGTTCCTCTGCCTCAGTTTTCTCCTTTCTCTCTGTATTAGGCAGTGTTCTCCAGAAAACAGAACCAATAGGATGTACGTGTGTGTGTGTGTGTGTGTGTGTGTGTGTGTGTGTGTGTGTGTACAGAGAGACTGAGAGAGATTAGGGAATTGGCCCATAGTGGGCTGGAAAGTCCTAAAAGGAGTTAGTTAATGTTAACAATCTTGAGTCTGAAAGCATTCTAGAGACAGAATTCCAGAATTTCTTCCTATTAGAGTAACCACAGTCTTTTTTTCTTAAGACCCTCAACTGCTTGGATGAGGCCCATCCACATTATGGAGGGTAATGTGCTTTCCTCAAAGTCTACTGATTTAAATGTGAATCACATCTTAAAAATATTTTCGTAACATATACATCGATGTTTAACCCAAAACTGGTTGCCGTACCTAGCCAAGCTGACACATCAAATTAACCACCACACTCTCTAAAGAAGTCTGATTACTCTTGAAGGAGAATTCTGATTAAAGAAGTTCTTTGCCATTACTTTATTAGGCAAGATCCTGTATATTCTGTGAACAGATACCACGTTTTTCATTGTTTATTTAATATGACATATTGTGCTAGACAAATTGGTAAAGAGAATTGTTCAGTTTCAATGAAAAGCAAAAACAGGTGAAGACCAATGGCTTCCGGGGAAGATGGCAGAGTAGGAGGACCCTAAGCTCATCTGGTCCCATGGAAACAACTAGATAACAGCCACATCAGTGTAAATAAGTCAGAAAATTACCCAAAGATTGGCAGGACAGACTCTTGATAACTAAATGTAGAGAAGAGAAGAGGCCACACTGAAGAGAGTAGGAAGTGTGGAAACACAGTTGGGAGCTAAGGAGACCCATGGGACCATCCATGGGAGGGCGAGACTCCACTGGCATAGCATGGAAAGGGGAGAGAAACAGATTCTCACACCAAAGATCCTACATGGGAAAGATGAATCCCCATAAGATCTGGCTTTGAAAACCAGAGGGGCCAAATTTCAAGAGGTCTTAAAATCAGCAGGGCTTAAACCCTGGAACATTAAAAATCAGCAGGGTCCTGCAAGAGCCAGTAGGGCAAACAGAGAGGAACTTGAATCCCCACCCTTAAAGAGACAGCAAAACAAAAAGCCCTATTGAGATACAGCATAGAAGCAGCAGTTTGAAAAACTCCTGCAGTGTATGGGAGGGAGATTTGTTTACTAATATCAGAGCATATGCTGGAAGGTGCAGGGATCCTTGGGAGATTTTTTCAGGAACAAAGGAACTGGTGAGCACCATTTCGCTCCCCCAACCCATAGCCTAGACACATGACACCTTTGGGAGCCTGCATTACACAATACTCGCTACCTAACCTGATAAGAGCAAGCCCAGCCCTAGCATTCTGTGGACACTCCTTCCAGCCAGGCCTCAGCTCCAGGTTCCCTTCCACAGTAGACCCATGCAAACCTTGCTAACACTGAGCATCCTGCCCATGCATGCTTCTGTGCATACACCCCCTCCAACCCTGCCTGCTTCAGTCCCCAGGAGGTGCAGGTCCCCTCCTGCCTAAGTGGACCTTGCTGACACCTTGCTCCCCACTTTCACTGTGTCCTGAAGTTCAGTGCTACTGCAAATCTGACAGACACTTGATAAGACTCAACTTAAGCCCAACGTGGCCCTAGACTGACCCACTAACACCACAGGGACCAAACCCTGCCCACAACAAGCAAAGAGAGCCATTGCAGAGAACTGGACTGAAGACAAAAGCAGCTCAGCCACAACAGAAGTGTGCATGCAACACACATAGGAGATACCCCTGAAGCATCAGGTTCTGGTAAACAGAGGATATTGCACTGCAGGACACTACAGGACCTCTTCTTTTTAAGACCACTACTGTCAAGAGCAGAAGATGTAACTGACTTTTCTAGCATGTAGAAACAGGCACAGAGTTAGACAAAATGAGGAAACAGAGGAGTAAGTCCTGAGTGAAACAACAGGACAAAATCACAGCAAAAGAGCTATACAGAACAGAGATCAGTAATATGCCTGATAGAGAATTTAAAGTAATGATCATAAAGATAGTCACTGGACTTGAAGAAAGAGTGGAGGACCTCAGTGAGACTCTTAACACTCTTAACAAAGAGATAGAAAACATAAAAAAGAACAAATCAGAGATGAAGAACTCAGTAAATGAAATTAAAAATACACTAGAAGGAATAAATAGTAGGCTAAAGGAAGCAGAACAGATCGGTGACATGGATGACAGAGTAATGGAAAATAATCAAGCTGAAGAGGAAAGAGAAAAAAAATAATAAAAAATGAAAATAGACTAAGGGACCTCAGTGATACCATCAAGTATAATAACATTCTCATTATAGGGATCCCAGAAGGAGAAGAGAGAGAAAAAGGGGCAGAAAATTTGTTTGAAGAAATAATAGCTGAAAACTTCCTGAATCTGGGAAAGGAAACAGAAATCCAGATCCAGGATGCACAGAGATCCCCCAACAAAGTCAACCCAAGGAGGTCCACACCAAGACACAGCAAATAAAATGGCAAAAAGTAGTGATAGAGAATTTTTAAAGCAGCAAAAGAAAACAGTTACATACAAGGGAAACCCCATAAGGCATTCAGCGTTGTTTGGTTTTTTGTTGTTTTTTAGCAGAAATTTTGCAGTCCAGAAAGGAGTGGCATGATATATTCAAAGAAAGAAATGTGCAGCCAAGAATACTCTATGCAGCAAGGCTATCATTCAGAATAGAAAGAAAAATAAAGAGCTTCCCAGACCAAAAAAAAAAAAAGTTAAATTCATGACCACTAAAGGGAATTAAGAGGCACAAACTTCCAGTTATAAAGTAAATAAATCATGGTGATGAAAGGCAGAGCATAAGGGAATATAGTCAATAATACTGTAATAATGTATGGTGACAGATGGTGACTACATTGATCATGGTGAGCATTTTTTATGTATATAACTGTTGAATCCCTATGTTGTACACCTGAAACTAACATAATATTACGTCAACTATATTTCAGAGTAAAAAAAAAACAGCAATAAAAAAAAAAGAACCTATGTCCTTACATCTAGTGACTTAGATCTTTTTTCCTACTATGTGTTTTGTAAATAAATACACATCCTCTTAATGTCAAAAAAAAAAAAATTCATGACCACTAAACCAGCCCTACAAGAAATGTTAAAGGGGACTCTTTGAGTAAAAAGGAAAGACCATAGAGAGGAGTAACAAATGTAGGAAACACAAAAGCAGTAAAAATAAGTATATCTGTAAAAGTCAATCAAGGTATTAACAAAATAAGAGGATGTAAAGTATGACACCATATACCTAAAATGTGAGGGGGAGAAGAGTAAAGAATGGACCCAAACTTAAGGGACCAACAAGTTAATATAGACTGCTATATGCAGAAGTTGTTATATACAAACCTAATGGTGACCACAAATGAAAAACCAGTAATAGATATGCAAAAAAGTAGAACGGCATCCAAGTATATCACTGAAGAAAACCAGCAAACCATGAGAGAAGAAAGCAAGAGAAGAACTACAAAAACCATTAAACAAGTAACAAAATGGCAATAAGTACATATCAATCAACAATTACTCTGAATGTAAATGGACTAGATGCTCCAATCAAAAGGCAGAGAATGACAGAATGGATGGCAAAGCAAGACCCATCTCTGTGCTGCCTGCAAGAGACTCATTTCAGACCTAAAGACACATACAGATTGAAAGTGAAGGGGTATATGAGGAATTCTTAATCTCAGGAAACAAACTGAGGGTTGCTAGAGTAGTGGGAGTTGGGAGAGATGGGGTGGGTGATAGACATTGGGAAGGGTATGTGCTATGGTGAGCGCTGTGAATTGTGTAAGACTGTTGGATCACAGACGTGTACCTCTGAAACAAATAATACATTATATGTTAAAAAAAGAAGAAGAAGAAGATGATAGCAGGAGGGGAAGAATGAAGGTGGGGGAAATCAGAGGGGGAGATGAACCATGAGAGACTATGGACTCTGAAAAACAAACTGAGGGTTCTAGAGAGGAGGGGGTGGGGGGATGGGTTAGCCTGGTGATGGGTATTAAGGAGGGCACGTTCTGCATGGAGCACTGTGTGTTATACGCAAACAATGAATCATGGAACACTAAAAAAAAAAAAAAAGAAAGAAAGTGAAGAGGTAGAAAAACATGTATCATGCAAATGGAAGTGAAAAGAAAGCCAGGGTAGCAATACTTCTACTGGACGAAATAAACTTTAAAACAAAGACTGTTAACAGGAGAGAAAAAAGGACACTATGTAATAATAAATGGAAAATCCAAGAAGAAAATGTAACAATTGTAAGTATGCACCCAACATGGGAGCACCCAAATATGTAAAGCAGGCAATAACAAACATAAAGGAAGTAATTGATAGTAATAACAATAGTAGTAGGGGACATTACGTCCACTCACAGCAATGGACAGATCATTCAAACAGAAAATCAACGCGGAAACAGTAATAGCTTTGAATGACATATTGGACCAGAAGGGTCTAACAGATATATTCAGAATATTCCATCCTAAAACAGCAGAATACATATTCTTTTCAAGTGCACATGGAACATTTTCCAGAACAGATCACATATTAGGCCACAAAACAAGTCTCAACAAATTCAAAAACATCAAAGTCATACCATGCATATTTTCTGACTACAATGCTATGAAAGTAGAAATCAACCACAAGAAAAATTCTGGAAAAACCACAAATACATGGAGGTTAAATAATGTGCTACTAAACAATGAATGGGTCAACCAGGAAATAAAAGAAGAAATAAAAAAGTACATGAAAACACAACAGTACAGGGACGCCTGGGTGGCTCCATTCGGTAAGCATCTGCCTTCGGGTCAGGTCATGATCCCAGGGTCCTGGGATCGAGTCCTGCATCGGGCTCCTTGCTCAGCAGGGAGTCTGCTTCTCCCTCTCCCTGCTGCTCCCTCTGCTTGTGTGCACTCTCTCTCATAAATAAATAAATAAAATCTTTAAAAAAAAAAAGAAAAGAAAACACAACAGTACAAAATCTTTAGGATGTAACAAAAGCTGTTCTAAGAGGGAAGTTTAGAGCAAGACAGGCCTAACTCAAAAAGCAAGAAAAATCTCAAATAAAAAACCTAACCTTACACCTAAAGGAGGTAGAAAAAAGAACAAACAAAACTCCAAACCAGTAGAAGGAAGAAAATAATAAAGATTAGAAATAAATTACCTAGAAAGTAAAAACAAAATAATAGAACAGTTCAATGAAACCAGGAGCTCTCTTTGAAAAGATAAACAAAATTTATAAACCTTTAGTTAGACTCATCAACAAAGGAGAAAGAGAGAGAGAGGGAGAAGATTCAAAACAACAAAATCAGAAATGAAAGAGGAGAAATAACAACGGGCACCACAGAAATACAAAGGATTGTAAGAGAATATTATGAAAAATGATATGCCAACAAATGGACAACCTAGAAGAAATGGAATTGCTAGAAACATATAACCAAACTGAACCAGGAAAAAATAGAAAATCTGAACAGACTGATTACTAGCCACGAAATTGAATCAGTAATCAAATAACTCCCAACAAACAAAAGTCCAGGACCAGATGGCTTCACAGGCAAATTCTACTGAACATTTAAAGAAGAGTTAATACCTGTTCTTCTCAAACTATTCCAAAAATTGAAGAGGAAGAAAAACTTCCAAATTCACTCTACGAGGCCAGCATTACCCTGATACCAAAACCACATAAAGACATTACAGAAAAAAGAGGCCAGTATCTGTGATGAACATAGATGCAAAAATCTTGAACAAAATTTCAGCAAATTGAGTCTAATAATATGTTTAAAAATCATTCACAATCAAGTCGGATTTATTGCTGGGGTGCAAGGGTGGTTCGATATTCACAAATCAATCAACATGATACATTATATCAACAAGAGAAAGTATAAAAAGCATATGATCTTTTCAATAGACTCAGAAAGAACATTTGACAAAGTACATCTAAATCATGATAAAACCCTCCACAAAGTAGGTTTAGAAGGAGCATTCTTCAAAATAATAAAGGCCATTAATGAAAAACCCACAGCAAACATCATACTCAATGGTGAAAAACTGAGAGCTTTTCCCCTAAGAACAAGAAAAGGACAAGGATGTCCACTCTTACCACTTTTATTCAACATAATACTGGAGGTTCTAGCCACAGAGATAAGTCAAGAAAAATTAATAAAAGTGATGTAAATCAGTAAGGAAGAAATAAAGCTTTCACTATTTGCAGTGACATGATACTGTATGTAGAGAACCTGAAAGGCTCCACCACTGGAGTCTAATACTAAAACTGATAAATGAATTCAGTAACATTGCAGGACACAAAATCAATGTACAGATCTGTTTCATTTCTATACACTAATTACAAAGCATCAGAAAGAGAAATTAAGAAAACAATCCCATTTAGAATTGCACCCAAAATAATAAAATACCTAGGAATAAACTTAATCAAGGAGGTGAAATCCTTTACTCTGAAAACTATGAAACGTTGATGAAAGAAATTAAAGATAACAGAAACAAAGATAAAAGATATCCCATGCTCATGGATTGGAAGAACAAATATTGTTAAAATATCTATACCACCCAGAGCAATGTACAGATTTAATGCAATGTCTATCAAAATACCAACAGAATTTTTCATAGAATGAGAACAAATAATCCTAAAATTTTTATGGAATGCCAAAAGACCATGAATAGCCAAAGCAGTCTTGAAAAAGAACAAAACTGGAGGTATCACAACCCTAGATTTCAAGATATATCACAAAGCTGTAGTAATCAAAGCAGTATGGTACTGGCACAAAAAGAGACACATAGATGAATGGAACAGAAAAGAGAGCCCAGAAATAAACCCATGACTATATGATCAATTAATCTTTGACAAGGGAGTCAAGATTATGTAATGGGAAAAACGCAATCTCTTCAGCAAATGGGTGTTTGGAGAACTGGAAAGCTACATGGAAAAGAATGGAACTGGAGCACTTTCTTATGCCATATACAAAAATAAGCTCAAAATGGATTATGAACCTCAGTGTGAGACCTGAAACCATAAAAATCCTAGAAGAGAACACAGGCAGTAATTTTCTGACATTAGCCACAGCAACATTTTTTCTAGATATGTCTCCTGAGGCAAAGGAATCAAAAGCAAATATAAACTATTGAGACTACATCAAAATAAAAACCTTCTGCCCAGCAAAGGAAAGATTCAACAAAACTAAAAGACAACCTAATGAATGGGAGAAAATATTTGCAAATGACCTATCCAATAGAGGGTTAGTATCAAAACATGTAAAGAACTCATATGCAGCGCCTGGGTGGCTCAGTTGGTTAAGCCTTCAGTTCAGGTCATGATCTCAGGGTTCTGGAATTGAGCCCCACATCTGGCTCCCTGCCCAGTGGGGGGGTCTGCTTTTCACTCTCCCTCCATCCCTACTGCCCTCACCCCCCCCCGCTCATGCTCTCTCTCTCTCAAGTAAATATATAAAATCTTAAAAAAAAAAATCCTACAACTCAACCCACACAATCATAAAATAATCCAATTAAAAATGAACAGAAGACCTCAACATACATTTCTCCAAAGAAGACATCCAGATGGCCAACAGACATGTGAAAAGATGCTCAACATCACTTATCATCAAAGAAATGCAAATCCAAACTACAGTGAGATATCACTTTACAATTGTCACAGTGGCCAAAATAAAAAACACAACAAACAAATGTTGGTAAGGATACTGAGAAAAAAGGAACCTTCATGCCCTGTTGGTAGGAATGCTAACTGATGCAACTACTAGGGAGGTTCACCAAACAAATAAAAATTTAATTACTATATGATCCAGTAATTCCACTTCTGGGTAATTACCCAAAGAATATGAAAATACTAATTTGAAAAGATATATGCACCCCTATGTCTATTGCAGCATTATTTATAATAGCCACATTATGGAAACAGCCCACATGTCCATTGATAGATGAATAAAGAAGATATGGTATATATACAATAGAATATTACTCAGCCGTAAGAATGAAATCTTGCCATTTGCAACAACCTGGATGTATCTAGAGAGTATAATGCATAGTGAAATATATCAGTCAAAGACAAATACTATAGGATTTTACTCATATGTAGAATTATGAAACAAAACAAAGAAAAAAAGAGACTAACCAAAAAACAGACCCTTAACTATAGAAAACAAACTGACGGTTTCCAGAGGGAGGTGGGTCAGTAGATGGATGAAATATGTGAAGGGGATTAACAGTACACTTACCACAATGAGCCCTGAGTAAGGAATTGCTGAATCACTATATTGTACACCTGAAACTAATACAGCATTGTACATCAACTATACTGGAATAAAAAAAGTCCTTAAATTATGACAAACAGGAATTTCAGTTAGTTACATGAAAGAAAAACTGCCTAATGACCAAACTGTTGGTGAAAGAGCCGTCTTTTATAATTAAACAATCCTGAAATTCAAAAATAAAAATAAAGGGGTGCCTGGGTGGCTCAGTCCATTAAGTGTCCAGTTCTTGGTTTCAGCTCATCACAATCTCATGGGTCATGGGATTGAGCCCAGTGTTGGGCTCCAAGCTCAGCAGGGAGTCTGCTTGAGGATTCTCTCCCTCTGCCCCTCCCCCTGCTTGCTTGCTCCCTCTCTATCTCTCTCAAATGGATAAGTAAATCTACAAAAATAAATAAATAAATAAATAAATAAAAATAAGAATAATGAATCATAAGAAACACTTCTCAAAGAAATAAATCTTTGTTCCATGTTTGTAGCAATCGTACATGACCAGGTCAGCAATCAATAGTAATTCTATTCAGGAAGGCAGTGTAACCCTGGCCTCATGGCCTTGGAGTTCAAATCCTGCTCTTCATGTGTTAGCTCTGTGATTTTGGGCCAATACTGTAACTCCAGGATAATAGTACCTACTCTGGAGGTAAGAATTAAGTTAGTGAATATTTGCCAGATGCTTAGTTTGTGGATGTTAATTGCTATATTATATTCACATTATTATATTAATTAGAGATTAGAAAACATTTGGTAATAGAAACCACAGACAGATTTCAGATTCAGGTCATGTCTTTATCTGTTTGATTCATGTTCTTCACTGTCTCCATTGGGTCAGACATTGGACAGCCTCGCAGGGTCATGGAACATAGATTTTGGTATCACATCTGTATGTCTGCACTTGCTCCAAAGTGCTGGCACTGTGGCTTCAAGGATTTACCATAACTTTTTAATCTTTGTCCTTATCTGTGAAATAAGAGAAGCAATACCTAGATGTAAATTGGGTGGAGATAATCCAAAATAATTAGATGAGTTATATCTATCTATCTATCTATCATCTATCTATCTATATTTATATATGTAGAACCTCCTTGTCATATAGATTTTACTAAAATACTTGAACTTAGGATATGGACTTCCAGAATGAACTCTCATCCCCAAAAACGAACATCTAACTGGAGAAAATTATGTAAAACAATCATTTAACATCTCCAGAGAATGTTCTAAGGGCATCCAGCAAATGGAGAATCATTCATTCTCAAGACAATCTACTTAATCTTGGCAAGAACAGTGGGAGTCTGTGGCATTGAAGCCACAACCCATTCTTTCTAGTTTGATCTTAGGGAAACTGCAGGTGCCCTCTCCCTGGCTACCAGTCTGTCATTCACCCTGGGTCAGCAGACTGCATCCCACCAGCTGCAGCTTACTGCAGAAGTTCTAGCCTAAACTAAAATGTAGAGAGGAGGGGCTCCTTTCCTCAACCCAGCCTCCATTTGCAAGATGTAAGCTCTCCCCCTGGGGTGGCAGACCAAGAATATTGGGCCCCAAATTTTCCACCCCAGCTGACTATTAGGATGAGGGATCTGTATACAGCAAGAAGTGCAAGCCAAGAAAACTAGGGGCTACCCACCTCAGCTCCTGCTTGTTGAGCAGAAGTCTCACTTTGGGACAAGTGGGCCACTGTCTCACCTCTAATTTTAGCTCTTGTGCAGAGACACAGAGATCCTGCCCAGAGGTCTGCAGCTCTGTCTGAGAGGACTGACTTTGGAACAGAGGAGAATTCCATGCCTAAATGTTGAAACAATGGCGGTCTTAGTGTAAAGCAATTAAGAGGGAACGCACAGCTCCAGGATATAAGGAGCAACAAACAAAATGGTTAAGCAGTCAGAAGTTTAACAGAAAGAACCAGGGAAGGAGATAGCCAAGAAGGGATCCTCCTGGGATCACAGCCCACCCTAGGGGTGGGGAAGGCTGTGCGTAACTTTACAAGGCACCTACTCAGGAACCATCAGACCAGGATGTGTAGCAGACTTGCCGACAGTCCCCAGGATGCGTACAGATCCATCAGCCAATGATAGAAAGCCTCCCTGGCCTTAGGGGCTTCAGTGTAACCTCTGACCAATCATTTGCTGAACAGTATCTATCTGACCCAGGGCAGCTTTTAGAAAGGTAGGCTTAAAATAAAATCACGCACATGCCTGGCAGTCTGGAAGTACATCAGCCTCAGCTGAATTCACTGCTTTTCCTAGAGCTGTGTATGCAAGCAGGCAGAAGCGTTTCTTCCTGACGTGCTGAAGGGGTTTCACTCAGCCAGGCCGGCTGGTTCCTCTCCTGCAGCTGAGGGATTGGTGGATTTAACCCAGATCCTAGAGTCTTGGGGCTCCCTCCTTGGCCATTTTGTAAACCATCCCATTCCCACCCCTAGCAGTAGATCACCAAGTGTTCTCTCTACCAGTGACCCAAGACCCAAGACCTCAGGCTTTTACAGTTTCTTTGTGCAGAAACCCCTCTACCTAACCCTCCCATCACCCCCCCAAAATCCCCCAAATTTAAAACAAAATGCCAACTCTCTACTCTCTGTTTTATCTCTGTGAGTTGCCTAGGCAAGACCCTGAAGGAGAGGAGAGCTGAGCCAGGAATGTGTATTCAGGCAGATAGCTTCTCAGTCTCTAGTCCCTCCTTTATTTTCTGTTTATTACGGGTTATTATTATGTTCTATGTGTCATATTATTAAGCCAGCTGCAATCCATTTTGGAGGTAAGATGGTATATAAACACACTGATTCTACTTGGTCTGCATGTTTAAGTACCAGCAAAGCTGAACTTTTTCATTTTCCTGACTTTGAGGCAGCAAATACACAGGGAAGTTTTGGTTGTATGAATATACTGAAAGCATCTTAATCAAAGGAATTTCTTTGTAAGGTTCTGTTTTTATCTCAACAATGCTGTTACAGCACAAGATGCTTTATTTTTATTTTTTTTAAGATTTATTTGTCAGAGAGAGAGAGAGCACAAGCAGGGTGAACGGCAGACAGAAGGAGAAGAAGACTCTCCACTGAGCAGGGAGCCCAATGCGGGACTTGATCCCAGGACCCCAAGATCATGACCTGAGCCGAAAGCATACGCTTAACTGACTGAGCCACCCAGGCGTCCCAACACAAGACATTTTAGTTTTACTTTGTACCCTATCACAAGAGGCCCAGTGACAATCAGTGACAAATTATGTTCTTTCATTTTTAGAACTAGTTGAGAGTCATTTACAGGTCATTGTGATAGCTGAGTTGGGCTATAAGTGTCTTTTTTTTTTTTAAGATTTTATTTATTTGACAGAGAGAGAGGAAACACAAGCAGGGAGAGTGGGAGAGGGAGAAGCAGGCTCCCCACTAAGCAGGAAGCCCGATGTGGGGCCCGATCCCAGGACCCTGGGATCATGACCTGAGCCGAAGACAGATGTTCAGTGACTGAGCCACCCAGGCGCCCCAATGGGCTATAAGTGTCTTGAGGATCATATTGTGATGGAACTTTCCTGTTTCTCAAAGTTTTTGAGGCAATTTAGCATTCCACACACGCTACTGTTGTTATGAAAGAAGGCAAGCCAGTGCAGCGGACAGGGCCCTGAGAGCTCTACCTTAGAATTGCAATTGGAAAAACCACAGAAAGTGCCTTGGCCTCAGCTTCCTTGTGTATAAAAGGCATATAACCTCCTCCTCCTTTCTATCTTCTAGGGCTTTCTATCTTCTAGGAACAGAATACCTTGCTTGTTCTTTGCAAGATACAAAGTTTCCTCAAGTTCCCTCAAGTGAGGCTAGTAAGAGACCTTTACTAGAAAAGTGTGTTCATGAAAATGTTTTATAAACTACACAAATTCAATCAGCAAGTTGAAAGGAATTATATACTAATTCATTGGTGTTATATGCAACTAATGAATACATCAAAAACTAATGATGTACTATATGTTGGCTAACTGAACATAATAATAAAAAAAAATAAATAAATAAAATGGATAGGTGAACTTTTATCTAGGTACTAATTAGAATTTTTTTTCTATAATGGAATATTATGGGTTTTTGGGGTCATCTTACGATTTCCTTACAAAATAAAAATATTCAAAAGAATATTTTTTAAAGCAAATCAGACTTTTTCTCATGTTCCATTTGTTAGCATGACAGTTTTATATGCTAATGTTGTCTGTTTACTCATACATTTTTTGCTATTAACCTGAGAAGTGAGACTGTGTTCCTATTTCACATGAACAAAAATATATAGCTTTTGAAAAAAATAGTTTGACTGAACTCTTCAATTCTCCAGAAAGTAAGACAACTGAGCAGATGATTCTTGAACCTTACCCAAAACCCAAATACAAATCGGATGAACATACTCTCATCTTCAGATGATTTCACTGGGCAAGCCAAACTATCATATTGTATTATAAGATGGATTTCAGCAGAATCTTGTTAAGGTTGGCTGCATACACACTGTATGTGTTTATTTCAGCTTCTGCTTTTATTTTATTTTTAATTAACATAAGCAGCTCTCTTCAATTGTGGAAAAATATCACCAGACCAAGTATGTTGTTTTTATTTTCCCACAGAATTACTCAGTGTCTGTCTCAGCTTACAGGGAGGGAATGTAGGGATTCTGGATTTGTCTAATAAATGGCCATTCCTTTATAACTCTATTTAAAGAATAATGAGAGTGGGAGGTATAAAATTGGCTTCTGATACTCAGAGATCCTTATTTGTAAGTTGTGGCTAACTTAAAATTTTTCTTAGAATTTTTTTTTTATTAAATTCCACTGGTAAAATACGGGCGCCTGAGTGGCTCAGTTGGTTAAGCGACTGCCTTTGGCTCAGGTCATGATCCTGGAGTCCCTGGATCGAGTCCTACATCGGGCTGCCTGCTCGGCAGGGAGCCTGCTTCTCCCTCTGACCCTCCCCACTCTCATGTGCTCTCTGTCTCTCTCATTCTCTCTGTCTCAAATAAATAAATAAAATCTTTAAAAAAAAAAATTCCACTGGTAAAATACATATTTTATGGTGAAACTGGCTTTTGGAATAGAAAAAGAGCAGATTTTAGAAACCATTTGTTTCAGCTATCAGTTCCTTTAGTTTCACTAAATTTATTATTCTGGCATCAATAAAGCAGGTGGAAATGACTAAAAGTAAGTTTTGAATTATAACTATTACATTAGATAACTTACCTTTGTCAGTTAATTTACATGATGTTCCAGATAAAGGAAAAAAGGGGAGAAAGGTATAATTAACTTGGGATACCTTATGTGGTAATGGAAAACAAAGTAATTTGTTTGTACCACTTCTTCATTTTAAAAGGACTATTTCATTTTTCTAGGAAGTTTGTGATTTTTCTTATAGATTAAAACATTCGTTTCAAAGATGTTTCTATTTTTCAACAGGACATATATCCTACTGAAATTTTTATGTAAAGTTCTGTTTTTAAAATGTGTTTCAGAATGAAAGTCCCCACCCCCACCCCAGGAGCTAAAGACAAGAGAACGAGTAAAAATGTAATTAATCTAATCATAAATGAGACAACAGTACATTTGTTAAGTAAATTAGCAATTATTATAATCGTACTTATAGAATTAACAAATCAACGTGCTTTATTTTGGCATTAGGATGTAATGAAGAACAACTGTATAGTTTTAACATACGCTTAATGTACCTCGTGCTACCAATTTTTTTTTTAATTTTTAAATAGAATACACTAGTTCTCTACCCTCCCCCATTTAATACAAATAATAACAAAGGCAATTGGAAACAACCAGTAATAAAAGGCGAGAAATAGTAGGGGAAGAAAACACCCTTGTGAAAGAATTTTCAATCACATGTTTAAAAAAATAAATACTATTTCTGTGTGTAACGTTGCTTGAGTGGTATTTTACCAAAGCCAAGATTGCATAACGAATGAGTTGAAATGGAAAATTCATCTTTCGTGCAAAATAGAGACAAAATAAAGGAAAGAAAGAAAAGGAATGTTGGTTCCAATCATTTCATATAGTATGTAACTGTTCATTTGTCATGGGAGAGAAAATATTTAATCAGTCCTGAAATGATGCACACATACTTTATCATGTTTAGTGACTTTTAGAGTGTCAGTTTGTAAAGTGTTTATCCAAGGAATGGACTTCTGGCACATGGATAAAATGAAAAGTGAAATGTTTAGTTCATAATAGGCATATTTTCCAGTATCTTTCTGAGTAACTACCCAGAGATGAATAGAAAGACTACAGGTCTGTGTTTATCTGGCTTATGCTGGCAGACCAGGCAGGCTCCAGCCTGGTATTAAAACTGAAGTGACATGGAATGTCTTTGCAAAACCCCCAAACAATTACATCATTCTCTTAACAATATTGATAAAGTAAAACAAAGTTGGAGTTTGTTATTTTCCAATTTGGATTTCTGGTTAACTACTTCAAATCCCGCCAGGAGGTTTACCATTCGGAGGCCCATATGAGGAAGTCTTCCTAGGATCAGTGGTAGACGCTGTGTTCCATACCTTTTACTTTCAGGCCAGGTGGTAAAGTTTAGGGATGGCACTTTTCTTTGTACAAAGGGATTTTCTTCTGTGGCTGTGTTATTTAAATTTTTATAAAATCCATTGATTTTTAATAATGCAGGAGCCTATGACACCTGGTGCCGATTTGCTGGCCTTTGTCACTTATAAAAAGTATTTGTGTTGGTCTCTCTTGAAAGTTTTTGTTAGCTTTTGTGTATTCCAAATAGAAGAACTTTAGGACCGTCTCCCTCAGAGTTTGGCATTTTGGTTGCTAATTATAAAGGGAAAAAAGTATATCACAGAATTACTGCCCTTTTGAAAAGTTTTGTTTTCAAAATAGAAACTTACCTTGTTGTGTAGAGTTGAGATCTTCTCCATTCCAGTGTTCAAAAATCTATTTGGGCCTTGTATAGACTAAAGAAGCTACGTTCTCCAACTTGATAGAAGTTAAAACTCCTAAAGTTTTATCCTAACCAAGGAGAGTAATGAAATCACCATATTCTCATTGGGGATACTGACAGCTATGTTCTTACAGGGGGTGGGGAGGGTGAAGATAATGCAAGAAAGACAGATTATGCTATTTTGACCACTGATTTTTATATTTTAGAAAATAGAAAGTAGAAATGGTAGGGGTTAATTCAAGTTAGCAGGTGTGTTTGACTGTAGTATCGTGACTCAAATCCATTAGGGTTGTATGGTTTGAGAAACTATGCTTCTAGGATGGTAGATTCTAGAAAAACAGTTGAACAAAAGTAGTCTAAAATCACTTTCAGAGGGAGGACAAGATTTTTTCTGGGAGAATGAATCTAAGAGAAAACAAAATCGTTCTAGGTGACTTTATACACACATTTCATTAGGCCAATTACAGATCTGCTTTAAAAATGGTTGTTAGAGGGCTCATTTGGTTACACATTACAGAGAACTACCTTAAATTAAGTCATACCTCCAAAGGGATTCTCAGAGCCCTCTGGAGTCCAAGGTAAAGTAAGCAGCCTCAGAAGGGGTGGGAATGAAGCGGGTAAAAAGCAGAGGGTCCCATCCCTGGCCAGGTGTATAGTGGAATGGTTAACAAATCCAGGTTTACCCCCCCCCCTTTTTTTTTTACAAAGTTGTTTAATTTGGAGAAAGTTATTGAAACTCTCTCTACCTCCATTTCCTTATTTCTAGAATTTCCTTATTTCTAAGGAAATATTTCTAAAATGAAGAGAATAATAGAACAGTGCCTAACACAGAAAAAGCGTGATATAATTACTTGATATTATTGTTACTTTTTGATGTTTATCATACTGACTTGCCAATAATGGCTCAAGTTTGAATTTTCACTGTTGTGATTGTTGCAAATTCTCAAAAGGGTGAATCTGATTGACTCCTAGACAGCTGACATGGGCTGCCCCAGCATGGGCTATGGATGAGGCAGGTTTTCTAAAGTTAACAACCAGCAATATAAGAAAATAAAGGTTGAAAGAGATAATTTCGTGAATAGTGAATGAGCTTTTATAAACTGATTTTGTGTGTGTGTGAGAACTACATCATAAAACACATATCCTCTCACTTTTTGTTGCCTATTATTGCTTGCATCAGATATGGATAAACTTAAATGAACAATAGCATTATGAATTTTTTTGACTGGTTTGCACACCACTTGTTCTGAAAGGCAACATAATTATAGACTGAGGCCAGTAGAAATTACGCTGCATTTACCTTGAGGATTTTTAATCAGAGGTGGAGCAGGCTCATAAGTATATATCCTGGCCCCCCTGAAGTTGTGTATCTGCAGAAAGTGTCAAGGAGGAAGATAACAACCTTTCAGGTCCATGGCATGCTAATTAGTCTTTCTGATCTTGGTTTCCATTTGTTGTGAGAAGTAGTGTGATCATATAAATATTGTATTTAACACAGTAGCTAAACATGCAGTATGTGTACAATAAACACTGCTTTTTCCCAAAGAGTATGCATTTTTCTGCTTTTCAAACAGCAATTGCTTTTAATGGTCCACGGTTTTCCACAGCTTCTCTACTTCCTCCCCCAAATAACATCAGCCCATCTGGGTGAGACCACAAGGTCACACTCCTACTCCTGGTCACACAGTCTCCTAAACAGAAACATTTGCATATTTGCAATGAAAATATATTTAATCCCTCTGGTAATACTGTGGTGTGGAAATTCCATCTATACCAATTTTTGAAAGAGTAAGATTATTATTGGCACATATAAAGCCCTAGATTAGCGTGAATAGATATAGATTCTGCATTCTACTTCCAGAAAGTTGCCAAACCTTATTGTATATTATTTAGCCCACTAAAACAGTTCCCAATGTGACTGGGGATTATATTTAGGTGTTATGAAAATATGTCCTTACAAAGTAATTGATCAAGTCTTTTTGTTTATTTTTGTTTGTAGTCTTTACATTGCTTAGCAATAAAATCATGAGTATTTGGGGGAAAAAATTCATGAATTCTTTGATTTGAGGATATTGAAATCAAGTTAAAGAAAATGAGAATATGTGACATGGTTTTCAAGATTGATCTAAAAAACTGTATGAGAAACTAGGCCAGAAGATTCTTGACTTTGAGTTACTCACAGTCAAGAATCCAACAGGAAGAGAGCATAGGATGAAAAAGGCAATAAAAGATCAGAAAATAAGTTTAATAAACAGAAAAAAGGAGAACACCAGAAGATGAAGATGGTAAAGACATTGCAACAACTACTGTATTTTTTCTTTTTTTATACTAGGGTGTTGTATCTAGTAGAGGGTCATAGCCATGTTATTTTTTTAAGACCTGAAATGTAGACTTGACTCTTTTAAGATTGATTTTCATTCCAAGTATTCAATTACAGTTGAAAGTGAGGCTGCATCAAGGTAATAGAGGTACTTTGTAGTCAGTTATTTAGAGAACCTAAAATATTAGCCCATTAAAAATAAGAACCAGAAAACTGTGAATCTCATATCTGGTATAACCAAAAGAAAAAAAGATCAAAACTCCTTTGTACCTCCAAGCCTGCCCTCCAAAACTGAGCTACTTTTGCTTCTGAAGGCTCTCAGATCCTCCAGTCATGTCTCTGGAGAAACAGGACCTTGTAGGTTGACATACATATTTTTAAAAGCTGTGTTAAAGACCTTTTAATTTCTAAATATAAAATGTAGGTTTCATTTTTTTTCAAAACTCATGCAACTTATCTTTCTTTTCTTCCATTTAGTTACATCCCATATGTTCCTGGTTAGATAGGAATAAATTAAGATAATATTCCAAACCTCTCAATTTATTTGAAATATGTGGTTTATCAACTCTGCTATTTTAAGTGGCTAACCCATGTTCTCAGATATAGTCTTACAGTATTTCAACCTCATTTTAAAAACAACCTCTATAGTTTGGGTATGTATTTGCATAGGGCATTTTACATTTTCATACTGGTTAAAGGCTTTTCATACACAGTGCCTATAGGAAATGTGAGGTTCTGTTTTAATGGATTATGAGATTTAAGTTCCTAATATAAATAGTTGGAGGTAGGGGAGCATCCCTTCCCTATCCTCCCTGATAACGTGTACACACACAGTTATTCAGCATTGTAATAATTGTGTAAACTCCATAAATTATCTTACATTATAGTATTTTAATGGAAATGCCCAGATAATAAGGAAGACATGTAGGAGGTTAAATAGTGATAAATGTCTTTATTGGTTTGCTAAATTGGCAGTTGTTAAATATTATATTGATTTAAGACAGTGACATCCCCATCCCTCCCCCCCCCCCAGTAACCTGGCATGTAATTCAAGGTCAAAATGTACTAGCAGTATGAGGAAATGCATACCTAAGTAATTTTTATGTAATTTTTTTAAAGCAGTAATTACCTACTCTAGTACTATTTTGATAGAACATTAAAAAATACTAATTTTAAAGAAAACTAAATGTTGAAATCTGTAACTTGATGGTTTATTTCGAGTATAATGTTTAGCGTTTGATGCAGATTAAATTGAGTGATATTAATTATAAGATTTAAAGGACAGTGAGTCAAGGATGAGATATCCTGCCTCCTCAATAGTAGTTTATAATTTAGGGGGAAAAAAAGAGAAAGTCTGCCGCTAGCTGATATAAAAAATATAGATAAAGGTTTAGAAAGATCCAGCATTTTAAAAATAATTATTTAATTCCATTCTAAAAAAGACATATTTAGGTTCCAGCTTAGAAGCAAAACACCACCATTAAAGTTTTGTTTGCAGTTTTTCAATGGATAAATCTAGCAACCTGAAAAATCGACAGTCAATGACGGAGCAGCAAAATGAAGACATTTTGAAATGATGACACAAGGTCTTAGAATTCAAAAGGGAAATTAACCTTAGGATAATGAGGTTCTGCTGGAAGTAGATACAGATTTCTAAATTTCCGCCTCAGGTCACCAACCAAATAAATTGCAAAAGGATTGAGGAAATAAACATTAAAATTGAAACTTTAATGAGAAGAAAATATTGGGAAATATTTATAGGGTTTAGAATGGAGAGAAGTTTGCAAGCATCATACCCTCAGAATATCAGTGTTTATTTCTATTTTTGTACTTATTTCTAAGTGAATCATTGTTTGTTGGTATTCTACTAAGTAACAAAGTGCAGAGGATACATAGTAGTCAAGTTAGTTTAGGAAAGTGTTTCCAGCTATTGTTATCCTCATATTTTTTTCCAAGTATATACTTCCTCTCTAGTTCATTTCACTTTTTGTTAATTGTTATTTCTCTCAGTTTTCAGGGTGGACATAGTCAAAAAAACTCAGTTAGTAGCACAAGGCTTATAACAAAAAACAACAGCCTCCTGCCTTGCCCTCTCCTTCTGCCTCTTGCATTTCTCTTAGCTGTTTCCTCTATTTTCTGCTGTATTTCTCAATCATATCCTATACTGCTATGTCATTATTTACTAATTTAGCCTTTATCTATTAATTTACAATAACGGTAGTGAGATTTTGGCTCACTCTTATCCCCACCCCATTTCTTTATTCTTCTAACCTTCATATTGCAATTTTTAGTTAAATGTTTTAGTGTTTGCTTAATATCAACTATTTCAGTATTATTCACTGGTCTATCAGATTGTGTGGTATGGTTGTTTCTTTCTTATATGATTTATTTTTTTTTCTTGAAGTTTAGAATTAGTTTTTTTTTTTTTTCATTTGCTTAGTTTTCTCTGAGCCCATCCTTAATTCTCAAATACTCAACCATATGTGCAAAAGGCCTTCCCAATAGTATTATTTTCCACATGGTTAAATGTGTTTGGTAATCTATGACATTTATTTTTATTTCCCTCCTTGAGCCTTCTGCTCAGATTCATCCTGAGACTGCTGTCAGCTACTCTCCTTTGTTAGGCATCTCTTTCTCAAATTTTGTGTTTTTCTTTCTCTTGGGCACCCCACCCCACCCCTTTTTTTTTTTGGAAGAGGGAGTACATTCTAGAGTATGTACTTCTTAGGAAAGTTGTCTGCAAGATGATGTTTTCAGACACGCAGTTTCTCAAGAAATGTATTCTTCCCTCACTCTTAATTGATAGTTCGTCTAGACCTAGAATCCTAACTTGAAAATCATTTTTTCTTAGAAACCCAAAGGCATCATTTCTTTGTCTTCTACTTTTCAGGAGTCTTAACAATATTCTTATTGACAGGCAGTCCCTTTGTGTTTATCCGGTAGTTTTTCTCACAGGAACACTTAGGTTTCTCTCTGTTGTGGTGTGAAAGTATACATCTTAGGACCTGGTGTGTGCCTTTTTTACTCTGCTGGAAAGTTGTTGAGTTTTTTCTGTTTGTTGTCTCATGTGATGTTCTGGGGTTGCTCTGGAATGATCCTCACATTTCTGGTGTGGGGCACTAGAGATGGTGTTTTTAAACTGAGATGGGGATAGGATAAAGCTTGAGGTGTGCATAAGTTAACCGGTAGAAATGATTAAGTATTTGGTTCAGTATTTGAGTCTGAAGCTCAGCAATGTAGGATGGCTGGTGATTGCACTTTGTATGTCATCAGTATAATCCAACAGAAGCAGAAACCACCCAAGGAGATGGTATCCCCAAATGATCAGAGCCACAAAAAATATGAACAAAATCCCCCCCACCCCCCGCCCAAATACTGCATCTGAGGTGCTACTAGAGGAAAGGGATCACATAATGGAGAGAGAAGTCAATTCAAAACCGTGAGAAGAAAGATAGGAGAGCATTGTGTTAGAGGTCTTGGTAAACCAAAGGTGGCAAGAAAGCCCAACAACAATTATGATGTACAGCTAAAGACAAAATATCTGTTTGTTTTAGTGATGGGAAAACAATTTGTACCCTTACCAAAAATAGTTGTATTTGAGTCTTGACCCAGGTTAAGTAATTGGGTCAGAAGCTGTATTGCAGCGGGCTAAAGAGAATGAGGCACTGGAAGTTGAGAGTAGATTGCTTTTATCAAGTTTGCAAAAGAACAGAAAGAGACTGGATGGAATATATTTTTTCAAATAACTTTCGATTGCTGCACCTGAAGATATAGATGTATCTCCATAATCTGCATTTTAGGATAGACAACTATTACAATAGCCATAAAACAGAAGAAAGCTGTGATCTAATTGCTGGTGGGTGTGAGGGAGTTAGAATCATGAAAGGAGTTGAGTAACTATGAGTGATGTCATGAACTCCAAAAAGGTGTGGCTCAGTATGGTGAAACAGTGGTTGGGAAGGGCACTGGAGGACAAGAAATAAGGAGACTCCCCTTCTTGACTCCCTGAACTTGGGAGGGTTTGGAGACAGGGAACTGCAGGGATTCCACTGAAGAACATTATGGGTGACGTGGGATCATCTAGTGAAAGCTATACTTTTATTAAGAAAAAAATGGCAACTAAACATATTGGAAAAAGAAATTGTGCAGCTATAAATATCATCTCCCACCCCGCAAACAAGCAAGAATCCAGAGGGCTTGAGAATAGAGCTGGCAGAGCCAGTCAGGGATGGGTGTTACAGAACTCAAGTCCATGGGGACATTGGTCCAAGAAGAAGAAAGGGAGGTGAGGTTGGAGGGGCTTATATTTAGGAAGATAAGCTTGTCTGTCAGTGAGGAATGGTAGACTGGAGGTTCATAATAGTAGCACAAGAACTGAGAGCTTCCTTGGCCAAATTATTTTAGTGGTGAGTGCTAATAGGTTGATGATGGTTCACTGACTCATCATGCAATATGGTAGCATATTCACTGCAGCTTGACCTCTGGATTTGTTGGGCTTAAGATGGACCTAGGAATGGCCAATAGAAGTAGGTGCTGCCTGGCATTATTGGGAGAAGAAGGGCATGTTTCCTCTAGATGAAAAAGAATGGGAGAACAAAGAGTTAAAGATATAGTGGGGGTATCTTCAAGCTGGACAACTCAATAGAGGAAGGCCATCAAAGTTACTTAATGGCTTTTATTACCTTACAATGCTGTCTCCTTGATGGCACTTCTTTTTTTCTGGTATGTTCAGAAATCATAGGAGATAGGCCCTATAGAAATGGACTAGAAATGGGATAATATTTATGTTTCAAGCTGCATTAGTGTCTTCAAAAATGTCAGGAGGCCAAAGAATCTAATTAGCTTGCAAATACTTCTGTCGTAGTGCTTGTTTTCCACCTTGACAACTGCCATGAGGCTCCTTGCTCACTCTTATAAAAAAAGGTATTCCACTCAGTGTGACGGTGCTATGCAGTTTTCCACATGCCATGAATATCTTACAAACACTGTTGGGCTAGTGAAGCAGAGATTTATCTGAGCACCGAAAGTACATTTTTTAAGTGCCAGTTATTGTTTGATTATTATTATTTTCTTTCTCCGGCCTCCGATTTCTGACTTTACCTCTGTGAAATCTAGGTTTCTGTGGACCTGGTTGTGATTAGTCACTACTGCCCATGAAGGGAGCTTTGTAAGATGTCTAATTACTATTGTCATGGAGGGCGCCTGGGTGGCTCAGTTGGTTAAGTGACTGCCTTCGGCTCAGGTCATGATCCTGGAGTCCCGGGATCGAGTCCCGCATCGGGCTCCCTGCTCAGCAGGGAGTCTGCTTCTCCCTCTGACCCTCCTCCCTCTCATGCTCTCTGTCTCTCATTCTCTCTGTCTCAAATAAATAAATAAAATCTTTAAAAAAAAAAAAAACTATTGTCATGGAAATGGAGGTGTTATCTTCTCTACCTGAGACAGAGGATGGGAGGGCTTGGGGACCTTCGCCCACCACTTTTCACACTATTCTTACGAAGAAAGGGCAGGGGAATAATAACGCCCATTTTGCAGATGAGGAAACGGAGAGAATTTTATTTCTGTTAAATTATTTCTCCCGTATCAAGGAGGGAAGTAGCACAGAGCCAAGAATGGAATTCAGGCCACTTTAAAAGTTGAATGTTGAATGTTACAAGTAGTCTGTTACGCAATTGCAGCATTCAGTTATGACATTTTAAAGCCAAAGTGAACTGGTGTTTGTGAGGATTTTTCCTGCTATTTAATTCTGCCAAATAATAGCCTGTAACTCATTTCTTTTTTTTTAAAGATTTTATTTATTGACAGAGAGAGTCACAGTGAGAGAGGGAACACAAGCAGAGGGGGTGGGAGAGGGAGAAGCAGACTCTCCACTGAGCAGGGAGCCCGACGCGGGGCTCGATCCCAGGACCCTGGGATCATGACCTGAGCCGAAGGCGGACGCTTAATGACTGAGCCACCAGGCGCCCCCTGTAACTCATTTCTTGTCTTGTTCCTGCCTTGCTGATAGAAATCTAAAGATAAAACTAATAATATATGTTACGACACTGTGAATTACAGGGCTCCTGGGTGGCACATTTGGTTAAGCGTCTGACTTTTGGTTTCAGCTCAGGTTGTAACCTCAGGGTCCTGAGAGATTGAACCTTGCATCAGGCTACGGACTCAGGGCAGAGTCTGCTTAAAAGTCTTTCTCCCTCTCTCTCTGCCCCTCGCCCCCCTAAAATAAATAAATAAAAGCTCTTAAAAAGACCACCTTGTGAATTGTATGATGAAATATAACTATGAGATACTTACGGTGATATTACTTTATTTACAAGTGTATGGGCTCTTGTTGTCTTTAATTATGTCAGTGAGAATTCAAACAGACAATAACTAAACAGCATTGGTAATGCTCATATAAGTCTATTACTTTGACTGTGTTAGGTAGGCCTTGCCTCTGAAAGTGGAACCCACGTGTAGTAGTAGACTTTTAAGACTGATGGGAGATCTGTTCTATTTCAGAAGAACTTTGTTGTCTATATGTCTATTCTATATGTCTCTTCTGAAAATTTCATCTAAAAACAAATGTCTGCAATTAGAAATGTAATCCTCATTCTGAGAAATAGCATTAGCAATGATGCAGCAGAGTAAGATTTTTGTGCTCTTGACCACAAAACACCCTGTTCTGAAGAAATAGCTGGAAAAAAAAAATAATACTGAAATTTCCACCTGACTGGGGAAATCTATCTTATGTGTATAATGCTTCCTATAGTACCGATGCTATCCAGTATCTGCACTGTATGTGTGAAGTCGAAACTGTGAATGTATTAGATACCTTAGCTTCTAAGTGGAGAGTTAGGTGTGATACACCTAGAAGACAGTAGGCTTGAAGTTTCCAGTGCAATGCAGTCAATACATACGGAGTGATTAATACAGGTGAGGACTGTAATAACTGCTGTAAGAACTATGGAGTTTAGTAAGGTACATGCCTGTCCTCAAAACACCGCCATGCAAGAAAAGTTTCCTCAAAACACTCTTGTTTCAGGGGCACCTGGGCGGCTCAGATGGTTAAGCGTGGACTCTTGATTTTGACTAGGTCATGATCTCAGGGTCGTGAGATCACGCCCTGCAATGGCCTCACTCAGCGTGGAGTCTGCTTAGGATCCTCTCTCCTTCTCCCTCTGCCCTGGCTCTCTGTCCCTCTCTCTATATGTATATCTCTATACATCAATCAATCTTTAAAAACAAAACAAAACACTCTTGTTTCACAGTTTATCCAGCCTCCTTAAATTTCTCTTTGCTGCTCTGCTCCAGTTTTTCTACCCACTCTCAATTTCATAGAGTAAATCCTCCAGGCCAGAACCCCTCCCTCTTTCTGCTATTCCATTGTCTTCTCCTTTTCTTCTACGTAGAGGAAGTGTTTTTTCCCATCAGACAGCTCCTCTGGATCCTTTTCCCACCTGATTTTACCTTCTCCCTTATAGACATTCATGCCCCTATTTCATTATTACTGTGAAATAGCTGTTTAAAAACAATGAAACAAAAAGTGGTCTCTTGTCTCTACATTTCTCTATTACCATCCTCCACCTCACTGTATCTGTATTTATGTTCCGTTTGTAACTAATATTGTTTCTTCCTGCCTTCTTTTAGAATTTCATGGCCAGTCCTATAGAAAGGTTGTCTATTTACCATTCTGTCAAAAAGAACCAGATATTTTGGTTTATTGAGTTTCTCCTTTCCTGCCCCCCCCTTTTATTGGGGGGGGGCGGTTTTCTTCCTATTTCACACATTTCTACTCCTTAATTATCCCTTCTTTCTACAAGCCTGTGTTTGTTTGTTTGTTTGTTTTTTTCCTGGATTTGTCATTTGAATGAACCATTCATTTATTTTAAATTTTCCTTGTTTTTAAACCATATACTTAGAGCTATAACTTTGCCTTTAAGTTCTACTTTAACTAAATCCCATTTGTTTTGAAATAAAATATATTTTATTGCTGTTAAGTTATAAGTTGTTTGTCATTTCCTCTTCAGGTAATGAGTTTTTTATGTGTATACTCATTGTATTTGTTTCAAATGTATGGGTTTCACTTGCTTTGTTTGCAGTCATTTTCCTATTGATTTCCAGTTAATTGCATTACAGTCAAAATCTAGTCTGTATGATGCTCTTTAAAAATCCATTAAGACTTCCTTTTTGATCTAGTGTGCAGTCCTTTTTAGTAAATACTTATATTTCCTGTACAAAATCAATGTGTTATGTGTGTGAATCTGTAATGTATCAATTCTCAGATGCACGTCTTTTTCACACTTTATATCTCTGAAACTGGGGATACATCTTACAGTTGATTGCATTTTGTGATTGGTGTGGGCCTGTCAACTTCTTCCAGAGGAGGTTTGAATTTGTTTTTGCCAGCCAACTGAGGGCATTGTCAACCCCAAACCACTTTAAAATAAATTCTTGGCTTTTGTTTGAGATTATTTGTTTGATGAGACCTGGTAGTGTGAATTCACACAGAAAACTTGCATTAATTTTGTCTGGCTTATGATTCAGATTTTCAAAAGGGTTGTTTATGTTTTGTTTTGTTTTGTTTTATCTGTTTACCTAGTGTTTGAGTTGAGACAATAAGTTTCCTTACTGTGTCTTTCTGCATTGGGGCTTCTTTCTCTTTTCCATGAACCCTTTGCTATCTTGATTCATGATGCATAAGGGCAGTAGAGAGGGACTCTTCTATAAAGACTCCTCATATAGGTCTATTTTTCTTTATTAGTGGTACATAAAATAATGTTAATTTTTTCAAATCCATGGCATATTAAATTAGTGAAATACAACATTTTAAAATAAAAATTGATTATATTTATTAAATCTACATCATTACTAATTTTTAGAAGGCTGCATTATAACCTCCCATTATAATTGTGGCTTTTTCAGTTTCATCTTTTAATTCTATAATGTTTTTAAACTATATATTTTGAAACTATGTTGTTTTTATTATCTTTGTGGAATGTTGGATATTTTTTTTAATCATCACACAATGTCTGTTTTTATTGCTACTAATGTTATTTGCCTTACATTTTATATTGCTTAATATTAATATTTCTTCACCAGCTTTCTTTTAATATTTCCTTGGTATAAATTTTTTCATCTTTATTTTTATTTTTCTGGGGTATTTCGGTTTAGACGTGTCTTTTGTAAATATTTATCTGAAATTTTGTTTTAATATCCATTCTGAAAGACTTTCGTCAATGGGTAATTTATTTTATGTGTGTTATATTGTTGATATATTTTGATTTATTGCTACCAACTTAGCATATGGTTAAGTGTTTTGGGGCTTTTTCCTTTTTTTTCTTTTTTCCTGTTTTTTCCTATTCTACCTTTTGATCCTTTGCTGGATTAGAATTTGTAGATTTTATTTCTAGTATTTTGATGGTTACCTTTAAAATATAAGTTTACTAGCAAATAGTGGGGTCTTTTATTTGGGATATTGGGAGTTGAGACTCCCAAACAATTCCATGGATAGTTTGTTCTCATTTTCTTGTTGTTTCAAGTTTTAGTCACCAATTTTTAGGCACACAAACACACAAAATATCATTTAAGAATTACTACTTTATTGAGCAAGTAACTATATTTAATGACTCTTTCTTCTTAAACTGTTTCCCCTCTTCTGGATTGACTTTTCTTCTTTCTTTTTTTTTTTTTTTAAAGATTTTATTTATTTTACAGAGAGAGACACAGCGAGAGAGGGAACACGGGCAGCGGGGGTGGGAGAGGGAGAAGCAGACTCCCCACTAAGCAAGGAGCCCGATGTAGGGCTCAATCCCAGGACCCCGGGATCATGACCTGAGCTGAAGGCAGACGCTTAACGACTGAGCCACCCAGGCACCCCTAGCTTTTCTTCTTTCTGAAGAAATTTCTTTAGTAGTTCTTCCAGTGAAGGTCTTATTAGGACTTCCTAGTCTCAGGAGTGTATTTTTAAATTTCCAAATGCAAGGGATTTTCAAAGTTGTCTTTTTTTTCCTGCCTTAATTACATAAAGATTACATTAAAAAAGACTATCTGTATGGGATTAATTCTTTTTTTAAATTTTATTTTATTATGTTATGTTAGTCACCATACAGTACATCATTAGTTTTTCATGTAGTGTTCCATGATTCATTGTTTGTGTATAACACCCAGTGCTCCATTCAATATGTGCGTTCCTTAATACTCATCACCAGGATAACCCATCCCCCCACGCCTCTCCCTTCTAAAATCCTCAGTTTGTTTCTCAGAGTCCATAGTCTCTCATGGTTCATCTCCCCCTCCAAGCCTCCCCTGCCCCTGCTTCATTTTTCCCTTCCTACTATCTTCTTCTTCTTCTTTTTTTTTTTTAACATATAATGTATTATTTGTTTCAGAGGCACAGGTCTGTGATTCAACAGTCTTACACCCAATTCACAACGCTCACCATGGCACATACCCTTCCCAATGTTTATCACCCAGCCACCCCTTCCCTCCCACCCCCACTACTCCAGCAACCCTTCATTTGTTTCCTGAGATTAATAATTCCTCATATCAGTAAGATCATATGATACATGTCTTTCTCTGATTGACTTATTTCGCTTAGCATAACAGCCTCTAGTTCCATCCACGTCATTGTAAATGGCAAGATTTCTTTGTGGGTTTTTTTTTTGATGGCTGCATAATATTCCATTGTATATATATATATATATATATATATATATATATATATATATATACCACATCTTCTTTATCCATTCATCTGTTGATGGACACCTTGGCTCTTTCCATAGTTTGGCTATTGTGGACATTGCTACTATAAACACTGGGGTGCATGTATGCCTTCAGATCACTACATTTGTATCTTTGGGGTAAATACCCAGTAGTGCAATTGCTGGGTCGTAGGGTGCTTCTCTTTTCAACTTTCTGAGGAACCTCCATACTGTTTTCCAGAGTGGCTGCACCAGCTTGCATTCCCACCAACAGTGTAGGAGGGTTCCGCTTTCTCCACATCCTTGCCAACACCTGTCATTTCCTCACTTGTTAATTTTAGCCATTCTGACTGGTGTGAGCTGATATCTCATTGAGGTTTTCATTTGGATTTCCCTGATGCCAAGCAAGGTTGAGCACTTTTTCATGTGTCTGTTGGCCATTTGTTGTCTTCTTTGGAAAAATGTCTGTTCCTGTCTTCTGCCTATTTCATGATTGGATTATTTGTTCTTTGGGTGTTGAGTTTGATAAGTTCTTTATAGATTTTGGATACTAGCCCTTTATCTGATATGTCATTTGCAAATATCTTCTCCCATTCAGTCAGTTTCTTTTGGTCTTGTCTTTTGTTGACTCTTTCCTTTGCTGTGCAAAAGCTTTTTATCTTGATGAAATCTGAATAGTTCATTTTTGCCCCTTGCTTCCCTTGCCTTTGGCGATGTGTCTAGGAAGAAGTTGCTGTGGCTGAGGTCGAAAACGTTGCTGCCTGTGTTCTCCTCAAGGATTTTGATGGATTCCTGTCTCACATTTAGGTCTTTCATCCATTTTGAGTCTATTTTTGTGTGTGGTGTAAGGAAATGGTTCAGTGGCATTCTTCTGCATGTGGCTGTCCAATTTTCCCAACACCATTTGTTGAAGAGACTGTCTTTTTTCCATTGGACATTCTTTCTTGCTTTGTCGAAGATCAGTTGACCATAGAGTTGAGGGTCCATTTCTGGGTTTTCTATTCTGTTCATTGATCTATGTGTCTGTTTTTGTGCCAGTACCATACTGTCTTGATGATGACAGCTTTGTAATAGAGCTGGAAGTCCTGAATTGTGATACCACCAGCTTTGCTTTTCTTTTTCAACATTCCTCTGGCTATTTGGGGTCTTTTCTGGTTCCAGACAAATTTTAGGATTATTTGTTCCATTTCTTTGAAAAAAGTTGATGGTATTTTGATAGGGATTGCTTTAAATGTGTAGATTGCTCTAGGTAGCATTGACATTTTTACAATATTTGTTCTTCCAGTCCATGAACATGGAACACTTTTCCATTTCTTTGTGTCTTCCTCAGTTTCTTTCATGAGTGTTGCATAGTTTTCTGAGTACAGATTCTTTGCCTCTTTGGTTAGATTTATTTGCATGAGATTAATTCTTTAAATTTTTTGAGACATGCTTTATGGTCCAAAGGAGATCAACATGTACAAATATATCAGCTGAGTTTGAACACAATGTTTCAGGGTTAAGCACAGTGTCTTAGATTTGCTTATTGTTTTAAACTGACTAAACATTGTTCAAACTGGGGGCGCCTAGAGGGCTCAGTCAGTTAAGCATCTGCCTTTGGCTCAGATCATGATCCCAGAGCCCCAGAATCAAGCCCCACATTGGCCTCCCTGCTCAGCAGGGAGTCTGCTTCTCCCTCTCCCTCTGCTCCCCTCCAGCTTGTGCTCTGTCTCTCTCTCTCAAATAAATAAATAAATAAAATCTTTTTAAAAAAATTGTTCAAATATGCAGTACCTTTACTGTTTTTTTCCTGCCTCAATCTTTCAATTCCTGAGAATGGATAGTAAAACCATGGTAGATATGTCAGTTTCTTCTTATAGTATTGACATATTTGCTCTGTGTATTATTTTGCATGTGTTTTTGTTATGTACATACAAATTTAAATTTTGTCTCTATCCTTATGGACAAAAAACCCAATTTACAGATTATTCCTACTGCTCTTGTATAATCCCAATTGCGTGCTCAGGGACAGTGTGTGATTGAACTTTATAATTTAGCGGAATTCTATTATTACCTGGCCCTGTGAGCCCCTGCACTAGTGGAGGTGGCCATGAAGAAGCTGTGGGTGTCTGCTCAGGCCCTGTGTCTTATAGTCCTCAAAATGTCTGCATATTTCCCTTTACCTACAGTCAACTGAGTGATAGCTGCAGGTTCCTTTGGGGAAGGACTGAGGGAATCATTATAGTATATACTTGCCACAGTGTTTCAGGGTTCTTCCTCACAGGGCCCAATCACCTCTTTGGGTTCTGGACCCCAAATTGGTTCAATTCCACGAACTGCGTGAGGGATCTTGACTTTTTATGGCAGCAACTACCTTTATTCTCCTGTTTCTCTATTCTTGCCCTTTGTCTTTGTTGTAGATGTTAAGCAGTGCCCTTGTTTTTCTTCTAAGGATACCATGATCTATTAACCATCTCCACCCTCCATGCAGGTCAAGCTTCCTATCTGCCCCTTGCCTTGCCTGTTACTATGGTAACTTCTGGCCATTGAGCCTCACCATTTGGCCCCTGTTACTTAAAAGGGGTCTGTTATCTCTGTGGATTTTAATGAGTTCAAGCTCTGACCCTCTCTCCTTCTGTCTTTCCTGACCTACAAGAGAAGAGCCCCATCTGCACTGTTCAGTGATGCCAGTGCTCCTGTTACTAGGGCCTTGTCCTCCTATGGAAAAATCCTTTGCTCAGTTTTTTAGACTCATGCAATATAGGTGGGCATGGTTACTGCTCTCAGCCTCTTTATTTCTTCCTCTGACTTTTGCCAGGGCGACTCACCATGTCTGCTTTTCTCTGCATTGGCCATCACTTACTCTAGGCCTATAAGAGCCCCTCCCTGACTCCTGCCATGACATGAATGCTAATTTCTTACAGTTCCTTGGGTGTTTATTCTCTGATTTCTCTTCTCAAGTCTAGCACTTCCCTAGCTGAGTTATGCTGGGATGTCACCTTAATTATTCTTGCAGCCAAGGGAAGAACGATGGCAGCTTCTGAGGGCACCAGTTTTTGCTTCTTGTAGTGTCTTCTAGCACAGGGGAAGTACTAGGGAAGAGTGGGCTACCTGTTCAAACTTTGAAGAGTTTCAGGAATCTGTAGGGGTGACCATCAGCTGTCTCCATCCCTTGTTTCAGGATGCAGGTTTTCCCAGCCAGGGCTCTGACTTTAGTTTAGCAGACCTACTTTTCTCTGGGCATTGAAATGTCTCTGGAGCTCTGCAACTCTTATTATTGAATTTTCTTCTTGTTGCTCAGCTGTGCCTATCATTTCATTGCAGGAGATAGCTGCCTCTTTCCAAGCTACCCAGGAGGTCCTCTAGCAGTCTTTAGCTGCTTATTAACGTCCTGGCTCTCTCCTTATCCCTCTGCAGGGTGTCTATCCAACTTAGCAGTAGTCAGCCAACTCTACTGTCTGTGTGGCATTGTTCTCACCATATAACAAATAGCCTGAATCATCACACCTGTGAGGACATTCCCAGACCAGGACATTTTCTTAGGCTAACTGTGGTTATATCTTTGCAGTTCATGGCCTTCACTGTATTGGGATCTGTCTGTGCCCCACATACCACTCAGGACAGTGGCGTGGTGAGTGAGCCTATCCTAGAACCCCACCTCACTGCTTGTTTTCTTGGGCCACTTGTAGCCCTACTTATGTTATTTCTGGTCCTCCAAGAAACAGGTGCTAAGACTGGATTTATTGGAAAAACTAGAAAGGGAGCCAGAGAAAGCTGGGACAGCTGTTAGACCTGGATTCAGATCTAGCCCCCATGAAGGAGAGGGAAAGAAGGAAACATGGATTGGAAAAGTCTTAAGCTGTAGTGCAGTTACAAGAAAGTTTTGGCAAAGCCCATAGGAAGTTCTTGAGCCAAAGTTGCCCTTTAGAAAAGTCTTGTGTCCCCTAGGATTGCACCTGATCAGTATCTCTTTCATGTCCACTCACTAGCTGGGAGCCACGGTTGGACCTCTGAGCAAGTAAAGTGGTTGCCTTCAGAGTATGCATCTGGGGGCCCTTTGTCATTTTCATTTTCCACAATTAGAAATCTGGGAGATCTGAAAAATGTATACTCATGGCAGCCATAGAAACAATACATTTTATTTCTCTTACTTTTAATGATTACCTTTAAATTAACAATTTATTTAATATTGTTACCGCTTTCCAAAATAACATACAATCTTCAAATTATTTAACTTTTCTTACCATCATTCCACAAGTTGTTGATCAATTATTTTAGATCTTTTGTGTGTTTGTGTGTGTGTATGAGATGTTACATCTGTGCTAAAGTTCTTTGTTTTTTGAGTTTTTTGGTATATAGATGTCCAGTTGTTCCAGTGCCATTTGTTGAAAAGACTAGATTTCCTCTACTGAGTTGACTTTGTTTCTTCATCAAAAATCAGTCAACTATATTTGTGTGAGTCTATTTCTGGGTGCTCTATTCTATTTCCCTGATGTATGTGCCTACTCTTTGGCTGATACCAGGCTGTCTTGGTTATGGTAGCCTTAGTAAGTCCTAAAGTTAGGTAGTATGAGGTCTTCAACATTTTTTTGTCTTCAGTGTTTGTAATGGTGATTCCAGGTCTTTTACCTATCCATATAAACTTTAGAATCAGTCAAAATTTGCAAAAAATCTTACTAGGATTTTGATTGGAATTGCATGGATCAGATCAAATTAGGAAGAACTGGCATCTTTACAATATTGACTCTTCCTATCCATGTGCATAGAATATCTCTCCATTTAATTGGATCTTCTTTGATTTATTTCATCATGGCTTTGTAGTTTTTCTTGTACAGATCATGTGTGTATGTTTGTGTATTTAATGTTATACCTTTGTATTCCATTTTAGGTGATATAGTAAATTATATATACATATGTGTGTATATATATGTATATATTTTTGTATATATTTTATTTATTTATTTTTCCTTTCAAAGTTTAACTGTTCAGTGCTGGTAGCAATGGAAACAATAGGAAAACAATTGAGTTTTATATATTGACTTATATCCTTCAATCTTGCTGTACTTTTTATTAATTTCATGAAGTTATTTTGTAAATTCATTGGCATTATCTGCATAGACATATTCATCTGCAAATAAAGATAGTTTTTTTTTAAAGATTTTATTTATTTATTTGACAGGGGGTGGGCACAAGCAGGGGAAGCAGCAGGCAAAGGGAGAGGGAGAAGCAGAATCCATGCTGAGCACGATGTGGGGCTGGATACCAGATCCCTGGGATCATGACCTGAGCCAAAGGCAGATGCTTAACTGACTGAACCCAGGTGCCCCAAATAAAGATAGTTTTATGTCTTCCTTCCCTGTGTGTATACACTTTATTTCCTTTTCTTGTCTTATTGCGTTAGTTAGGACTTCCATTACAATTTTAAATAGGAGTGTAAAGAGGATACCCTTGCTTTATTCCCAGTCTTAGGAAGGCATTCAGTCTTTTCACTTTAGGTGTGATGTTAGTTGTCAAGTTTTTTGTAGATGTTCCTTATAAATTTGAGGAAGTTCTCTATTTCTGGTTTGCTGAGGTTTTTATTATGAATGGTGTTAGATATTTGTCAAATGTTTTCTCTACATCAATTGATATCATATGATTTTTTTTTTTAGCTTGTTGATGTGATAGACTACATGATTCAATTTGAGTCTTGATCTCACTTTGCATAACTGGAATAAATCTCACCTGGTCATGGTGTATAATTCTTTTTAGTCTTGTTGAACTCTATTTGATAATATCATATTAAGGATTTTTACATTTGTGTTCAAGAGAGATATTGGCTTATAGTATTTGTTTCTTTAATGTCTGCATCTTGTTTTGGTATTAGAGTAATGCTGGCTTCATAGAATGAATTAGGAATTGGTTCTACTTTTGGGAAGAGATTGCAGAGAATTGCTATCATTTTTTTTTTTTTCTTTACAGGTTTGATAGAATTTACCAGTGGAACCACCCAGGCCTGGTGGTTCCTTTTTTAGAAAGCTATTGAATATTGATTTAATTTCTTTAGTAGATATATGTGCCTTTAGATTATCTGTTTTTCCTTATAAGAGTTTTGGTAGTTTGTGTCTTTCAAACAATTGATCCATTTTATCTGTTATCAAATTTGTGGGCATAGAATTGTTCATAATGTTTCTTTAAGTGTCCATAGGAATGGTAGTGATAACTCTTCTTTCATTGTTTTTATATTACTGATTTGTGTCTTTCCTCTTTTTTTCCTTAGTCTGACTAGAGGTTAATCAATTTCATTGATCGTTAAAAAAGAAGAAAGAGGGGAAAAAAGAACAACTTTTGGATTTGTTTATTTTCTGTATTGTTTTCTTGTTTTCAATTTCATTGGTCTCTGCTCTAATTTTTATTATTTCTTTTATTTTGCTTGCTTTAGGCTTAAATTACACTTTCTACTCTAGTTTTTTAAGGTGGAATCTTATGTCATTGATCTTAGATTGTTGATCTTTTCTAATATGAACATGTGATGTTATAAATTTTCATCTAAGTTCTATTTTAATTGCATCCCACAAATTTTGATATGTTGTAATTTCAGTTCAGAACATTTTCTAATTTCCCTTGAAACATTCGCTTTATTAATTATTTAGAAATGATCTGAAGATTTCCCTTTTATTCTGTTATTGACTTCTAATTTAGTTCCAATATGGTTAGAGGACATACTTCGTATGATTTCAATTCCTGTCCCTCTTTTTTTTACCACAAATAATTATGAGACAACATAGGACTTTTATATAAATTAAAAGTGATGTCAATATGTCAGTATTGTAAGGACAGGGGGCCAATACCGGAGTGGGGTGACGACCCTTACCCATTCCTCCCTATTCATCTATGCAGTTTATCTCCCTTCACTCAGAAGAAACTTTGCAGGAGCTCCTGCCAAGAGAATTCCTCTCACTTTCATGTTACTGATGTTAATTTCTTAGCTTTGACAAATGTATTGTGATTGTATAGGAAGTTATTATTAAAAGAGGCTGGTTGAAGGCTTTTGTGGACTCTGTATATTTTCTTTCCAACTTTTCATAAATCTAAAATTAATTCGAAGTAAGGTGATGAAATAGGTGATCCAAAGCTTCCATAATTCAGATTCATGAAGGGGAAAATGGAAATAATGTATTTTATTTCATTTGCATAGGTCACTGTAAGGGGTAAAAGAAAAGCTCTGTTAATGACTTCTTATTTTGAGTTCAAGTAGGCAAGATAGTAATGGTCCCATTATTTAAGGACATGAGGATGAAAATTGCTAAAAGTCAGGTTTTTATTGGAGACCCCTGAGAGAAAAAAGATGGAAGGGTAGCCTATGAAGCCAGATTTCAAAATGAAAGAGGACACAGAAGCATTAAATTGTAAAGCAATTATACATAAATTGTGGTGTCTCTCAATGAGTCTGCATGACTGAGAGGAGTGTTTTTTAATGGAAAAATCTGTATGTGCTTTTTGGATCAGGAGTAAAAGCTGATGATAATAATAAAAGAGATATTAAATGCTGGAAATAGGAAACAATGGAATTGATATCTTCCTAAAGGAAATAGTTGTAGATAGGATAAAAACCATGCAGGTAAAGAACTTAGTCATGATTGAGAGGTGCCGAAAATCCCCCTGCCTTTAGAAATGAAAGTGCAATGATATATAGAGAAAAAAAATTAGAGTGGTGAAAAATTATGTAAATTAGTAAAGTGAGGTTGTCATGAGAGAGAATTCAGGACATAGTAAGAATAGAGATCAATTTAGAAACAAATCTGGAGTGTATATATAAGCTACAGGAGATGAGAGAAAAGGAACTGTCTTCACATCGTTGACCGTAGTTACTGTCTGGTTCCTAGTTTTAGGGACTTCCTAGTAGCTTGATCTTGGGGATCAGCGTGACTTTGGGATTTACATTGTCTTCTCAGAGCCCATCAGTGCCTGAAAATGTGTCATTTGTATTTTTAAGCTTCTCTTCCATGTTTTGTATGAGCTGATACTTGTTCTTGTGTTGAATTACCTTTTTCTAAGAGCAGTTGGCTGCTTTGAGAACACAATTACCCTGAAGGTGGAAATACCACAGTTCTCCGTTTTAAGAGAAAAGAAATACCAGTTTGTCCTCTTACCGTTCTGAATTCCTCTGACTTTCCATCGCCTGGAGCAAAGTCATTGGCATGGGAGTATTCTTTGTGCTTTTTAGAAGGGATGGAAGACCCCTCAAAGGCCTTTTAATGATGAACGAAGGGAATTTATTCTTCCTTATTGGAGTAATAAAATTTGTTACACTTCATGTAAGTTCCAGTGGGGGTGGAGGAAGGAGGTAGAAGTGAAGAGGATGATTTGGATTCCAAAAACTGCAGTTACTTGTGGAAGGTTTTAACTGAAAATAGATCTTTCTCTTGAGATTTTAGTTTGTTCTGGAGACTAATGTTACAAAATCCAACATTGCACAATAAAAAGGCAAAAGCAAGAGAAGATTTATGATGATGATCCTTGGCAGTTCATTTAAGCTGGTATGCTCTCTTGGCCTCGTATTTAATACTGAGATGCTTTATGTTCTTGATTCTGCCTATATGAACTAAATTAAGTCATAAATGTGCAATTCTTATTCTGTGTATAGACTGTCATTTAGCATGTGACCTTTTTGCTATACTCCAAAAGGACAATGGTATTAAGAGAAGAAAGAAGCAATGGTCACAGAGGCAACTGAGATAAAGGCCCCACAGGCCCACCTCAGATGGGGCCAGGACTCAATTGCTGACTCACTGAAAGGCTGCTCTGATCATAGAATGTGCGTAAGGAACGACCTCATCAGACCCTTCACTTCCACCCACGAGTCCAAACCTAGCGGTGTCTCAAAATAGCCTGAACTGCCACGTTGGCAATTGAGCCAGGGAGGGAGGACTTTGGTCCCAAAGCTTGTTGGCATTAGCATTAGAGAAAGAGGAAATTAATAAATGACCTGTTCCTGTCTGCACAGAGCTTTGAGACACAACAGAACATTAGAACAACAACTCAGACGTGAATTGTGGTATTAGCTTTACTGATAACTCCAGCTTTATTTGTAGCTGGAAGAAGGGGAAGTTGAATTAAATGGATTTATTATTTTCAGCAGACCTCTTTGCTTAGCTGGGGACTGTGATATGTTTGTTAACTAGATGCCAGGAAGATGTGTGCCTGCCTGCATGCCTGTGTGTGTGTGTGTGTGTGTGTGTACATATACATGAAATATATGTCGTGGAATACGAAGCAGTCGCATGAAATAGACTCAAGAATAAAGGATGAAATCCTTTGCTATTCATCTCTTACATGGTGCCAGGGTAAAAGGATGTTTTTCTCTCTACATAAATGAAGTGAGAGGACTTCTCTTGGCAGGGGTTACTGCAAACTTTCTCCTAAGCCAAGTGAGATCAACTGCACAGATGAGTAAGGAAGAATGGGTAACGTGGTCACCCCATTGGGCACTGGCCTACTGTCCTGGGAGACTGACATAATGATATTAGTTTTAGTTTATAAATGGGTCCTGTGTTGTCTCATAATTATGCAAGGGTATAGGAAAGAAAGGAATCGTTCTCCTTCACTTCTCTGTACAAGGAACAGGTACCAGGTCTTTTCATACTCTGTCAACATACCAGGAAGGCTGAAGAAGCAGTGGTGGCCAGTGATAATAGAACCATCACTTACAGATCTTACTGTGTTCCTGGCAACTCCATGAAGCATGTTGCCTACTTGATCTCATTAACCCTCATAAGGATCTGATAGGCAGGAGGCACCACCATTCTCCTATTACAAATGAGGTGACAGAGCTTAGAGAAGTTAATTAAGTCAGCAAAGGTCCACTTTGGGTGGAGTCAGAACTAAATCTTGGTCCTTCCAATTCAAAACCCTTGTTTTTTAATGTCAGGCCTAACAGATTTTTCTCTACTACTAAGTTTCTAAAAATCAGGGGTTTTTCCCCCAGAACTATCTACACAATTGTTGAGCAGAGAATCTTTAGTAAATCAAGTATTTACTAAACAACTCCTATGTGCTAGACATTGTTCAGATGCTAGGGATAAAGCAGTAAACATAAAAGACAAAAATCCCTCATAGAGGATAAATTCTAGAGAGGGAAGACCAACAGTAAACAAGTAGACAAATTATCTCCTATCTCTGATGGCAATGAGTGCCTTAGAGAAAAATAAAGCAGGAATATTGGAGGAGTCCAGTGTTGCAATCTTTCTGTGGCTTTTCATGTATGATCTCACTTGAGGAGGTAAGGATTGAGCGAAGATCTCAAAGAGGTGAGAGGCAGCCATGTGGATTTTGGGTGAAGAGCATTATAGGCAGATGAGAAAATGCAGAAATGAATGCCAGGGCCTGTGAGTCCAGATTGCTAGGAGCAAGAAGCCAGTGGGTAAAGATGCAGTGGTACTATTATGTTAACTGGGGTGGAAAGTCTCTTTGACATTGGTAAGTAAAGATATTGATGACTCTGAAAATCAACCCATTTTTTTTTTTTTTAATTTTTAGAGAGAGAGCACGTGCATGCATGCATCATGGAGGGGGCCTAGGGAGGAGCGGAGCGATATATATAGAGAATCTTAAGCAGGCTCCATGCCCAGCATGGAGCCCTATACAAGGCTCAATCTCACGACCCTGAGATCACGACATGAGTCAAAATCAAGAGGTGGACGCTTAACTGACTGAGCCACCCAGGCGCCCTGAAAATCAACCCGTCTTTAGATTACTCATCCCGGATTGCTCTTGTGGATGCATCCTTTTTTCTATAACCGGGATTATTTCTGGAGCACCCAGGCACATACCAAAAAGTCCTCTCTTGTGTTGTTTTAGACATGCTTTCAGGTTGTTGAAGAACAAATATCTGAACATTTTCTAAACATTATCTCAGAAGAGTTTACCCTTCAAAGCATATATTTGATAACAGAGCAGCTGTTCAGAGGGTGATCTAAGTCTGAGAGCACCAGTAAATGTCTGGGAGCCAGCAAACCTGAGGCATAGCACGGCTAGTGGTTTGTCCAATACCTTGACTTGTTTATTTGTTAACCCGAAGTAATTGAATCGAGATTGTATTCTTCTGTAATATCTTTGCCTTGCCATTTGTGGTATCTGGTACATAGTTACTACCTACTCACTGATGAATTAAATGAAAGCGATAGTGCCCTTTTCTCGAACTTCTACAGAGTAGGTGCTGCCAAAACTGTTGGGCTTAAAGGCAGGGTTTTATCTAGTGCTTGGCTAGGGGTAAATCCTGTTCTTAGATGGGCAATAACTGATAGCAAGGACAGACAATATATCAGTTTTAAAGATTTCATTTGCTTTTCCATATAGATCATAACCTGTGGCAAGAAAATACTCTTTTAGGATAATTACTAGCACCTCTTTTAGTTGTAATAAGAACCAAGTTTTGAGTCATTCTTTAGGCACACAGTTCCCAGAAAGAGAACTGCCTTAAAAACAGACGAGGAGTTTAAAAGAATATAATTCTCATTTTGTGGTATGGCCCCTTTTCAAATAAGGAAACCAAAGCTGTCTGTTTTGATTATCTGTGGAACATAACTCATAGTCAAAAACAATATCCAGTAGAGGTCTTTCAAGCAATGTTCTAGCCTTTTAAAAATATTTCTAGAATGCCATTTTAAAAGATGCTTATAGCCATTACTTCTTTGTATTAGCCTTGTGTGTGTGCATTTGTAATTAAAAATTCTTCAGGGGCACCTGGGTAGCTCAGTCAGTTGAGCATCTGCCTTCAGCTCAGGTCATGATCCCAGGGTCCTGGAATCGAGTCCTGCATCAGGCTCCTTGCTCAGCGGGGAGCCTGCTTCTCCCTCTCCCTCTGCCGGCCACTCCCCCTGCTTGTGCTCTCTCTCTGTCAAATAAATTTTAAAAAGATCTTTAAAAGAAAATTCTTCATTATGGAAAAGTTAAGACATGTGCAAAGGTAAAGAATGTACAGTGATCCACCATGTAGCCATCCCCCAACTGCAACAATCACCAATTTGGTTCCCTCTAAATCCCTACCAACTTACCCCTCCCATAGTATTTCTGAAGCAAATCCCCAACAGATGTAATTTCATCCATGTACATTTTGGTATGTATCTCTGAAAGATCCCCTTTAAAGAACACAACCACTTTTACCCCTAAAAATAAGAAGAATCCGTAATGTTACAAAATACCCAGTCTCTTTTCAAAAGTCTAATCAGCTCATGTTATATTATAAATGTTTTTAATTTGTTACAGTATGTTTGAAACAGGATATAAAGAAATTCCAACCATTATAATTAAATAATATCTTTTAAGTCTGTATAAGAATTTCTCTTCCAACACTTCTTTTCCCCTTTAAATGTATTTATTGAGGGAACTAGATCATTTTTTCTTGTCTTAGTTCTCACTTTTATAACAAAATACCCTATATTGGGTGGCTTAAACAATAAACATTTATTTCTCACCGTTCTGGAGGCTGGAATGTCCAAGATCAGGGTGCCAACAGATTTGGTATCTGGTAAGGGTCCTCTTCCTGGCTTGCAGACAGCAGTCACCTTGTGTTCTCACATGTCAGAGACAGGTGGGAGTAGCTCTGGTTCTTCTTCTCTTAAGAGCACTAATCTCATCATTGCGGATACTCTCAATACCTCATCTAAACCTAATTATCCCCAAAAGGTCCCATCTCCAAATACCATTACATTGAGGGTTAGGTCTTCAGCATATGAAATTTTTGGATACAAACATTCAGGCCATAGCAGTCCTATGCTGTTTCTCCGAAGTCTGGATTTTCCTGATTTTATCCTATTAATGCAGGTAAACATGATCCTCTGTCCGATATTTCTTGCAGGTTAGTAAATAGCTCTAGATGCTTAGCTTCAGGTGTGAGTATTTTGACAATTATTTTGTAAGTTGTGGTATGTTCTACCAAGTGGAAGTATATCATATTTGGTTGTCTTTTTTGGTGATATTACCAGTCTTTGACAATCAGTGTCTAGATGCATTAATTTATAAGGAATTGTAAAATGGTGACAGTTTTGTCATTTTTCTCAGTTATAAAAGAAAAACATTTCCTTGCTTGGCATAGAGCTATTCAGTGGAATGGTTCATATAGGAAATGAATGTTCTTTTTTCCTTAGTTTTGCAGTTTTCAAAATAATGAGGTGGTTATCTAGCATCTTCCAACATTAAGTAAATACATTTTTTAAGTTTTAAGCATTATGATGAGCTCATTGAAGCAAACGTATTTTTAGGTATTTCAGTCCTTTGCAGTTATTATTCTTACTAATACAAAATGTTCCATCTTTAAGTTCACTTCTGAGTTATTTTTGACAGAATCTTCCTTACTATCTTCTTTGACAGGACGTTCCAGGTTCATTTTCTACATTTTCCCCCCTGTCCTGGATTGAGCTATTTCTTCAAGCAGCACTGGGATCAATATTTAGAATGGTCTTTGGAGATCACAAACCTGGGTTCTACTTTTATTGCTATTGAATTAGTACTGTGACTAGACGTGTTAGTAGACAGAGCTAGAATTAAAGCACATTGTTAGTTCATACTTCCAGTTCAAATTCAAGGCAGAATTCTTAACTGTAGGGTCCAACATCCTGTATCCTTTCTCATGTTGAGAAACCTGAGCTGCCAATCCTTACATCAGAGTCTCTTCTGTCATCTTGACTTTCTGAATCTTATTTTCTAGTAGATTCTTCGATAATTGGGCATTAGGACAATATTTCTTCAGTTTGTTCATACTGAAAGCAGGTCTCCTGTGCCCTTTATATTTGAAAGTCAGTTTGGTTAGATATAAAATATTTGGTTCACTCTTTCTGTCTTTAGTATCTTAAATATGTTATTCCACTGTCTTCTGACATAGCATATTATCTGAATATATGATGATAGTAAGGGTTTTTTTCCTTTGTAAGGAACTTGGGTTTTTTTGCATGATGACCAAAGGATCTTTTTTTTCTTTTTTCTTATTTTTTAACTATAGTAGTTTTACTAGAATATGTCTCAGGGTTGATTATTGGCATGCCATTTTAACATGTAGCTTCAAATATTTTTATTTATTTCAAAAAAATGTTCCTGAATCACATTTTAAAATATGTGTTCTGTTCCATTGCTTTGGTTATCTTTTGTAGGGGCTTTTATAACACACCTGTGGGAATGTCTTATCTTCTATATTTGTAACTTTCTCTTTACTTTCTTCACTTCTCTTTGATTTTAAGTTTTTTCTTTCATTTTATCTTCTATTTCTATCAATAAATGATACATTGTTCCTGGTAACTCTTGTGAGTTTCCAGTTCAGACTTCATGTGTGAAATATTTTAAATTTCATTGTTCTTTACTAAATTCTACCACCTCATTTCTGAGTTTTTCTACTTTGAACTGTGTTTATTATAGCCTCTGTCATTTTATTAATTTCTTCTAGCTTGTCTTAAAATATTAGCCAACAGTTTTCATCTGTTTATAGGCCTGTTTCTGGCATGTTCTCATTGGTCTGTAGACCCATTATTTTATCCCGGGTTTCTTTTTTCTTTTAATAACTACTAAACATAAGGACTTAATCACAATCTCCTTTCAGTTCCTTCTTTCTCACTCTCCTTCCATCTCTCTCTTTTTTTTCTTACTTTCATTCTTTCTTTGTTAATCAAGGCATAATTTATACAATAAAACAAGTTCAATGAGTAACTACCATTCAAACATGATACAAAACAGCTCTGTTGTCTCAATCTGTTTACCCCACACCTCTCTGAAGAGACAATCATTATTTTGCTTTCTATCAACATAGATTAATTTTGTATATACTTGGAGTTCATGTAAATGGAATCATATAGCATGCATCATTTTGAGCATGATGTTAGCTATAGGCTTTTCACAGATGTCATTTATCTAATTGTGTAAGTTTACTTCTATTCCTATCTTACAAAGGTTTTTTCCTCTTTTTATAATAATGAATTCGTGTTGAATTTTTTCAAATTTTTTTCTTCATTTATTGAAATAATCATATGGCTTTTCTTCTTTACTCCACTCATGTGACAGGTTACACTGATTGCTTTTCAGATGTTAAAACAACTTTGTATTGGCATAAACTCCAGTTGTATATGACGTAATATCCATTTTTAAAATTGCTGCATTCAATTTGTTAATATTTTATGAAGGATTTTCTACTTATGTTCACAAGGGATACTGGTCTATAAACCTTTCTATTTTTCTTTCATATGTTTTTATTTTTTGGTATCAACATTAGAGTAATGCCGGCCTCATAAAATGAGTTGAGAATGTGCCCTCACTCTGTGTTTTCTGAAAGAGTTAGTGTTAAATTGGCATTATGTCTCCATTAAATATTCGTAAATGCACCTGGGAAACAATGTGGACTACAAGTATTTGCAAAGGGATATTTTTGATTACAAGTTTATAAAAAATTAATTTTTTATTTATTGAAATAAGTTTCAGTTATTGAAATAACTGAAGGTACTTTCAATTTTTTTTAATACATCTTGGCGTAAAATTGTTGATAATGTCTCATACTTTTAAGGTCTGTATGATCTATCATGATAAACCTACTTTCATCTATGGTATTGGGTAATTTGCATTTTCTCTTTTTTTCTTTATCAGCTATGGTAGGTGGTTATCAACTTTATTAAACTTTTCAGTAAGCCAGTTTATGATCTTGCTAATTTTCTGTAAGGTTTGTTTTCCATTTCTTTGTTTTGTGTTCTTTGTATTATTTCCATTCTTCTGTTAGTCAAGTTCAATTTGCTCCTCTTTAGTTTCTTGAGTTAGATGCCTATATTATTCATTTTACACCTTCATTTTTTTATTTATAGGTATTTTAAAGTTCCAAATATCTAAGCTCCCATATATTTATCTGCTCCCATATATTTTGATATTTTATGTTTTCGCTTTTAGTCTGTTTGAAGCTTTACTGCTCTAGAGCTTTCTCTTTTGTTGCTTGTGCACAGTGATAAAAAAGAAAAAAAACAAAAATGACCTCATACGACCTGCACATTTGGTTAGTACTAACACTTCATATATTCAGACTGCTCCCAGCCTTTTCAGAACTTACTGCAGATCTTTTCTCCTCTTGCATGCGTTAGAGTGTATAAAACCCCGTCCAGTTTCAGCTGCGCTTCTCAGATATCCCTTACACAATTTTCAGGAGTGCCTGTTTGTGATTCAGGGGTTCTTCTGTTTTTAGGGAAGCCCCCCTGTTGCTTTCCTTTGCCTCCTCCTATGCACACAATATTACTACTTGGGTTTTGTGTTGTCAATGATTTGTCTCCCCTGTTTGCATTTTGAGGTGTGTGGTGATACTGGACACAGTGTTTTTGCAGATATTTTTCTATTAGCTTTGGTTTTTAATATCTCAGTTGTTCTCTCTGTTTTTATGTGGGGATTCAGAGAGATTTCAAAACAATTCTGCTGGAGCTATCTTTTCAGAACTCTGGGGCTACCTTGATTGTGTTGCTGAGCAGTATATGTGTACTATTTCATGTTTGTAGTAAAAGAAGTGTAGGGCTGATCTTTTCCAGAGAGGTCTACTTAGGAATCCTGATTACAGGGTCTTGATTATTTGGTGACCTCTGGAGTTGTCTCTTGCTATGATGGCTGCATTTTCTTTGTGTTAGAACTGCAGTTCTTTTCACTACTGGCTCCTAGTGTGTCAAGGTCATTTCAAGAGTCTCACAGAACAGCCAATAGTGAGGAAGGTCCTCGATAAAATGCCTGCCCCCTTTTGTGTTCTGTGTTGCTGTTTGGTGAATGGGACCCTCCTGGATTCTGACTTAGGGAAAAAAAAAAAAAGGATAATTCAGAAAGAATGGAACCTATCCCTTCCACCCCTCCCCCCCATGTAAATGGGTATCTTTCATTAGCTGAATGCCACCAAATACCGGACAGGATTATATAACCAAAAATGCCTCTGGCATACAAGGTACCTTGATAACTTTTAGAAATTATTGCCTATCATTTATTTGGTTATCTTTGAAAAGTGCTTATGCTTTATTCTAGGGAGTGGGGTGGTTGAATACAGTTGGGACAGCATTCGTGATCCTCAGATAATTCTTCACTCTATGTGTCATACTTAGGAGACACATTCTTTCCCCATGGCCATTTCCAAAGAAATGGCTACATACATAGCTCATCATTATTGAGAATCGTGCTGTTCAGCAGTTTCACACATTGTCTTCGGTTCAATTGTAGGATACTTGTATGTCTCACAAATTCACTAAGTTTTGCACAGAGAGCATTTTTTAGTGAAAAATGCTTGCTTCTTATAAAGTTAATACATATATTGCTATTTTAGTTTATAACATGCAAGTACTTTTCATTGAATCTTTATGATAACCTTGAAAAGCAGACATATCCTCCACTTTATAGATGAAGAAACTGAAAAGCTCAAAACTGGAACTCAAAAGTCGCTGCCTTCTTAAAGCTCTGTAGGCAATTTATGACAAAGCCAAGGGGAAATTATTCAATAATTAGAATAATTACTACCAGTATCAGAAACCTCTATGCGGGCGCCTGGGTGGCTCAGTTGGTTAAGCGACTGCCTTCGGCTCAGGTCATGATCCTGGAGTCCCCGGATCGAGTCCCGCATCGGGCTCCCTGCTCGGCGGGGAGTCTGCTTCTCCCTCTGACCATCTCCCCTCTCATGTGCTCTCTCTCATTCTCTCTCTCTCAAATAAATAAATAAAATCTTTAAAAAAAAAAAGAAACCTCTATGCATGCCAATAATTCAAAAATGTCTGCAGGGAACAAGGTCACATGAATGATTTTTAATAAATCAGCCTCAATTGGATTATTTACAGTTTAGAGAAAATTTTTAGTAAGTATATATTCATATTTCATAATATAGAATACACAGTATATGTAATGGAAAATAATATGCAATACAAAATAAATTTGTTTTGTGTTGAAGCATTTAACAAACACTTTGGAAATTATTTTTTTGGAATTCAATTGTTTATGATTCTGAGTCCTATATTCTCTCCTTTAAACCATGCTGTCTCATGATAGAACTTTCAAAATGTTGTAAGTGGCTAAAGAGATGAACCAATTATTACAACTTAGATATGTCTGCCCAAACAAACTGGCTTGGTCTGTAATGATCAATTTACGAAGCATAAATACCAGGAAATGATGGAAAAGAATGAATGGGTAGTCAAGGATTTGAGACCTGATTCCTGCCATACAGGTCATAAATTGTCTTTAGGCTTATAAGGAGAATGACCGGTTTTCTCAGGAGGTAAATATGTGTATGCTTTATCAGTTTTAATAAAATATGACCTAGATATGTCTTAGACAATTCATGCTCCCTGACATCTACTCTCCTGGCAGTCCTCACCCCATCAACACTTTCTGTGGATGAATTTTGATGTCCTTACAATAGCTCAGGGCAGCCAGATTCTCACATACCATATCCACTTAACAGCCTGACTCTCTCTCAGTATTGACTGACTTTACTGTGTCATTTTTCCTACTAGGCTAACTAGGGAGAAATACATAATTCCCGGGAGCTACACATTTGGTCAAATACGTGCTGTCATCTCTCCCCAGAATCTAAAAACTGGTATCCCTGGGAATCTTACTGCTTAGAGACTACTGTGAGGCGAGTTTAAAAACAGAACAGACTAGCCCATTGGTCATAGTCAGGGTGGCTGTGAATTCTTTATTTTGTGTGTGATGCTCAGTCTCCTTTACCTTCTGAGCATGTTCACCCTACATATCTCATTTTATTAATGCTCATCTCAATGAGATATTTTTCGTATATTTTTCAGGATAAGGATTTGAAATCAGCTATATGACAAACTGAATACATACACAGATGTGTGTTAATGTACATATGTGTGAACACATATTTTTAATCAACCAATGCAATATGGCAAAATCAAGTTGCCTTAGAAATTTTTATTTCAGAGTCAATCAAACTTGAGCTTTGTGTAGCAGCAAAAGTGCTGGCCCCCTGCCAGGGTGGGAAAAAAAAGGGAGGGGGGTGAGCAAAGGTTATTGGAATGTCACTCCTTTTTGCAGCAACTCTGGCCATACGCTGACTAGCAGCCCAGGTGTCCTCACTATGACATTACCAGTTTTATTGGCCTAGGTCCTTTTCAGGGCATTTTTTATGGGAATGGAAGACTTTTGTTGAGTCATAAAGCTACCATTTACCAGTTGTATGTTCTTTGTCAACTAGGCCTTCTGAAACTCTCCTGAGCTTCATGTAGTTGTATTATGAAGCAGCACCTTCTAAAGACTGACACTATCAGTCTACTGTCACAGGGCTGGCTGCCATATTGGTATCCACTCAATGATATTGCCATGATCTGATGAGAGACTTTGTCACCATGTCCTGGGACTCGCTTTTTTCTTTTCTTCTTAGCAATGTAGGAAACCAAATTGTATGTAAGCAATATAAAATACATAGAGAATACATAGTAGTTTGGGGACAAATGGCTAATATTTCATTTCTTTAGAGTGTAGAAAAAAAATTATAGACCTGCTACTTACAATATGTCCCAACTTGACTCAGATTTATCTCTGAAATATGTCAGGCACTTAGTGATTAACTTTGAAAATGGAACTGGACCAAGGATAGTTATCAGTATATGGAGGATTCTTATCAGCTGCACTATCTGTATCCAAAACTCTAACATGAAACCATAAATAACTACTGTTGATGCTTGAAGAGTTTGAGTCTTCTTAGTAATAATAACTGTGTATAAATGAAATCACCGTTTGGATGGAGAAAGAATATCCCATATTGGAAAGTAATCATAGCTTTTATGCTCGTGTGTGTGCGCTTTGACAGCTTTTTGGAGACTACAGCCTATTTCTTCATGAAACCAAAAATTGGAGAGAAGGAGGTGTCCCCAAATGTTTTCTTCAGTATCTGGCATGAATTCAGCTCTGACTTTAAAGATTTTTGGAAGAAAGAGAACAAACTCATTCTACAAGAAAGGTAGGTTTTTTTCATTTGCACAATGGCATTTTAAAATTGGTATTTTATTAGGTGTGACACCACTGGGGTTGCCAACTTTTATAGCCTGAATGAAAAATTAGATGGCCCTCAACCTGGGATATCAAGTCTAACAGGGTGCTGAGAACTGACAAAATTTGGAGTTTGAATAAGAAGGGTTGGCACAGAGGCTATGATGCTACAGAGAATAGCTGGGAAAATGGTTTGCCAGGACCACCGTCTGGTAAAACAACTTCTGTGATGAGGAAACCACAAAAAAAGCAGAGCATGTAAGTTGAGTGGAACAACCCTGCTGAGATGATAAACCTACTCACCTCAAAAGGCCAATAGCAAAGACTATATAAAGGTAAGATAAATCACTTGTGTTTTGTCTTGTTTTTGCTCAATTCATGAGATATTGTCCAAATTTCACCATTTGTATTAAAGTTTCTGGCTGATGTCACCAAGAAACAGATGATCAATATTTTTTAAAAGATCTTTCAGGATTCTTGTAGAGTTACACCACATTTTCTAAAGTAAATCTTTTTCGGGAATGAAGGGAAATTTTTTCTCTTAAGTATATGAAATAAAGTCTTTGTCACTGATTATGAAATTCCATAGAGGCACATTAAATATTAATTCAGGAGGAAAGCTAGCCCTCTCAGGACAGGAGCCCCAAATAGCTGAGTCTACTGGGAGAATGAAACGAAACACAATCAGCACTATAAACCAAGTGCTAAAACTGAACCAATTAGTATACTTTCCAACATCCTTGCACTAACAATGACTTTGCTTTAGATCTTTAGAACACTTGCCTCCTAAGGGACTTTGTCATACCACAAAATTCCACAGTTTCTGCTTATTGTCTTCCTTACATACAAAACCATGATTATGCACCTAGTTTTCATTTGTAACTAGATTCTGATAGGACACATCCTTAAATCAGTTGAAATTAATTGCTGGCTTTTTTTTGAGCACATAGACTGTGCTATGAGTGCTAACTCATACAATTAATTAGTTAGATTCCATGGTGTTTTCAAAGAAAAAACTTTATACCTCAGTGAATAGTAGATGGAAAAAGAGAGTGGTCTGAACAGAAGGGAAAATATTTTAAATATCCACTCTAAAGACAATAAGAGTATTCTACTCCAAAGTGCATCATTATGGGTTAACCTAAAAGATGCAATTTTAGTCAAAAGTCTATGCAGGTGAGATAGGAGAGATAATTACTGAAATACAAGCACACTTACATTGTCATTCATGTCCTTCAAACTTAACTATATATTACCTTTAAAAAATTTTTTTTACCAAGCAAGGACCGTCAGTTTGGAAAATTGTAAAGAGGAACCTTTTTTTGACTTCAGCACATTACCTACAGCGTCCCTTTATGTCCCTCACTGGTCCCTCTCCACGGGCCTTTTTCATCTCTAATCTCAACTTATTCCCCTGGAAAAGGGCCGATAACTCAGTCACACAAACGCACAAATCTGACAGGTGACTATTTCTTTTTCTTCTAAGATATTCATTCATTCATTCATTCATTCATTTAATTGAGAGAGAGAGCAGGGGGAAAAGCAGAGGGAGAAGGATAAGCAGACTCCACACTGAGCCCAGAGCCTGACACGGGGCTCGATCTCACCACCCTGAGATCATGACCTGAGCCAAAATCAAGAGTCAGATGCTCAACCGACTCGAGCCATCCAGGTTCCCTTGACAGATGAGTATTTCACCACGTACAGCTTGGTGGCAGGGGCTAGAGTCCTAAATGAGAGTGGAAGTGAGAAGAGATAGGCGTGAACAAGACAGAACTGCTGGCGCTGTAGTTTTGGAGTAACTGTTCTGATGGCACATCAGGGAAGTACGTAAATCACAGCAGAAGGCTGGCGTATTCCTGTGGTGGTTCCTTGGGAAGTCCTGGGACAAGAAGGTGGGTGGACACTTTTCTCGTAGTTTTCCTTTACTCTGTGCATGTGTACATGAGCTGGTGAGATGTCATCACAGGGGAGCTGTTGAGACTGACTAATTCAGTTGCACAGCTCCCCAATGAGACTCAGTCTCATCCAGCCTGTGCTCCATGAGTAGAGTTGTGTCTCTAGGGTAACACTTTGATACCAAGCCACTATTCCATGATATTTTATGCGTTTAACATGACCAAAACTAGCTTTTCTTCACTGGGTATCTCGTAAAATCAACCAGATGCTGCTTTTATACTTCATCCTGTGCTTGTCATGTTCTAGGACTATACTGTGGCTTTTTTGACTCAACCCGTGGTGATTCTGCTTTTTGACGCAACCTTTGGTGACTTTGCTCACCCCTTGGTGGCGGTGTTGTGAATTGGCAGATTACAAGTGCCCTTCACTGCAGACTTCCCATCGTTCAGTATCATTTGCTTTTAACAAAGGGCTAAGGAGGACTGTGTGGCAGGTGAGCCTGTGCTTCTCTGCCCTTTAACTTCTGAAATTTGTTACACCTCCCGGCAGATAGGCTGCTCTGATAAGTAAGACCATTGGTCTGACTCATTTGTAGAAAAACTTTGTCCCTTTCCTTAGCGTAGGGCCAGTGACACCATTTCCAGGAAACAGTGCAAAATGAAAATGTGGGGCGCCCCTTGTTAAAAAATTATTAAACAATTTCAAGGCAGCAAGTACAGAGCCCTTCCAAAAGTGCACAAACCACACCCATAAGGCAGCCTTGCCCTAGTGTAAGCTTTGTATCATATTTTCTGTAGGTAAATGGAAGGGTATTTTAGAAATGCTTCGTACCCTCAGACATTGATAGGAAGCGGGATGTGGTCAGTTAAATGTGTTCAACTTCTGGTACAATCTGTGATGATCTGAGTAGAACTTCACATAGCACTACAGATACCTAAAATGGGTACCTGCATCCCCGACCTGATTGTTCCTTTCTTTGTACCCTGTATTTATTATCTGCGTATTTTGTTTAGTTGGTTTTATACTATGATGATGCCTAATAATGTGTCTGTTTTTATTTTATACCATAACTATTTTGATATTTGCATTTTAGTCTTTATTTCCCAGTGAGATGTTTGCGTGTTCATTTCTGATGTAGCTCTAACTGTCACTAAGCCACAGTGCCTTTTCATCCTTCTGGTCTCCATAAATATTTGCTGATTTGACTTGTTACATCACTGCATTTCTCCCAGACATGGGAATAAGAACTTAGCTTATGAAGTAATGAACATGCTTTCCTACATAGCTTAAGCTTATCATTGTAAGGAATAATAATAAAAAAAAATTCCAAATACCTTAAGCAAAAAGAAAGGCATTGTTTAGACAGTCAAAGCACAGAAGGGCAGGGATGGAACTTGCATGTGGATTGTCTGAATACAAAAATTCTAACTGCAGTCTGTGGGGGTTAGTCAGGTGCGTCCATGCTGTCTCTCACTATCTGTCTTTCTAAATGTCCTCCTTTCTCCTCCACTTCCTCCTCCTTCCTCTTCTTCTCCTCCTCTCTCTTTCTCTCACTCTATTCTCATGCTCTCACTCTCTCCCCCTCTCATCTCCCTACCACCACTCTGTGGTTTTGTCTAGTTTCCAAGTCAGGCTATTCCTTTAAGGGTGGACCTACGGCCATTGGTCACAGCCATGGCTCCCATTCTCACAACCCAGTAGGAGAGAGCACTCTCCACCATCTAGAAACATTCTGAGAAAGAACTCTGGATGAGTTATGCCCAGTTCTGGATCAGGCACTGTGGCCAGAGGTGTGGGGTACCATAGTTAGTTCAGCAGTTCACAAACCCAGTTGTGCAGCCAGAGAGGAGGGCTTCCATAATTGACAGTCCCCTTCGTAGCAGTCACTGGAATTAGGGAAGAACAGTTTCCAACAAAAGTAAATAATAATATTACTACGCCAAATTTATTAAGCCTTTACCTGCGTAATTAGCAGAATGTCTTAGCATGGTAGAAAAAACCTGAATGGTGGTTTCATGATGTTCCTTGGTCTAATTTGGAATTCACAGATTGACTATCTTTAAGGTTGCAAATCCTGTAAAAGTATTTCTTATCCCATCATTTCTATTTGGTTCTGATTATAGGGTCGTGGTAACTTTGTGTTTTCTGGCTTTGTCCTGATGACTCCTCTGATTGAGTACATATATTTCTTGAACTGGTGAATTCCTACACATCCGTGAAAGGAATTCAAAAGGTCTGCTCTCTTTCTAATTGATGTGGTTTGGAAAACATGAGGATTTTTGAGTTAGCTCTTCCACTTACCAGCCTAGTCATAGAAAGTCATAGTTTCCTAAACTGCAAAATGGAGATGTTAATACCTCTCTTGCAGTGTTATTGTGTAGACTAAATGAGATAATATAGAGTATATAACAGTGTCTACATGCCAAATGCTCAATGGCTCTTCCTCCATCATTTAATATAAATGATATCCTGATCATGGCTACCTACAAATGTAACAACATATCGATAAGGCATGTTAAGCATCTTAACATATTCAGTGGATACAAGGCATTTCTATGACTCAGTTACTTTGTGGGTAGATAAAATGTCTTGATTATGAAGCCAAGGGCAAACTTATGTTTGAGAATGTTCACACGGTCCATCCCTCTATTATTTACATCATGATATACAAAGGAATTCCCGTTTTGATGCTTTTAGACAACTGACCCATTGGTTTTGTCATGAGTCAGAAAAAGTGTTTTTTCATGTACTTGCAACTAGGCATACGCAATTGTTAATAAGAAATCCTTCTCAAAAAAGAAATCTAGACTTATCACTGAGCAAACCCAAAACATATGAAAAATCGTTTAAAAAAATGAGCTTGGCTATATCCAGAAGATGGGGGCATAAACCAACATTTACTCTGCCAAACATCTCCCCAAAGGGCTCGCAGAGCACCAGTGTTAATAGGTCAGGAAGTGGGCAGTCCTCAGCTCTTTTATTTTCAGGAAGACAGTAGGAGCATCAGTATCACCAGTGAACCCTATGGAGCTTGGACAATAAGAGCTATATTAATTAGAGGAAAGAAGTATGGATTGATTGGGAATACATGTGCTTTTTGACCCTGGTGGGCTTGTGGTCCTGGGAGAAGACAGGGGGCCCAAAACAACTCCACTTCTCACTTTTGCTCTGTTATAAGCAGACTTCAGTTTTTCAGCAGTCTTCAGCTGTATAATTATGTGAGGTTATTTGTAACTATTCTCACCTTCCATATGGAGCTTTTATTATGCACAGGAGACATTCAAGTCCATTTGGTGAAGGTCCTGTCTTCGTTGAGCTAACAGCCTGGCCCAAGTATGGTGTTATATGCAATGGGAGAGCCCTGGGGCAGGAGTGAAGGATTAATTCTGTCCAGAGGACCTTTGACAAGGAGGTTGGAGTTGGAGTAGGATTTTTGCAGGCGGTTCAGGGAGGTAAGGGCATTCTAGGCAAGATGATGTGGCTCTGGCAACCCCATAGTGTGCAGTGTGGCCTATTGGAATTTTATTTTTAGTTGACTTAAGACATTTTAATTTAATAAATCAGTTGTGACATTAGTAAGGGTTATGTTTAAAGTGTTGTCTAACTTAATTTACTGGTTTATTTTATTTTGAGACAGGTAGTCTTTGATGACCCAGGAGAAAGGATAACTACTCCTCTAATTGCGCAAGCATGTGGCAATCAAGTCTAGTTTCTGCCCAGCTGAAATCTGCAATTAGGGGAAAAGGATTTGAATGCTTGGCTTTAGAAGATTATGCATTAAATTGGAAAGCACATCATGCCATGTTAACATTCCTGTTTCCATAATTTATATTTGAGTGAGCTGTATGTTCAGATTTAAGTAGGATGTTATTAGGGTAGAAGGAAGCAACCATTTTCAAAGGGATTGAAAATAAATCTAAAGAATGGAGATAAAGAAGGAAGCTTTATTGTTATGTAATAATGAATTTGTTGGATACCGAGATGAACTTGCCTCTTGGACTGCATTGTTGCATTGCAGCATTAAATGAATTTAGCCAACCATTTACCCCTTTAATTGAGGCATCAATGTCTAGAGAAACAACACATAAAGAAATTCTCTTCCTACTTCTGACTTTCTATAGCAGAAGCTTTGGCACAACAAATGACAATGGAATTGTGGTGAATGGAACCTGAGAATGTGTAGGGAATGTGATCTACATCAATTAAAGGAGTAATTGATATGCATTAAGACATAATAGATAATTCATTTATTTATTAATTCATTCAAAATTACTTATGTCTTACTGTTGTGCTGGCCATATTTTCGGGCCATATGGTTCTTACCTTTTAGTGAGAGAAGTAGACAATAAAAAAATAAACACAGTTTTAAATTATAGGTTGAAATGAGTACTGTGAGGAAAATAGTGAACCATTTTTGCCAAGCAAAAACCAGAAGAGTTTCAGTTAGAAAGCGTGGTCAGAGGAGGCCTTTCTGAAGAAGCAGTATTTATGCTGACACTTAAAGAATTTGAAGGAGCAACTATGTTAAGGGGCAACATGTATGTGAGTCTGCCAGGCAGAGATGTAGGAAGTTCAAGACAACATGACAGAAAAGATGGGGTGCACTCTAAGAAAGATGAAGGTGTTGAGATGAATATGATGAAATAGACAGGGGCCTGATCATTCAGGCTCTTGTAGATCATGGTAAGAGATTGACTTCTCTGCACATGCAATTGAAAAATCATCAAAGGGATTTTTAAAAAGGGAATAACTTGATGTGATTCATGTAATGAAAAGACTATTGACTCAAATGGGTAGTAGATTGGACAATGGTATTGAGAAACAATTTAGGAAGTTAGTATAGTGGCCCAGGTGAAAGATGTGATGCTGTGGACCAGGGGGAAGGTGACAGAGATGAGGGGAAGTGGGGGTGTTGAATATATACTTGGGAGGTATACCTACACAAACTTGCTATTCGCAGGTTGCGGCCTGTACCGGTTGTAGAGGGTCAGGAAACTCTACATCTCATCTCAGGTATTGACAAGCTCCTGTTAACCAGGATGTTAGAGATCAAGAATGCAAACTTTCCCTTTCTCTCCTAAAATGATGTACAAAGGCAAGGTTGGGGAAAGCTGTGAATCCTTGGCTATCAGGAAATTCATTTTCCAGAACTTAGTTCTCCAAGAATGATGTAAAATCATAAGGTGAACATTAGATGGAAAAGATCTTTGCATTTCTTCTTGATCTTGCCATGTTTCAAGACATGTTTTTTAAATCTTGGAAAATCCTTTCTCAAAAGCCTCATGTTCAAGAATGGAAGAAACTCACCCTCAGGGTTTCTGGTTCTGACTCCCCATCAGAGAATCAGGACCAAGAGCCAAGAAAGTAGCTTGTCCAAAGACATTTTTTGCTTTGAAAAGGATTTAAACATTGTGGTACCTTCCAGTAGATTTGTAGAGGCTTGTAAAGTCATCTGAGCAGTTACTAGTTTCTCTTAAGCATTTGCTAAGAATGTTTTTTGTCTTAGCATGTTTGTATATGTCTTAGCAAAGTTTGTATAAAACTATTTTGGATCAAAATAAACTCCATGGAATAGATATTTTAAATTACCTATTAAAAAAACATCACATAGCTTATATGGGCTGAAATACAAGCTGTTCCTTTACAAGCAAGATGGTATTTTGAAGGGGTCACTTTAAGTTTCGTTAGGATATTCTCAAACAACGTGATGATTATAATCTGCTAGAGGAGGAGGTCTAGATCTGTTAGATTTGAATAATGTCAAATTAACCAATTCTTAGGTTTGTGTAGGCTTCTGCTAGAACCTGGATTTTTAAGATAGTGAAAAATTTAAGAAGTCACAGGCTCCCCAGAGTTCATTCCCACTGTGATATTCTCCATGCTGATTCTGACCTCTTCGAGCAAAGGAATTCCACCTGCTCGGCCTCAGGATTCCACTCTCAGACACCACCCCTATTCCCATTAGTGGGAGTGGATCTTTAGAGAAATGAGAAATGCTTCTTAAAAGTTTGGGATTCTAAAGTAAATAATGGATAATCAGAACCTAGTCATGAGCAGTAAAGATGGAAGAGATCGTCTCTACAACAGATTTGAAACTGATGGCAAAGTTTAGACCAAGACATGTCGGGAGTTATTATATTTGACAAATAACAATTAACTTACTTGGTTTTGCTGCTGAAGTCTGGTTAAGATTTAGAACTGTGATAAGGCATCAAACTCAATTTTAAAAGGAATCATTTGTGAAAGCATGTGCTGAGTGTGTATGTATGTGTACTGGAGGGAACCAAGAATGGAGATCAGTACTGAAGAAATTTAAGAATATGTATTTTAATATAGGACATACAGAAGAAATTAGGTAATATTCTTGTGTCTTTGTGGGGAGGAAATGGAGAATGGTCTTAAGAAAGTAAGCAGAATGGCCAATAAACATCTGAAAAGATGCTCCACATGATGAGCCATCATGGAAATGTAAATCAAAACCACAAAGAGACATGCACACTAGGATGGCTGTAGAGGAAAAAAACAGGTAATATAACAAGTGTTGGAGGAGATGAGGAGAACTTGTGAAACTGTCACACTGCTGGTGGTAATGTGGAATAGTGCAACCACTTTGGAAAACAGTTAGGCATCTCCTCCCTAGATGGTTAAACCTAGAGTTACTATGGGACCCAGGAACTCCTTCCTAGCTTTATACTGAAGAGAAAGTAAAAGCGTGCACCCACACAAACACTTGTACACATGTGGTCATGGCAGCACTATTCATAATATCCAAAAGATGGAAACAACTCAAATGTCCATCAGCTGAATGGATAGTAAAAGTGAATATTACAATGGGATATTATTTGGCAGTAAAAAGAAATGAAGCACTGATATACGCTGTACCATGGATGAACCTTGAAAATATTATGCTAAGTGAAAGAAGACAGTCACAAAAGGCTATATATTTTATGATTTGATTTATATGAAATGTCCAGAATTGGCAAATATATAGGATCTGAAAGTAGATTAGCTGTGTCTGGGGTTGAGGGGAGAGAGGTATGGGGAGGGATGGTTAGTGAAGTTTCTTTTGGGGGGTATGAAATGTTCTACAAAACCCTGTGAATATACTAAAAGAAACATTGAATTGTCCACTTTAAATGGGCAAATTTCATAGTATGTTAATGATACCTCAATAAAGCTTTTTTTTTTTTTAAGTAAGGAGATTTCTCACATCAGAGTTCTAAGCATAAACTCAGACCACAGTTGGACATGCTGACCGCCTGTGATGATCTGTTTAGATGGCTGATGGTTTTGAAGTCCTACATTGGTTCTTGTGTCTTCCTTCTTGGCACACTCTCAGGCTTTCCCCTGTGCCCTTAGAGTTTCGTATGTACTCATGAAAAGCAAATCTATTAACTACTCACATGAATATTAGCTAGATCAAAAGTTGAGAAATAAATCTGCTGGCAGGGCGCCTGGGTGGCTCAGTCGGTTAAGCATCTGCCTTCGGCTCAGGTCATGATCTCAGGGTCCTGGGATCGAGCCCCACATTAGGATCCCTGCTCAGTGGGGAGCCTGCTTCTTTCTCTTCCTCTTCCTGCTGCTCCCCCTGCTTGTGCTCTCTTTCTCTCTGTCAATAAATAAATAAAATCTTAAAAAAAAATGCCCCACTCTTAAAAAAAAAAAATCTGCTGGCAAAAACTGTAAAAAAAGAAATTGCATAGCTCATTCCAAAATCAAAAAGTCCCCATCAAACATGAAAAAGTGCTCAACATCGCTCGGCATCAGGAAATCCAAATCAAAACCTCAATGAGATACCACCTCACACCAGTCAGAATGGCTAAAATTAACAAGTCAGGAAACAACAGATACTGGCAGGGATGAAGAGAAAGGGGAACCCTCCTACACTGTTGGTGGGAATGCAAGCTGGTGCAGCCACTCTGAAAAACAGTATGGAGGTTTCTCTAAAAGTTGAAAATAGAGCAACCCTATGACCCAGCAAATTGCACTACTGGGTATTTACCTCAAAGATACAAATGTAGTGATCTGAAAGGGTATGTGCACCCCGATGTTTATAGCAATGTCCACGATAGCCAAACTATGGAAAGAGCCAAGATGTCCATCGACAGATGAACAGATAAAGAAGTTGTGGTATATATACAATGGAATATTATGCAGCCATCAAAAGGAATGAAATCTTGCCATTTGCAATGACATGGATGGAACTGGAGGGTATTATGCTGAGCAAAATAAGTCAATCAGAGAAAGACATGTATTATATGACCTCACGGATATGAGGAACTCTTAATCTCAGGAAACAAACTGAGGGTTGCTGGAGTGGTGGGGGGTGGGAGGGATGGGGTGGCTGGGTGATAGACATTGGGGAGGGTATGTGCTATGGTGAGCACTGTGAATTGTGTAAGACTGTTGAATCACAGACCTTACATTGTAAGTTAAAATAAAGAAGAAGATAGTAAGAAGGGTAAAATGAAGGGGGGGAATCGGAGGGGGAGACGAACCATGAGAAACTGTGGACTCTGAGAAACAAACTGAGGGTTCTAGGGGGGGGGTTGGGGGGATGGGTTAGCCTGGTGATGGGTATTAAAGAGGGTATGTATTGAATGGAGCACTGGGTGTTATACGCAAACAATGAATCATGGAACACTACATCAAAAACTAATGATGTAATGAATGGTGATTAATATAACATAATAAAATTTTTTTTAAAAGTCCCTGTCAATTTAGATGATTAGTAATTTATAATAGCTTTGACTCTATAGTGATGAAATTAGCCAGTGCTTTCTCTGTGTAAACCCATTTCAGGAAATCACAAGTCATGTTAAAAATACACACAACATAATAGATATGTGTGTATGTATTTTGAAATTATTCATCTATTGCAAATAAACATTTTTTTTCAAATCTTATCTCCATAGGAGGAGATTGTCAGTTTTTTTAACCTGTATTTCTGATGAAGAAGTGATAATAGTGGATATAATAAACTGTTAAAATAAAATAAAAGGGAAAGAAATTTGTCTGCGTTTGCTATGGGGTAAAGCCTCAAATCTTTCACTTCTGTCTAGTTAACCCTTCATCTTCTCACCGTAATGTCTCCAGCCTTTCCCTGGCCTTTTTGGGTGCTCATTCAGGACCCCACTCCACAGGCCTTCTGGCCAACGTGCTGCTCAGGGTTTTTGCTTCTGCTTGTCATAAACAGTTGGGCTTAGCAGTTTCAGCCAACGGGCAGCTGCTAGGTCATGAGTAGAATTTTGAGCCCGGGGGCGCCTGGGTGGCTCAGTTGGTTAAGCGACTGCCTTCGGCTCAGGTCATGATCCTGGAGTCCCTGGATCGAGTCCCGCATCGGGCTCCCTGCTCAGCAGGGAGTCTGCTTCTCCCTCTGACCGTCCTCCCTCTCATGCTCTCTGTATCTCATTCTCTCTGTCTCAAAAAAAAAAAAAAAAAAAAAAAAAAAAAAAAAAAAAAGAATTTTGAGCCCGTGGAAAGAAGACACTTTTTTGAGACAGACAATAATAGGAACAGACCCTTTATGTGGTGCACCCTAGCCAGTGGGCACTCAGTGAAGACTAACCATGTTGATACCGAAGAACTAACAATGTGGTCTTGGAGATTGGCATTTCCAATCAATTCAAGTGTCTATCAGTTGAACAACCATCATGGCAAATCGATACCACATAAGCTTGGGTTCTTTGGTTTATATAGAAAGTTATTGTTTACAATTTGTTCCTCCTCAAAAGAACCTTCAAATCAGTGTCATCATCATCATCATTTAAGTTATTATATATACATAATATTTTATGCATATTATAATTTCATATCCAATTCAAATTCTAATGCTCTTAGAGTTTTAGGAGCTATGATTTTGCAATTTTTAAGACTAATAATAATTGCAGAACCAAAAAAATGAAAATTGCATCATATAATTCCTAAAATGGTAAAATTTTTGCAATTTAGGTTTTCTAATTATAATATTATCAATATATAGCTACACGGAGGTTTGTCCGCTCACTCCTTTTGAATGTTGTGTTACGTGAAACCTATGAGCATTTATTTTATTTTATTTTATTATTTTATTTCATTCCATTTGTATTTATTTTGCTTTTGTCTCCTGAGTAAGAACTATAATAAAATACTTAGGATCCTTGATGCCTTGGATGTCTTTTTAAGTTTGAAAACTTTATTTAATCAACTTCATCTGTCATTTTATCTTGTTGAATAATGTTAAACATTCTCTAAATAATCCATCGGCTTTGTCTCCATCCTCTCCCACGCAGTCCTGGCCATGTTCCACCTCCAGTTGATTATCAAGGTTGCCCCTTCCTTTAGGAATAACCTTTAGACTGGCACCCATGTGTCACACTCTATATCTAGATGAAAGAAAGTGTTCCTGCCCAACATGCCTCCACAGCTCATCGATCTCTCTCTCTGGAGAAAGGCTGGTATGTGTCCTTACAGATTCCTTCTTTGAAAGATTTAAAACTTGATGCTGAGCTATATAAAGTCCTGTTTGGATAGCTGTACCTTACAGAATGAGGGTCATGCCACTTCTGCATTTACAGAAAGGGCACACAGTCCTCTCCTACCATGAGCTGCACCGCCGCCCCCCGCCCCCCCCCCCCATTGCATTGTGTAGAATTAGCTGATGGTTGCACTTGGCAAAGTGAAAACTCAGGCTCAGAGGAGAATCAGAGTATCAGTCAGGAAGTAGGCCTACCCTGTCCTTTGGAGACTTAGGCAGATTCAAGCTTGCTGGCTTTTTATAAGGAAATCGTAATTTTCAGAAAGTAGCAGTCTCAATGAGGACAGAATTCAGAGTGTGTTGGTGGAGGCCATAGCTGTTTCATTGCAAGCAGAGTGGACACAGTCAGGAGGTCACTACCATCTCTTCCTGGGCTTCCCAATGTTGTTCTGCCTTGGGGTGCTTCTGGAGAGGAGATGGGAGATGAGGTGATGGGAGAATGCCCTGGAGGGAAAGGTGGCAGTCACATTAGAGAGGGCCTGATCCCCCAACTTCCATTAACCCAAAGATAACTGACCCTCATCTCCACCACATTAGGAGAACTGGCGCAGTAGAAGTGTTCTTAACTTAATATTCCATCAGGGTGATCTTGTGCCGTAGTCATGTGTAGAAGAACCCAATAATAAGACGTAAGTGTGGCTTTCTTATTTTTTATATTTTTAAAAATATCTTTAAAAAATTTTTTAAAGATTCACTTATCTTAGATATCTTTCTATCTATCTATCTATGGGAGAGAGAAAGAGGGCAAACATGTCGGGGAGGGGCAGAGGGAGAGAAGCAGACTCCCTGCTAAGTGCAGAGCCTGACCCCGGGCTCTATCTCATGACCCGAGCTGAAAACCAAGAGTTGGATGCCTAACTGACTGAGCCACCCAGGTGCCCCCAGCTATTTTATTTTTTTAATAAACAGAATAATCTATAGTCATATTAATGAATTAGTACTTTTTACCATATATTTAAGCCTTATTAATATTTCTCTATTGTTTTATAATATGGGCATCTCAGGTGGGCTGCATTTACCATCACTTTGAAAAATGATAAAACTCAAAATTATGCCAGATTATATCGACATTCACTCTGTTTTAAAAGAATATATTGAATACTCATGTCTTTTAGGCATTGTAATATTGTGGTTTATAATAAGAAATATTTATTTGATCTTCAGCTAAGTTTCTGACACTGAGCTCCTAAAACCTTTGGGATTTCCTAAGTGATGAGAGTTATAAAGATGTCTTCTGTTGTGTTATGGGGTGACTTTTAGAAAGCCCTTAGGTCGCTAAGGATGACCAGGGAACCAAGCCTGTAATTAGAGGGTTGGAACTTTCTGTCCTATCCCCTAACCTCTGGAGAGGGAAGAGGAACTGAATCAATCACCAAAGGCCAGTGATTTAATTAATCATGCCTATGTAATAAGGCCTCCATAAAATCCCAAAAGGACCCACACACCTTACTCTATGCTTCTCTTCCACTGGGCTTTCCTGAGTTAAAACCTTTTAAAATAAACTGGTGATCTAGTAAGTAAAATGTTTCTCTGAGTTTTATGAGCTTTTCTAGCCAACTAGTTGAACCCAAGGAGGGGGTTGTTCTAACCTTTCATCTCTAGACTGTGGGTCAGAAGCACAGTGACAACCTGGACTTGCCATTGGCATCTGAAGTGGGGGACAGTCTTGTGGGGCTGAGCCCTTAATCTGTGGGATCTGATGCTATCTCTAGGTTAGAACTGAATAAATATTTTGGTGGTATGGGAAAAACCCATGGATCAGAATTGGTATCCAAATCAGAAACCTTCATTTGGAATTTAAAGTAGCCAGAAGTAGAAGTTTGCCTGTGAGAATCCTTAGTCCTCTAAACTTTAATTTGTTATACAATGTGTGGAGATCAGCCTCGAAAATTTGTTGGGTGAGGAAAAGGGAAGGAGTAGCAGTCTATTCTAATTATCATTATACATTTAGGTAATATATATTTTGCAAGGATAAAACATCAGAATAAAAGCATATTCATAGTCTTTCTTAACTTTCTGAGATACAATTATTTTTAAAAATTAAGCTCTTTGGTTCAAATTCCTTTGGCCTAGGGGTGAACATTTTTGGAAGGTTTGATAAAATTCCATTTGGCCACATTAAAGTTTTCCAAACATATGGGGGAGGTAAATAAGATGAAGAATAGTTTTAAAAAGTATATTTCAGCAGTTGAGAGAATTTCAGATGCTCACAGATAACTTAAAAGCTTTCATTTTAAAAGTTAGTCTAGATGTAGATATTGATGTATTCTTAAATTTATGTGCTGTTTTTAGGGCAGAAGCACTCAATTCTGTATTGAGTTTATACATGGGTTTATTTCTTATAGCTCTGATTATTTTTTTAATGTTTTCATTTTACAAAGGCGAAATAAAAGAATCATTGCACAGAGTACTAGAGCATGAACTTGAAGCTAGGTAATGTTGATGGACTAATTAGAGAAAAAGGTAGAAGGGCAATTGTTTTGTTTTAATATCATGGATAAATGGCTGGGTGGCTGAACAGATGGATGGGCAGACAGGCAGATGGTTGGATGGGGAGTTACTGGAAGTCACACATAAAAGCACTCAGGAAAAAAATACAAATCCAAGTAAGTGAAGATGATGTTTTTATGAAGAAAGCTTAAATTGGCTCCTATTTTTTAAAGCTCTCTACTTCATCTATCATTAATAAAGAAAAAGAACTCACAGCATACTTTACCACTAGTTATGGTCTATTACTGTGTCCCGAAGATTCATGTGAGAGTCAAAGACCATGCACAACCTCTTAGCTTAAGAGAGGCAAGAACATGACCATCAGAAAGCTGGTGGATCATAGTAAAAAAGAGAAAAGTTGTGCTGACTCCCATAAAATATATATTTTACCATTCACGACTAGTTACTAAAAACAAATTTCTTAGTAATGCTGATTAAAGAAAAATCAAGAATTAAGTGTTCACATCCAAATTCTTTTTTTTTTTAAGATTTTATTTATTTGCGAGAATGAGAGAGAGAGAGCATGAGAGGGAGGAGGGTCAGAGGGAGAAGCAGACTCCCTGCTGAGCAGGGAGCCTGATGTGGGACTCGATCCCGGGACTCCAGGATAATGACTTGAGCCGAAGGCAGTCGCTTAACCAACTGAGCCACCCAGACGCCCCTCACATCCAAATTCTTAATTGTCAGTGGCCATTTCCTATTTTCCACCTGAGGGTTTAACAAATTCCCTAACAAGGATAATAGAGTTCACAAATGCTGGGAACAAGTATTATAACAGATACAGTTTTATTTGTAGTTTAATAGTCCAGAGCCATAATCCCTTGTCTACAATTTGGAGGTCCAAAACACCTCTGAAACCAAACAATTTTTTATAAGTTTGTGGCAAACTCAACTTACATGAGACTGTTTATGTAGTCTTTATTCATCCCACTTAGTATGAATGTTCATATGTTTACTGCAGAAATGTTAACATGTTTGATTACTTCATGCTATGTCAGACCCATTTGGTAGTGTTATGTACCATCTTTCTGTCTGAAATTAGAAGGGTTCTGAATTCTGTAATCCATCTGGCTTGGGGTAAAGGGTCACAGAATAAACAGATATCTGGCTGACTGAACACTGTACTCACCGGTCCTGATTCTACTCCTTCTAGAACCACACAAATAAATCCAATCCCTTGTCCATGTAATGGGTCTTCACATATTTAAGGTTAGCTATGAAGAGACTCTCAAGTTCTCCATCACCCTGATACAACATTCCTGGTTCTTTTAATTGTTCTAGAATCTCTTTGGATTTTTCCGATTCATTCATCCATTCATCCATAGAGCTTCTTGCCCAGCCTGGGCCACATCGTCTCTTATTACAGCTGTGTCCTTACTGCCACCATGATCCACACAACCAATCACACTTCTTAACACTCCCAGTATCAGCAAGGCCATACCCTTCACCTTTCTTGCTCTAGGAGAAATTTCCTAGCTGGACTATTTAAAAATCTGTGTTCTCCAACCTAAGGTAGATTCTCTAGGGAATGGAGATCCTGAGATAAATCCTGGGAAATATGAGGGGGTGAGAAGTCAAGAATGCTTTTATTGCAACTTTTAACTGTCCTTTATAATTGTCCCCTGTGGTGCCTCTACTTTCTTCCAACTCTGAACACCATTTCTGCATTCTTCTCTGTGAACTTTTGACTTGTCCGTGTGTGTTACTGAAGTCATTCAACAAGTATTTATTAAGTGGCTACTATATGCCAGACACTGGAGTTGTAAACCAAACCAAATCCTGACCTTCTGAATCTAAATTAATAAACACCAGGACTGATAGAGGCTCTGACAAAAAATAAAGTAGGGTGAAGGGAAAAGTGAGTTGTAGGAGGTGATGGTCTGACTATAGAGACTTGAGGAAAGTGAGGGAATAAACCAGTGGATACCTGGAGACAGAACATTTCAGACGGGGGGGAAGGCAAGTACAAAGCGTGAGGAAGGAGCATGTGTAGGGAGGAGGCCGAAGTTGCTGGAACAGAGTGAGCAAGGAGAGAAAAGTGGAAAGTGGGTGTGGAGAGGGGTATGCCTGGCAGGCAGGGTGCAGGAGGGGCTTCAAGAAGGAGAGCTTAAAGGAAGAACCATGTGAAATGCTGCTGGTGTTCACATGAGGGAGGTAAAAACCAAGAACTGACCTTGGAATTGGAAGGGGAGGGAATTGATGACATCCACGAGAGCTGTCTCTGTCCAGTGGCTGGGTACAGATGTCTGATGGGAGCAGAAAAATGGAGACAGTGACCACAGGAGTTTGTGCATAGAAAGGGTCAAAGAGAAAAGAAGGTCCAGCTGGAGAGGAAGGTGAATTAGGGTTTTTTTGTTTTTTGATGATGATGGGATAAACAGCATATTTTTAGCCAGATAGGAATAATCCAGGAGAGTAAATATCATGACCCTTGTTCTTGTTCTCCCTTAATATGTGTGTTTCCTTGATCCCATTCCTGCCTTGTATCTCCCACATCTTCCCCTTAATTAAGCTGTACTTCCTCTTGCATAATTCTAAAGCATCATGATATAAATAGCTTTCTTGTACTCTTTTATGAGTTTTGCAGGGAGGAATTCAAGGGCTATTAGACATGGAAATTAGTTTATAGAAAGTTTATCACATTTCCTCCCTGTAACAACAACAACAAAAAAAAGTCTTTAAAAAATAGGATCCAAGGTATTCATACATGTCATCTTTTGCTAGAGAAGTGTCAAAACAAAAGTCATGGTATATATACCAACAGCTTAAGTTTATATCTCACTAGCTATAGTCAAAAATGTTTCTGAACCATATGCAAAAAAAATCACTGACATTAAGAAAATATCTTAGCATGCGGAAGTAGTAAAACGATGTTTGCATGAAAAATGTCAAATGTAGTAAACATTATTCTCCTGTAATAAAAGATTAATTTTGCTGTCATATGTGATTTTGTAATAGTTCTGGCCATCATGTATGACAGAAATTTGTTTTATTTGTTACCATAAATTTGTAGAACCAGGGATTGTCACATTACCATTTTATTAAGGAAATCTAAAAACCTTCAATTTGTACAGAAAGAACATGGTCACTCTTACGGGACTTATATAAAGGGCATATCAGCTGAGCTACTTTTGTAAATTCCATGTAAATCCACATCTAATATAGAATTAAAATAGTCTCTACTACAAGATCCATGAGAAAAACAAACCTCTTTTTCTTTTATAAATCAGAGATTTTAAATTAGTGGTGAAAAATATGTGATCAGGAGATTAAAAATCCTAGCATGTATATGAATGCAAATATTCCTATTTTCAATGACTATTAAAAGCTTATTGTCTAAACATTTTAAAAAGTTCTAAATAGTACCTTCCAGATTTCTCAGCTTTTTCTCATGCCATGTTAAATTCCTTGTAGAAGAACGTGAAAAGAGGATACTCTTGGTTTGACAGGGTTTAGTTCAAGTTCTTTATTTACACAGTTGGAATGTGAACCTTGTTGTTGATTCCATGAAGCAACTGTATTTTCCTTCTTCAGCAGGGTAGAATGTCAGCATATCCAGCACTTGTCATCTACTCCTATTCAGTTCAGAGCATTGCAATGTGCTACAATTAAGGAAATATGCTGACTGTCCTGGATTTTTCACTTTTATGTCTGTATCAGATTAGATCACCAACAAGCACCAGGACATACTTGAAGAGTGTGTTGACTTCCCTGTCTTCAAAATGCCTTCACTGAATTATAGTTTAAAATTTATATTGAGGATTTGTGTAAAAAAAAAAAGCCATTGGAAAAGTTTCTCTTTCTTCTGTATTTTTAGATTTGTACTGATTGCAATTCACATGCCTTATTCAGAAAACCACATCAAAAATTTCTCCTAGAAATTAGATTCAAGAAAATGTGGTGGTAGCTTTGTTTTCTCCAGACAGTCTTACATGCTTTCCTTTTTCTGAGATGAACACTATAGCCTGTTGTGTTTCCATTCCTTCTTTTCCTTGAATAAAGTTCAAACTTTGTGCAATTATAGTACTTCTCCCTAGTATCTAATAAAACACATGTGCCCATTTTTTCTAAGTAGTTTCTCTTCTCAAAAATCATTTTAAACTGCCACACTTTATATGTTCAGGGTTTTAAAAGATGCAGTCTTGGGCGCCTGGGTTGCTCAGTCATTAAGCGTCTGCCTTCAGCTCAAGTCATGATCCCAGGGTACTGGGATGGAGGGAGCCTGCTTCTCCCTCTCCCTCTCCCCTGCTTGTGTTCCCTCTCTCGCCGTGTCTCTCTCTGTCAAATAAATAAATAAAATCTTAAAAAATAAAAAATAAGAAAAAAATAAGATTCAGTCTTTAAGAATCAAATGCTTCTAAATAAATAATAAATATAAATTAATATAGTGCATGGAAATATATAAATATATGATAAATATATACATGGAAATAAATAGAAGATATCAATGGTTGTATATTTCATCTTTCCCATGTATTTCTGTAGTGAAAGGCGCAATGTAGTTCAGTGGTTAAAACCAGAACTGTGGAAGTTGATTTTTCTGTTTGACTGGATTTGAACCACAGATCTGCCACGAATTGGTGTATGACCCCGAGCAAGTAATTTGACCATTTTAGGTTTCAGTTTCCTCATTGTAGAAGTTGGGTAATGATAGTAGCTACTCCATGGGGTTATTTTACAAGATTTAAAGGAGATAACATCCGTAAAACCCTTTTAGCCCAGTGCCTGGCACATAACAAGTCCTTAGTAAGTGTGTTAGAGCTACTGTGATGAGCCAGGTGCTGTGCTGGGCATGGGATATGGAGAAGAAGGACATTCCATTCTCTGCCTTTAAGGAGCTTACTTCATAGTGTCTTTTAAGATGCTCATTCTGTGGAAGCTCTCTAAAAGGAAAGAGATACTGAACTTGGGAAGTAAATGAAGATCATCTATCCCAATTTAATTCCCATTATAGGAATACCATTTTTACAGTACTAATAGGTAGACATTAAGCCCATGATTTTGTACCCTTTCTAGTGGGATTGATGGGGAAAGAGAGCAGACTCTGAAGTTGACCAGATTATTCATTCCATTATCATATGACCTCAAGAACCTCTCAGAGTCCAGGCTGCTCCTTTTCAGAAGAGCATGATGGCATCTCTCATGCTTGGTTGCCAGATAGTTGGATGAGGTGGTGAACATGAAGCAGTCACTCACTGTGTCTAATACACCATTGTCTTACTGTAAATGTTCACTTTCTTCAAATAAAGATTCTCTGTCATTTTTTGGACATCTGTGATTGCTAGGACAGTTGTCTCCATTCTCAGATTAAAACAGTCTCTATATAAATTTTACCACTTAATTGTGCTTGATCCTCTTCAGTGGGATGCTTTTTAAAACAGAAATGTAACCATATGTAATGACACCCTGTTATCTTTTTGTAGTATACTTGACCATTTTAAATTCATCTAAGTATCCTCTCCCCCAACTATCATTTCTCGTTCTAGTCTGCAGACATCCCATTAGAGATTTCTTTAAATGCTTTGTTGAAAAGAAGATTTATCACATCTATGTCATTTATCTTTTCTACTAACCTAGGAGCTAAAAGAGTTAGTGACATGATTTCATGTGGAATCCTTACAGGCTCCTAATGATTCATATAATGTATTCATATAATAATTCAATTCATATAAAAATTTAGTTTTTCTTTAAGATGGGAGAAAGTGAATATGATACACTAAACTATTTCATAAATTTTATGTATATTCATTCAACTACATTGTTATTTATGGACGGAATTACAATAGTAAATCAGTAAACTCAAAGGTCAGGTCAGATAGAACCCTGCATAGTTTACTCAAAGTGTGAATTGAACATCCAGACTCATTGCTGAAGAGTTTACTGGAAGAAGGAGACAAAAACAAGAGATTTAAATCAAAGTCCTAGTTATTTCTCAAAATTTATCCCTGTGAATTTTTTAGTTTATCTTTAATTTCCCTGTTCATCACTCATTCATTGGTATTTTTTTTCCATTTAGTTATTTTTCAAACATCTAGTAAATACTTACCTGTGTCAGCTTTATTATTATCCCTGGGAATGTAAAAATGAATGTACATGGTCCCCTAATCTCAAGGAATTTACAATTCAACAAGGCAAAAGACAGATACATGAATAGCCTTAAGTCTTTAAAATAAGCCTTCCTAGAGGGTCAGATACACTTTCTATAGGAAGCTATTTTTGAGCTTAATTTGAAGGAGCCATGGAAGGAAGAGAAAAAATGGGTAGACCCAGAGGAACAGATTTGGCAAAGACCTCCCATGGAGTAGGGAGTGGTTCTGCATGGTTAGAGCTCAAGGAACATTGTAGAAACTAAGGAGAAATTAGTTAGGTTAGTTGTAAATGGCCTTGAATCCCATGAATAAGTGGCTCCGATGATTCCCATGTTTTGGATACTTGTGAAGGATGGGTTAGACCAGTGTGGAGGCCATTCTGTGGGGTGTGGCAGTGGTCTAGATGACATAAGGAGAAGCTTTGAAAAACAATCAGGGACAGTGGAATTTAGGTTGGGACAGATTAAAAATCATTACTAAGGAATCATTGATAACAGAACTTGTTAACCATTTGCATATATATGGAGGGCTGGTGAGGAAGGAGAGAAAGGATTTAGAGGATGAATGGTTACGGATAGTTATATTCTTAACCAAGGCCCATGTGGGGGAGGAAAGAAAAATGTCCACTGGGATCTGAAGCTCAGGGGAAAGATCAGAACTAGAGACGTGGATCTGAAAGTCTCCATTGTACCTGGAATTATAAAGTAGAGATTGCCTATAGATACTACAGAGTCAAGATTAGACCTTGGGTATGGGGGAGAAGTTTAGCAGCAAAAGAGATCGAGGAAGTTTGTTCTGAAAAATAGTTGGAAAACTCAGAAATTCTCCGAGGACCCACAGATAAGAGAATTTAAAAATTAGGGACTAGTTACCCACTTCAGAGTGATTACTGTGGTGGAGGGTAAAAACTAGAAAGTGCTGGTGGGTTTGACAGTTAGGAAAGGATTGACAACTTTTATTCCACAGAGGGGCGGATGTGAATGATGATTTGTGTGTGTTGGGGGGAGGGGGTGTTTGCTTTGAAATGAGAGCATAGTGACATACATCCATACCCATCTTTTGTTATCTGTAATCATTCCAACACTGTAGGAAAAGTTTTTTTCTGAGGTAGCTCATCCATGAATTGTAGTGTTCTACATTTATAGAATCTCAGACAGCCACCGAAGAGATTCAGACTGTAGGGATCAGTTTGATTGGTTGAATGTGTTTTCTTCTGAATAAACGATTCATCTCTTCACCCACCTATACCCTCTAGGAAACACTGATGTACATTCTTTCTGCTTATTTGCTTTATGTTTAACATATATTTGCAGTTTTTAGAACACAAACATAGAACATACGTATCTGTCATGGAATCCTAGATTTTAGACTATGAATATTTCTCAAAATTCAGCTACAGTCATTGATAGAAGAGGCCAGCACACACCACGTGTTACCGTGATGTGAGTGCAGTGTGATGTGTGAGGCCTCCAGGCCATCCCCTCTGCACTGTGCACGTCTTTCAGCTCACACTGAGCACGTCCTTCAGCTCGCACTGAGCCATGCTCCTGTTGCATCCAAGAAACTGAAAGGTATTCTTAAAGCTTGGTTTCCTTGAGTCAAGGGCACTTTTGTGTTCATTCTAATTGTTCTCCATAACCATTCGAGGTAACAAATGCAATGTTCTCTCTGAAAAGTCGGAGATTGTCAGTGATGAAATTCAGAAATTCACATGGGCCTGACAAAACTGAAATTCTTTTTACTTGAGGGTAATGATAAGTGACATTTTTGGTTGATTTTTCCCATTATATTGTCAGGGGTTTTGTGGTATTTTTTGTGTATGTATTTTAAATCATGGAGGTTATAAAGGAGAGAAGGACAGAGCCAGGAGTAACCTCCCTCAGATCACCTTTAATTCCAGAAGGCATCTAACACCTACTTCTAGCTTGACCTGGAGAGGGAGACCCACAACTTTAAAGCTGGCATGCCTAACCAGCCTTTGTCTACAGTCTCCCACTGTCCCCCTTCTCTGTGTGTATATATGTGTGTCTTTTTTTTCCCTTTCTCTTAAAAAAGTTGTAAATTTGTTGGCAGACATGATGGTGTTGTATTTCAGTGCAGTACACTGTGAACGGGTAATAATGATAATTATGTCTACTGTTAGCTTATTATTCTGTGTATCAGGACCTCCAGCCTGTGACATGCCCGCACCGGGCTGCACTTACTTCTCTCACAGGCCGGAGACTCCAGCGAGGAATCAAGCTACTCCCAGCAAGCCTCGTTGGAGCCAGCAGGAAATGAATCTGTCTGCCACAGATTCTTATTCAGACCAAATTATTAATGTTTAGTGGCAGAAAAGTGACTCCCTTTCTCCTTCCATTGAATGATGAGAGCATATCTGTTTTCTTGATAAGATTGTGGCCAGCCTGGCTTTTGCTCTAGAAGGTAGATAAAAATTATTCTGCCTGCAGGCCTCAGGGATGTCTGGTTTCTTTTCTCTGTTTCTGTGCCAGAGTGTATCTCCCTTATTCATCTCACAAACTGTCTTTAAACTTAATCATGCTGAACTTTTTGTATATGTTTGCCTGACAATAAATGGGTCTGGGGATGCGGGGGATAGTGCAGAGAAAAATACATCTTTATTAGGAGAGAAATAAGAAACCACTCTCTTTGTTTAGAATAACCCTTAGGTTAAATGTGCCCAGTTATATTAAGGACAAAATTTGAGAAAGTTTTCAATTTTTTTTGAAAAATACCAAAATAAAAATAATAATTGGAATGCAAATTAGTTTTAGCAAATTCTGTGATAAGAAGTATTCTTTCATTCTACCACCTACCTCTGTCTTGTCTCTAATATAGACCTTAAAAACATTTTCATTCTCCTGGGTTCAAGTTTTCTATGCTTCACAACTTCTAAATTCATAACTCCTTAAAACCAAATGAAGTTTTTACAACTTGGGATATTTGCATATAAGGAATAAAAAATCCTATAGATGTATTAAGATCCATTTATTCTTTTTCAGGTTACATGTACAGCTTTATTTTTTAGAAAATAAATTTAATATAAAAAAATTTTTTTAAAGTAAATTTAAATATAAGCTTTAATGCTTAAAGATGTTTTGTTTTTCTCTGGTCACTTTGCCCTGGACCGAGAAAACAGTTTCAACTGAGCGATCATCTCAGAGTCCTATTCTTCACAAAATACTTGCCTTCTTATCCTGTCGATGGTTCTCTGAAGCATCACAAAATCTGTCATTACCAGTTAAGGGTGTCACACTTCTTTACCTTGATAAGCTTGAATTTCAGGTTTTACATTCATTCCAGCATCACTTTCCATCTTTGTGGAGTTGGGTGGTGCAATATGACGAGCTGTATAGTGTCTTAGAACCTACTCGTAGACATTTAGAGCGGTAAAGCTCTGCCTATCTGTAAGTCAGACTTTGGGCCTCCCCAGCCTTCCAGACACAGCTGGGACCCCAGAAGTATGTGGGAGGCATGGGGCTCATGAGGGAGAAGCCCTGTGGCACCTGCCTCCAGGTCCAGGAACTCTATTCGTTCAGCCAGAATTGAACTCAGTCTTACAGCTCTAATTTGAAGCCTATTTAAATTAGCTTGGTTATCTGGGTTTCCCCTCTAGAGAAGACAGAAATTATTGGAAGAAGATAGAGTCTTTACTCAAGGCAGGCATGCTGGCGCCAGCAAGATGTAATCACAACCTGCCGTCTTGGCAAGAAACAGAAACCTGAACAAGTGGACTCAAAGGAAAGCAAAGTGTGAGTGTTAGATCCATACATGGGCGAGCCACCACATAGGTATCTATCTTAGGAGGCCTTGAGGATAGCCCTGTATCAGCACATTGCAATGGTGACAAACATGGGCCATCAGGTAAAAGTTAAATCGTTCCATTTAAGAGAAAAGTTTGATATTTTTCAGAAAGACTTCATTCAAAATTGGTTATATAGAGTTGGTCCTTGACGGGATCAAGTTTCTGTTTCCTGGGAATCACACACTGATTCACACCACTCTTCCCGATCATTGCCCGAACGAAACTTTGCTTATGACAAAAATTGTTTTGTTCAAATTGGTCACCTACTCTGTTTGCCAAACCTGATTCCATATATGTCTCCTGGTTATTTCCTATAATTAAATTCTCCCTTAAAAAATAAAGAATGCCTCATATTCTGATTACTTTTGGTCCTCCATTTAAGGAATAAGTACATACTTTTGATATTTATTTGGCATAGTTTTGTTTCTGAACTTCTATAGGCAATAAAAGCTATTATAGCAAAATATTAACATAAACATCAAATTTTATAGCCATTATATACCACTCGGTATCCTTCTCTTCTGTCTAAAAAGTAATGCTATATTTCCTGTTTTCCGGTCTCTGATTTTCTGTGTTGTTGTTTTTCCAAGATCACTAAAGGTGATGAGTGAAGAGTTTTCATTATCGTATGATTTGGTTTTGCTCAAATTTTCTTTCTGTAATCTAGATCTCTAATTGGAAGGTGCACTGTTAAATAAGGCTATCAAAGATGTCATCTGAAATTTTTTACTTGCCTTTTTAGTTCTCTGGTAGGGTGAAATCTTGATTAACAGATGCCCTGGCAGTCCCCTTTGTTGCGAAGAGAGCCAGATTCAAAAGAACATGTCTTTGTGACTCAAGCATTAGAGCTTTGTCTACACACCATCCACAGCCCTCACCCTACTCGGAGTTTAAATTCAAGTGCAGGCAATACTTGGAAGCCAATGACTGTCTTCTTCCACCCAGCCTTGGCTTCCTCTCTCCCCTTTCTCTATAAAGGAAATATCATCCCTCTTTTGACTCCCCACTTCCTTTCCAAACAGGACATAGTGGTCATTTTTATTTATTGTCTGAAATGTTTTCACCACCATGCTTTTTCACTTAAAGCCTGTCTTGTTGAGAGATATACATCTTTTCCTACTCAGCCTAAGAAATTTTCGGCATGATTGAATGAGGGGTGAGGCAGGAGGGAAAGAGCATGGACCATGTACAAGGAGTTACTCAATAGGCCAAACTTGGCCGAGCAGCTGATGGGCCCGCCACACTCTCCCAGATGGAGAGCGAGCAGGAAGCGTTCATATGGACTGCTGCCTCAGCCCTCTTCTTCCCGGCTTCTCCCTCCTTATGCTCCTTATTTCTGCCAACTCTGGCAGTGTATCTCACCTCTGGGGACACATTCTTTTTTCCTGCCTGAAGTGTGGAAAAAATTTCTTGTTGTCAGAGTTTTGTTGAAATAAAATTGGCATTTGGAAGACGCCACATTTGCTGGGAAGAATAGGAGGGGCACTACTCACAAAGCGCTGAAGTGAGCAAGTTCTCGGGGTGTGGGCTGGGACCAGGTGTGCCCTGGGAAGAGATGGGGTGAGGAAGCACGGTGTTCGGGGGCTCAGTGTGGCTGCCCAGTCCAGGCTTCAGGGGAGTCCCTCCGTGCCAGGGTGAGTAGTGTGGCCCAGAGGCTGTCTTCCTCCCGTTCTCTGGTGCTGCTTAGAAGCACACCCCTTTCCCTACCCCACCCCCCACTGGGGACTGCCCCAGAGTAAAATAGGTCCAGAAAACTGCATTTTAACATATGCTCCATGCTTGTGCTTCTAAATCCAAAGAACAACTACTTGAGGTCCTGGTGCTTAGTTTCTCAGCTCCGCACCTCATTTATTTGTGCCTGGTCTTGAGGTGCCTAGGATGCAGTGACTGACTCACCCCAGCCATGTGCATCAGAAACCGGAGCATAGACAGCCAGCCCCAACCCCAGCCTCTGGGGTTGTGGAGATCCTATGGCAGCACAGGGGAGCGGGGTGTATGTTCTCGAAGCTCACTGTGGTATCCTTGTCTCACTTGGCCTTCGTACATGTTCTTCTGTATGTATTCTTCTTTCATCCTCCACCCCATTTCCCCTTCCAAGAAATGTATGAGCAGTTAAGATTTCTCTTTGAAGCAAGGCTCTGCTGTCAACCTGCTCCAGAAAGATTTCCACAACCCCTACCCTCTTGGGACATGGCTGGACCTCTACAAACCTAGGTGGTGGTGCTTTAGGCACATTTGTACTTGCTTATGTGTGTAGCTCTCCTATTAGACATTGAACTTAATTGTCCTTATAAAATTGAGCTGAGCCCAGTGCCTGGCCTGGAGTTACTGCCCCATAAATGATTGTCAAATGAAGGGATGAGCTAGATCTTGTGAGGTTTCCTTGACGCACGTTCTCTTTAGTTTTTGTTATCTCTGCTACAAGGAATGGCTGAATTTGTTTTTGTGTAAAATTAAATATGTTTGAATTAGATTTGTCTTCCTGTGATCCTTAGAAAAATGTGTTTTAAAAATAAAATAAATATGATAGTGAGAAAATTAAGATGCTTTGGTGATCTAAATACTTGTGAAGTACACTTTTTTTTTTTTTTAATGTTACAAAATACTTTAAAGAGTTCCAAGTAAAGTTAAGAGGGGATCTACTGGATTTTGGCTAAGTGCTAAAAAAAAAAAAAAAAAAAGTTTTTTAATTCCCTGTCCAAATATTTCAACTTAAATTTACTGGTAGCTCTTTCAGAGGCAAGATGGGAACTCTGCAATCCTTTGTTTGTTATAAAGGAAATGCTTTTGTCTTCAAATATTTGGAGGAAGGATTAAAGGCAATTTATGACTTGGGTAGAAAGTAATAAAAGTAGTAACAATGGAGTGTCTTCTGAATTGTCATCATTTTCTGGAATTAATAACAATATCAACTCAGCAGGCATTTTACGTCCAAAAGGAATTACTTTCATGTGTCACGCTTTAACGTAAACTCTAATACCAGTCCTGTAGCTGCTGTGTGGGATCATTTCCTTCATTCCACTGTTTAAAACCAGTGTTCGTTTAGTTGTACGGCAGAGGAATCCTGCCATCAGATCTTTTACCACAGCGCTCAAGAAACATATTTATAATTCATTTCTTTCAGGAAATAAACTTCAAGATCTGCATAAAAAGTCTTTTATTAAGATAAGTCACAGCTTTTTTAGTTTCTCCAGGAATACTCCATTTTTAATTCCCAAGGGAAATCATAATAATAAATAAATTAACCTAATAGGTTATTTTCCTTTTTTATGGGACCCCTTTTTATTAGTATAATCCTACTTTACAGATTTCTTACCAGTTGTTTAATTAAAACAATCGCATATACTTTTTTTTTTAAGATTATTTATTTATTTATTTGACAGAGAGAGACACAGCAAGAGAGAGAACACAAGCAGGGGGAGTGGGAGAGGGAGAAGCAGGCTTCCCGCGGAGCAGGGAGCCCGATGTGGGGCTCAATCCCAGGACCCTGGGACCATGACCTGAGCCAAAGGCAGATGCTTAACGATTGAGCCACCCAGGCACCCCAATCGTATATACTTTTTATAGCATTTTACAATTTATAAAGAACTTTATTTTTTAATTTTTTTTTATTTTAAAGATTTTATTTATTTATTTGACAGAGAAAGAGAGAGCACAAGCAGGGGGAGCGGCAGGCAGAGGGAGAGGGAGAAGCAAGCTCCCCTGGGAGCAGGAAACCCGATGCGGGGCTCGATCTCAGGACCCTGGGATCACGACCTGAGCCGAAGGCAGTTGCTCAACCAACTGAGCCACCCAGGCTCCCCATAAAGAACTTTTTAAATAAAATTTTTTTGATCTTTGCAACAATTCTGTCTAGTAATAATAATAATGCTATTATATATTATTAAGCCCTTCTACTATTTGACAGAATACAATAGTCAGTGGTATCAGGACATTACCCAGTATCAACTAGCAGATCCAGAACTCAGTGAAGATCTTACCTCCAAATAACATCCTCTCTTAACTGTACCTCTGGTAAATTCAATGGTGTTTTCCTTGGGGTGTGTTTTTAAAAAGAACTCCCAGAAGTGTCAAAACATTATTATTATGCATGTTCTAGTTTCTGTTTTCCAATAAATGGTTGGTTCTGTTGCTTAATGAAGCTCAGTTTTTTAAAACCTGCCCAAGTATTCACTTTTTTGGTGAGTGTGACGTGGAAAGTAAATCTGAGATGATTTTAAAATAAGCATATGAGTTTTTGTATGATACTGTTTATTTAAGTTTTTTAATGTTTCAGATTTATGTAATGGAACCACTCCCAGTACCCTCACCTGAAAATGAGGGATATTTCCTTAATTTCTTCTACATAAGACTCCCTTAACATAGGATGAAATGTAGATATAACAGTTTTAATGTGTTTGTAGATCATTCCATTCGACATCCTTTGATTCCAAGATGAGAACCCCTGGATGAATTAGCCTCTAGCTCTAACATTCAGTGTTTTTGAATCAAATGTCAGATAATGTTCCTGTGTATGTGGTATTATTTTCTCCAATAGCTCAAATCCTCAATGAGTTGATATTTGCTCACCTATCATAAGGTGGATTGCAGTGATCCGTATAGGTCTTTGCTGAAATACATGTGTCTTCTCTCCACCCAGAGTAAAAGAAGCCGAAGAGGTGTGCAGGCAGAAAAAGGGGAAATCACTTTATAAAATAAAACCAAGACATGACTCTGGAATTGTGAGTATTTAACTCTTCTCTTTTTAACTTGTGATTTGCTTTGGCTTTTAAACACTGTTTTCACAATATATACAAACTCACATAATAACATTTTAATTGTTTTCCTCTTCAGTGTGAGAGAGATTCTCTCTCTCCTTTTCTTTATGCCTTTAATCAGGCCCAAAAGGCTAAGAGAATCTCAGGATCTAGCATCCAAAGCTTAAGAATTAAGAAAAATCTACTAAGGGAATGCATATACCTAGATATGTGTGTGTTGGCAGGAGTTGGGGGGCAGTTTCTCACTTTCTCCATTACACAAGCATCACCAGCACAAGGCTGCATTTGAACCCCGAGTGGCTGTTATCATTGGATTAGCACCATTGGGATCTAAAACATGATGGGAAATGCCAAGTGTAGTATTGTCCTTTGCTCAGACTGGGGGGCTCAGACCTGGCGTGTACCCGTATGTGGCTGTTTAACAGTTGTCAGCCAGTAGGCTGAATTTAACAAGCTAATCTAAGCTTCCTCCTTGCCCACTTCTTTCTTTAAAATGACATATTGTGCATCCTGGAAGGCAGGGCTTGGTAAAAATGACGAGTTTTCCCTTGTGACGCTGTCAGTATTGTTTTAAATGTTTTGAGGGTGTATCACTTGGTACCACAGGGATAAGTAAATGATGCTGTTTTAAATGAAAAGTTGGGTTAGGCTTAAAATAGGAACATTTTGAATTGGATTAATCTAATGTAGTCTAAGTGGAAAAGATCAAAATAACCCAGGTTGGGATATGATTAAACTGATTAAACCCTATTTAGAAAAAGGAAGTATATCTTCATTTAAAAGATATTTTCCCTTTAGTTTCTCTATATCAAAATTAGTCTTCTCTAATGACAGGTATTATATTATGGTTTAGTTTATTTTCTTTTTGATTAAAGTACAACCTTAAAGGTGCATTGAATGAAGAGGAATAATTATTAATTAACCTCAAGCATGCCATTATAAGCATAGAAGAGAATTAAATCATATTAACCATGAAACGAAGCAGCCAATTCAATCTTCATATTTATGTATGTGTGCATAGAATTGAGAATGAGAATGGTGAGTTGGCACTTTTTCATGTTGGTTAGATGCTAAAATTTTAAAGCTTTTTTTTTTTCTCAAAAATATTTGGTGATTTGGCTGGTGAAAATTCTTTTTTTTTTTTAAGATTTTATTTATTTATTTGAGAGAGGGAGAGATAGCGAGAGAGAGAGCATGAGCAGAGGGGAGAGGGAGAAGCAGGCCCCACTGAGCAGGAGCCCAAAGAGGAGCTCGATTCCAGGACCCTGGAATCATGACCTGAGCTGAAGGCAGCTACTTAACCCACTGAGCCACCCAGGCACCCCTTGGCTGTTGAAAATTCTTAAAGATAAAACAGTTTACTTATATCTTTTTCCTTTATGGGCTGGTGGATCTTTAACCTTTTCCCAGAGAATTTGATCCAAATGAAAAGATCTTGTTTGAGCTATTCTAAACTCCGTACATTTTTTAAAGTTCTTCTTTCTAACTATAACTCTTATCTGGTGCATTTATTTTCAGAAAGCAAAAATAAGCATGAAAACCTGAACAATGAAAAGCAGAATGAACATGAGTCACTGTAACCACTTCCACAAAATTCAGCTGACCTGAGGGTGGGAAGAAAACTACATCATTTTGTTCATTTTTCCTCTTGACCTCTTGCACAATCTTTGTGTTTTCTAGACAGTTCACTGATTGTTGAATTTTACTGTACATTCATAAAAATGCAAAAGCAGTAGACCAGTGGAGAATTTGACACCTTTTCTTTTTGTGAAGTTTATGGTATTATATTGATAGACCAAAACAGCATGTATAAGAGGCAATATTTGCATTAATGCTGAACATGCTAAATGTTAACCTAAAATTTACTTTCGTGAGAATATTCCTTATCCCAGCAAAACACTTTCCTTTCTACTGACAACCAGTACTCCATGTCACTGCATTTAGATTTATGGTTAAAATGTTATTTCTAGTGAATTGTTTGTATCAGTTACATGTCTACATATAAATTTTCTATTTTAAAATTTAAGTACCATTTATATATCATGATCAAGGCTTTCCCAATTCTTGGGTTGCTCTCCCTAACTATATATTTGTGAAAGAAGATTATCATTTTTTACGCAAGTCAGATAATGAATAGAAGAAATATAGCAAAAGGTAAACCCTTTCCTATAAATCATCTAATATAGGCAGGAATCAGAGTTTTAAGTTTAATGAGGGCTTTTATCAGCCTGTGTTCTCTGAGACCCTACATAAAGCTAATCTTCAGCTAAAATAAACTAAAGGTGTGCCTCTCTATAACTTTACCATTGGCCTTCACAAAGAAAACATGACTCAATATTTTGAAGGAATTTAAATAAATGATGCTCATAAAATTGCTAAATGCGACTAATTGTTGGCCAAAAAAGGGGGGTGGGTAGTAAGTTTTTGGATGGATTGGCATCTGTTAATTAAACGTACCGGCCTGAGTATTTTTACATGATTGGGATTGTCTTTATGTGTTATAGCAGGTCATTAAAAGCTGTCAGATGAATATGTAATGATTGGTTATCTGAAGGAGCTTAGGAAAGGACTTTCTTTTATTTCACTTTGAGGGGTAAAAAAAGTAAATCTCCCACTCTTTGTGAGAGTATGTTAAAGTCATCTCCTGATGCATTGTGATGGTTTTGTCTAACACTAATAGGTAGGGTTTTTAAAAATTCTTTTGATGATATTTGTTGGGGGTTATGGTTGTTGATATTTCTTGCTATTGGAAACCAATCATGGAAAGCAACTTAAAAAAGAAAATGTTCCGAATCATAACTATATTTGCATTTATGTAAAGTATGGTCTCTTACCTTTTAGTTTGTAATTTAAGTGCAAAGAAACAGTAGTGGATTTTGGTTGTTGTTTTGTAGTCTTCCTGTCTCCTTCAGTCCCTCCAGTGTGTATATTACCATTCTTCACTGAAATAATAGGGCATTTAACAAAGATCGCTATGTGCAATACTGTATTTAGTGTTTCTATTTCAATTTTTCTAGGATGTTAATTTATATGAAAATAAAATGAATAATAAAAGAGTTCTGTACCTATTGTGTGTATATTGCCTAAGGAAACTTGCAAAATGCAGTCATCATATTTAACACAGGGGGAAAATAAGTTAGACTCTGTGTTTGAAGATTTTTAAAAAGTTCTTATTTCAAGTTTAACAATTGTTAGTAGTTGAGTATTTGAAAAAAAATTGAAATGCTTCTTATGCAATCTTAAGGAAGAGGTAATTCCCACTTATGAACAGAAATATATCAATATTTGAGAAATCCTTTTTCCAAAAGTTAAAAGTTAGACGCAAAAATTCATTGGATACAGATTAAGTGGTGAAGGGCTATTGGAAGATGATAAGGCCAAAGGGAAAATAATGGTGCAGATGGGATGTATATAGAAGAGGAAATAAGGAATGAAAACTAAGCACTCCACTACTGGAGAAGCATGACAAGAGTTTTCTTACTCCATAAGTAAGCTTTGCGTTTGGGTCTGATCATTTTTCAATATAAACTCTTTTATCCCCTGTACATTGACTTATCATCTACTTTGTGTCAAGGCATGGTGCTAATAACTGCATGTTTCAAAGATCTTCATCAAGTTGTGGCGGGGGGAGAATATAAAGCAACAATTATGGATCATTGTAATGTCCAATTCAGAGAGCACAAAAAGTTGGGGAGCCTGGCTGGCTCAGTTGGTAGAGCATGTGACCCTTGATCTCAGGGTCGTGAGTTCAAACCCCATGTTGGTAGTGGAGTGTACCTGAAAAAAATTACGAACAGAGAGCACAGAAAGCTAAATCTAGAGGGATGAGTGGGTATTAGGCAAGTGAAGGGAGAGAAGAGAAATCTGCAGTTGGAAAGACAGTGATCAAAGACACATCCAAAACATCATTTCTTTTAGGAGTTTTACCTAGTTCAGATTAGATAGAGGGAAGGAGCAGAGCATAAAGTTCAAGAGAGAATGGTGAAAGATGTTGCTAGAGACATAGAAAAGAATTTTATAGTAGAAACAATGTAATTTTATGACAGTTTGGGGTCAAGAGGATCTTAGAATCATCTAGGCCCTTCCTACTCACAGTAGGCAGTACATCAACAGCACAGAGAGCACCTGAGAGCTTGTTCGACAGGCAGTCTTACAAGTTTTCCAAATGGTTGGTGAGGAGCGGATGATGATGCACTTCTGAGAGAGGTAACAAACTGAGGGAAAAAAGGCATGGAAAACAGATGCAAAATAGTCTACCACACCTGTGGAAGAATTAGTTCTACATCAGGAAGAAGAGATAGGGTGTGAGGCAGGGTAAGTGATAAGGGGCTAGGGGTGAGATCAGGGGCTAGATCACGGAAGTCTTTAATAAGAGGAAACAGTATGTAGTACACTGTGGAGCCAGTAAGTTATTTTAAGGTAGTAATGTGAACTGGTTTGGGTTTAATAAAGCCCATTCTGGTACCAGTGTTGAAAAGTATAAGCCTGGAGGCCAGAACACCTTTAAAGAAACTATTGCAACAATGAATCATGGAACACTACCTCAAAAACTAATGAGGTACTGTATGGTGACTAACATAACATAATAAAAAAAATAAAAAGAAACTATTGCAATTCAAAGAAGAAATAGGACTTGATCACAGTAGTAGAGTTGGAAACTTGGTGCTGAAGAAAAGGGTATTTTAAGGAGGTAAAATATATATGAGAACTTCTGAAATCTTTACATGTGAAAAACAAGAAAGCATGTTGAATTTAAGATGACAATCTGGTTTCTTGCCTGGGTAAGACATCTGGCAAAGTATGTCTCTGTGCATCAACAAAGGTGATAAGAGGAAATGCTTCAGTCAAATTTCTTCAAAAATGTCAGTGTCTTAGAGAAACCTGATAAGCCTATCAAGAAAAGCAGCTCCCAAGTCTTTATCTCCCCAAATCTGCTTCATTTTCTTCAGAATACCTGATATTATATAGTTAGTTATTAGTATATAGTCTGTCACCCATTCAAGTTTAAATCCAGAAAGACAGACTTTTTTCCTTCAGGACTAAATCTGTAACATTAAAAGCAGTATTGTGGGGGCACCTGGGTGGCTCAGTCATTAAGTGTCTGCCTTCGGCTCAGGTCGTGATCCCAGGGTCCTGGGATCGAGCCCTGCATCAGGCTCCTTGCTCCGCGGGAAGCCTGCTTCTCTCTCTCCACTCCCCCTGCTTGTGTTCCCTCTCTCGCTGTGTCTCTCTCTGTCAAAAAAACAAATAAAATCTTAAAAAAAAAAATAAAAGCAGTATTGTGGCACTCAATAAAGATGTACTGATTTAATGAATAAATAAATTAGAGGAAGAGAAGGGAAAAGTTCAGGGCTGAAAGGGAATGAAGAATCCATAATGTGTGCTGGACATGCAGTTGGTATGTCTAGTAGCTGGAAAATACTGATGAGGAACTCATGAGAGAGGTTTAATTCTGATTTTGATGTAAGAGCCACCTATATTCGGGGTGATAGTTGAAATCAGGGAGATTGTTGAAACTGCCTGGGAAATCGGGAACAGATTTTTTTAAAAAAATCACTGAGATGGGGTTGAAACCAGTGTTGAAAAGACAAACAGAAGTAGAGAGGTCACAAGGGGAACCTCAGGAAGATTAACCAGGGAATTAAAAGCAGAGAACCATGATGAAGTAGTATTGCAGAGGTCAGAGTAAACAGCACTTCAAAAAAAAACACTCTCTCCACTGTCACCATCCTTTTGCCCTTCAAACATACTACTATTGTAAATAACAAATGTAATAAAATATATATATATAATGGATTGACTTATTCAATATTCTGTCTAAAACTTTTAGAGAAGCAGTGTAGAAAAGAGATTTAAAAAAACAAGACACATGAGTTCTGGAGTTCTATTCCTGATATGACTGAGTAAGCTTCTAAGAGACCAAACCTCCCCAGATAATAACTATAAACTCTGAACAAAATATAAAAACCACTTGGAGGCCCTGGTTAGTGAACAAAGGATGCAGGTTCTGGGGCCTCAGGGAGGATGGAACCAAAAGACAACCGACAGAATGGGAGAAGATATTTGCAAATGACATATCAGATAAAGAGCTAGTATCCAAAATCTATATAGAACTTCTTAAACTCAACACTCAAAGAACAAATGATCCAATCAAGAAATGGGCAGAAGACATGAACAGACATTTTTCCAAAGAAGACATCCAAATGGCCAACAGACACATGAAAAAGTGCTCAACCTTGCTCGGCATCAGGGAAATCCAAATCAAAACCTTAATGAGATATCAGCTCACACCAGTCAGAATGGCTAAAATTAAGTCAGGAAATGACAGATGTTGGCGGGGACACAGAGAAAGGGGAACCCTCCTACACTGTTGGTGGGAATGCAAGCTGGTGCAGCCACTCTGGAAAACAGTATGGAGGTTCCTCAAAAAGTTGAAAATAGAGCTACCATAGGATCCAGTAATTGCACTACTGGGTATTTACCCCAAAGATACAAATGTAGGGATCTGAAGGGGTACGTGCACCCCGATGTTTATAGCAGCAATGTCCACAACAGCCAAATTGTGGAAAGAGCCAAGATGTCCATCGACCGATGAATGGATAAAGAAGATGTGGTATATATCTACAATGGAATATTATGCAGCCATCAAAAGGAATGAAATCTTGCCATTTGCAACGACGTGGATGGAACTGGAGTGTGTTATGCTGACCGAAGTAATCAATCAGAGAAAGACATGTATCATATGACCTCACGGATATGAGGAATTCTTAATATCAGGAAACAAACTGAGGGTTGATGGAGTGGTGGGGGGTGGGAGGGATGGGGTGGCTGGGTGATAGACATGGGGGAGTGTATGTGATATGGTAAGCGCTGTGAATTGTGCAAGACTGTTGAATCACAGATCTGTACCTCTGAAACAAATAATACTTTATATATTAAAAAAAAAAAAGAAGACAGCAGGAGGGGAAGAATGAAGGGGGGGAATCGGAGGGGGAGACGAACCATGAGAGATGATGGACTCTGAAAAACAAACTGAGGGTTCTAGAGGGGAGGGGGGATGGGAGGATGGGTTAGCCTGGTGATGGGTATTAAAGAGGGCACGTTCTGCATGGAGCACTGGGTGTTACGTGCAAACAATGAATCATGGAACACTACATCAAAAACTAATGATGTAATGTATGGTGATTAACATAACATAATAATAATAATAATAAAGACAATGGCCTGAGGACAGGCTTTAGTAATGGCACAGCATTTAGCAGCCAGAGTCCCAAACCAGCAGTCTTTTTGGCCAGATGACATCATCTTTAAAGTCCTGGGGGTGGGAGGGTGGGGGAGGAGAGCCCCAGTCAACCAGAATTCTATACCCCATGAAAATATGCTTGCTTTTATAAGAAAACTACTCGTATTTATTACAAGGAGACCTGTACTATAAGAATGCTAAAGTTCAAGTTGAAGAGAAATGATACCAAAAGAGAATGTGCATCTTCAAGAAGGAACAGCAAACATTGGAAATGGTAAATACCTAGGAAAATATAAAAGACAACTTCTTTTTGCTTTTAATTTATTTTAAACACTGACAGTTTAAAGCAAAAAATATATAACATTTCGTTGAAGAGTTCATAATGTATGTAAATGTAATGCATAAGGCAATTTCCAAAGATGGCACAGAATGAGGGAATAAATTGCAAGATTTCTACATTTTACATGATGCAGTAAAATATTAATTCCAAATAAATTGAAAACAAGGGTATATACTCTCAAAATGTATAGTACTCTACAAAAACACGAATTAGAAAGATACAAATAGATATAGTCATAAATATGTATGCACTGATAACAGCCTTAGAATAAATGAAGTAAAAAATGACAGAATTAAGGAAGAAACAAACTGTTCCATAATCATAGCTGGAGGTTTTAATACTCCTTTCCCACCAACTAGTAGAACTAGACAACCGATCAGTAAGGGAAGGGGAGAAGGGGCTATAAACAGGGAAGGAGGGAGTGCAAGTGAGTGAGCAAGGAATCTCTATAGGGTAATGGGAGCTAATCCAGCCCCATTTATGGAGGGAAACCAAATGAGGCTTCCCACCAGAGATGTGGGACTAGAGTGGGACTTACCCACCAGTGAGAGTCAATCAAAAATAATTACAGTGGATGCCACACAATATGGCAAATAAAACAGCAGGTATGTCACAGCAGGAGAAAGCAGAGAAAGCCCCAAAGAGCAAACTGGCCCAGTTACCTTGTTGGCCCATGTCTATACCTGCAATATCTCCAATGTCACTGCTACACAGGAGCCAAGTGCCCCCCCCCCCCAAATTTTGTTCTGAACTGGGAATGGATGGAAATGACAGAAAATGACTCGATATAGAGAGCTAAGGGGAGAAAGAGCATGAATATCCCCTCAAGACAAGTCTGCAAAACACACTTCCCAAAGCACTTAAAGAAAATTGTCAATAATGAAGAACAAATCAATTCAATAAATGAAGACAAATTCACTTTCAAAAATGCAAATAGGGCAAAATTTACGTGAGTTAATAATAACTATGTTTAGCATCTGCAAAGAATTTGAATTATATAATCATTGAAATAAAAGTACATATGTAAGCAAATAATTCTAGATGGACTCAAGAGATCATTAGTGATTTGGAAGATAGTACCAAGGAATTCAATGAAATCGTATCACAGGGAGATAAAACATTTTTAAATGTGTAAGAGAAGTTAGATACAAGATAGACAGAAACCAATCAGAGAGGCATCCCATAAGGAGAAATTAAAGGAAATGGTAGAGAAACCAGGTAATGGCTTGAGGGATGGCTGAGAATTTGAATTAGAGACATGAATTCTCTGCTTGAAAATGTGTAACAAATTCCAGGCAGGATAAATATTGATAAATTTGCATCTAGAAAAGTCAAAGTCTCCAGCCACATAAAGACAAAATTTCAAGACCCCCCAAAAATATACATCACCTACAATGGAATGATAATTATACTGAAAGCAAGTTTGTCTTCAGCAACAATAAATATTAACAAAGGGTAAATAGTACCTTCAAATTATGTAATGAAAGCAATGATTCAAGACCATTATACCCAGTTTAAGTATCATTCACATGGAAGAGGACATAGATATTTTCAGACATATGAAAACTAAGGGTTTACTACCCAAAAACCTCACTGAAAGAGCTGCTAAATGGCACACTTCAGCAAAGACAGAAGATAAAGACAGTGAAAAGTTGGGATATAAGAAATCACAGAGAGCAGAGAAATTGGTGAAATAAATCAACTCTAGATTGTAAACAGTAACTATAACGAGTATGTTTATAAAGGGGACTAAAATTTTATTAATAAAATGAATAGGAGAAATTGAGGAAATAATTCAAGCATGCTAAGGATCTTGCCTTAGTCTCTTCATTCATATCATTCAGAAAATGTTTATAAAGTGGCTGATATGTGCCAGAAACTATTGTTGGCTTTGGGAGTAATGGAGCAACAGTAAAAGGTCCTATCTGGGGAGGGGGTGGGGTGGGGGGCAAACAAAAAAAATCATGAAAAATAATGTTAGGTGCTATGATAATTTAGTAGGGTGACCAATAATTTTTCTTCAAACCAGAATACCCTTGAGGGTGCAAGGACATACTCTTATGTCAAGAAAATCTCCATAAACTAACACCATCCCATACAAACTCTGGCCACCCTGTGAATGTGCTATGTAAGCTTTAAGTGCTATGATGAAAAAAAAAGAAGATAGCAACATTGAATATGTTTACACTCTGCTACAAAAATATGAAATTAAATATAAGTGAAAGTTTTAGGCTATTCTTTAAAATAATGGAAATAATTAAAAACACAGAGGGAATTAAACTATCCATTCAACTAAAGGCCAGAAAAGCAAGAAAAGCAAAGCAAAACAAAGTATGGTAAGAAGAGTGTGATTTGGATGCCAGGTAGGAGGACTAGGGAAGAAAAGCAATTGTCAGGCTCTGGAATCCTGTGCAACCCTTCCTTGTGTTACATCCGTCAGTCATGATCCTTTTCACTTCCCAGCCAATCAGTGAACTCAGACGTTGAGAGGCTGTATTTTTTAATTTTTGTTTTCCATGAAATGCATCTTATGCATTATGTAGTCAAAAACAATAGGAAGAGGTTTAAGTTTTAAAATGGTGTGATAAAGGGAATATTTACCCCCGTCTTTTCTCAGAAATCATCCCAAAGCAATAAGGAGCAAAAGCACAAACTTCATCTTTGATTAAAATTACAGGTATTGAAAACCCAAACCACAAATTACATGGAAGATCTTCCAAATGTGTGGGTATGGAAAGAGGCAGAGAAGGGATGCTCACGGAGGCAGATCTCAGAAAAAGCCAGGAAGGTCTTCTCCAAGATGAGGTCACACCCTTAGGTGCCACCTCAGAATCCTGTCTTTGCCATAATGGATGTTGGTACATTGGCTTTAGAAGCTTCCCGGTATATGGTTTACTTCTTCATAAAGCAGGGAGGAGGCCTAAATGAGCAATGAGACAGACAAGTAAGATTTGCAGGACGATGTCTACCAATACAATAAGGGGGAGAAAATTACTCTGAATTGGAGTAATAAGTGCAAGAATAAGTCATGCTCTCCACATTACTTCATAATGAAATATTTGCTAGCTTGAAACAAAGCCCAATCCTCTCCCCAACACACATCTCTCACCAATAGCTGGTGAGCTTAACCCTGCTAAAGATTATTCGAAAATACTACAGACCAACACATTTATGAAGAGTACTACAAAAATACCAAGCAAAATACTAGCAAACACAAAGAAGAACCACAAAGAAGTGGGGTTTATTTCTGGAATACCAGAATGATCATATGTATATGACTTTGCATGTTATTATGTATTTTAAAATATTTATATGTGGTGAAAAATTATGTGAGTTCCTCCAACTGCTAAAAAATCATTTTTGCATTCAACATAATTTTTGATGAAAAAGTCTGGATGATGTAAATACGTCCTTAAAAGATCAAATATCTCAAGGCAAAGTCAACTTTGACCATTATGGGAGCGTTAGGAATGTTCCCATTAAGAGTTCACAACAAGACCAGATGTCTACTTTCACCATTTCTATTTATCACTCTTCTGATGAGAGAAAAAAAAATTAAAAGGATAAAATTGAAAAGATGGAGTTAAAATAATTTTTATTTGCTCTTTATCAGATTATACTCTCAGAAAACAAAATAATCAGCCAAAAATTTATTGGAAACCATCACAGAATGTGGTAAATTGACTAGGCAAAAAAATAACATACAGAAATCAAGAACTTTCATGTATACAAACAATGTCCAGTTGGAAGATATAATTGGGAAAATTCCCCACTTAAAATAGCAGCCAAAAAAGGTGAATAGCATGGAATAAATTTAATAAATAATGTGTGAGATCTATATGAAAATAACTGAGAGACACACAAAAAATAGAAAGGCATATGACTGGTAATGTCAGTACTCCCTAAATGAATCTTTAAATTTAATGAAATCCAAATAAAAATATCAAAAGAGTATTTTGGGGTGTGGGATGGCAAGAACTAAAGAAGCTGACTTTAAAATTTATATATAAAATAAATAAGAACAGTCATGAGGTTTTGGGGGGGGTGGGAAGAGCAGTAGAACAGAGCAGAGGAACTGGCCCAACCATATGTATTAAACATGTTAGAAAGTGACAATAAGTATTTGTAACAGCAAAATAGTGGAAATTTCTAAATAAAGAGGTAATATGCAGGCTTTTAAAAAGAAAGAATGTGGGGCACTTTCTGTACTGTTATAAAAGATGTACAACATTTTGTTCAGAGGAAAAAAATCATGAAAAAGCTAATACCTTTGTCATTTTTGTGTGGAAAAAAACTAAGAAGCAACACTGTACAGTGCACTCCCCTTTATGTCAAAATGGGGGCAATGTGATTACTGAATCCAGAAACTAGCATACATAGATGATCTCGGGAGGCATTCACGAGGAACTGCTAATATGAGCTGCTTCTGGAGAAAGGAAACTGGTGGGCCATGGGGTAGGTGAGAAAAAGATCTCTCCACTGTTATTTCCTTTGGTTCTTTTGGATTTTGTGTAATTTTGAAAAATAAGTCAATATAGAATATATAGAATATATATATATTCTATAGAATATAGAAATATTTTATAATTTGGGGGATGTGTCTCATTTCAATTATCAGATGACACACCTATATGGTCAATTCTGTGGAATCAAGCAGACAATATGCTTTAGGTAATTTCTAAAGTTTGCACATCACTATAGCAACTCTCTCAGATATCGTCCACAGGGAAGATCAGGAAAATTCTCACACTAGACCACTATGGAGATTTGTAAGGGTGGGAAGCCAACCTTGTTTGTCTGTTGCAGGAATGAAAAAAGAAAAAAAAAAGTCAGGGTGGTCTGTAGGCCACTGGACACATTTTCTCATATGGTGGTCTGATTGTTACAGTAACATTGGGCTTTTTATTTCACAGTGGCCCATTTTGGTAATTCTTATGCAAAACCCCATTAACTTCAATTGTGGAGTTACTTCATGCAGCCCTCATTGACTTTATGTAAATGGCTATAATCCTATCATATACGGTAAATTTTCCAGAAATTAACATCACTTTCTAATCCATGCAATGGATCCCAGCCTAATCAACAATGAGATTTTTCTGTTGGTTTTGGGCTTTTGGGGTCAGAAATTGGCAATATGCTTAAGCCATGTTATAGTAAGCCATAGCACAATAGAATTCAATTAATCTAAATTGGGCTCCATAATACTGGTTATTTCATATCCATATATTTCACTTGGTAAATGCTATCTGTAACTTGTCAGTATATCCTTAAATTAGGGAGCTCATTTTTTCAAGAAAGGGTGAGAATCAAGAATTTTAATATTTAGTTTACAGAATTCCAGGATAAATCCAGAAATAGACCCCATCAATAGAGTGCCTTCTAGCACATGTAAAAACAGATGTGTGGTGCTTATGGGAACACAAGTTGTATATTGGTTGGCTCCTCAAATAAAACAAAAATTAGAAAAAATAGACACCACCACAAAACAAAAACAGAAAGCAAAAAACTACAAGATGTAAATATTTGGATAACTCTTAAACCCTTTTGCTGAACTTTCAAACATAAAATTTAAAGTTTCCAGCCTTGATTAGACACCCAATTCATAATTTGGGATCCAGTACCTACTCCCCAGACATTAGCAATTGCATCCTTCTCATGGCCTTTGTCTTGTTAGATGAAGAATGTCCCAGCAGCAGAATTTTATGGATGGAGGTAGTGGTTAGGAACTCTTTATGTGTACCAGGTTTTTAAACACACTTCTTTCCTTCAGGATTGGAGTTGGGGTTGGGACTCAAGCCAACAATGCTTCATCAGAAAGGAGTGGCACTGCTCAAATAGCGGAGAGACGCACAGGACAAGGGAAGGGTAGAAGCATTGTGTAGGACAAGAGTGGCTCAGTGAAATGATAGTAAGGCTCCACTTTTTGTATTAGGTAGTGAGCAGACATTGCCCGAGGAAATGTCACTCATGTCCTTTATTCCTATTCTAAGTACAGTTGACCCTTGAGCAACATAAGGGTTAGGGGTGTCAACCTTGCACAGTCAAAAGTCCACTTATAACTTAACTTCTGACTCCCCCAAAACTTAACTTTTGTTAGCCTGCTGTACTGGAAGCCTTACTAATAACATAAACAGTTAACACTTATTTTTTATTTGATTTAATTTAATTTAATTTTAGTATAGTTAATATACAGTGTTATATTAGTTTCAGGTATACAATATTGTGATTCAACAATTCCATGCATCACCCAGTGCTCATTACGACGGGTGCATTCCTTAATCCTGATCACCTATTTCACCCATCCCCCCACCACCTGCCCTCTGGTAACCAGCAGTGTGTTCTCTAGAGTTAAGAGTCTGTTTCTTGGTTTTTCTCTCTCTCCTTTTTTTTTTTTTCCTTTGCTCATTTGTTTTGTTTCTTAAATTCCACATATGAGTGAAAATGGTATGGTATTTGTCTTTCTCTGATTGACTAATTTTGCTTAACATTATACTCTAGCTCCATCCTTATCATTGCAAATGGCAAGATTTCATTCTTTTTTATGGCAGAATAATATTCAATTGTGTGTGTGTGTATACATATATATACACACTCTTCTTTATTCATTCATCTGTCAGTGGACACTAGGGTTGCTTTCTTATTTTGGCTATAATAGATAATGCTGCTATAAACATTGGGGTGCATGCATTCCTTTGAATTAATATTTTTATACTCTTTGGGTAAATACCTAGTAGTTTGATTGTTGGATTCTATTTTTAACTTTTTGAGAAATCTCCATACTGTTTTCCAGAATGACTGCACCAGTTTGCATCCCCACCAACAGTGTAAGAGGGTTCCCTTTTGCTCCACATCCTCTCCAACGTTTTTTGTTTCTTGTGTTTTTCATTTTAGCCATTCTGACAGGTGTGAGGTGATAGTCTCGTTGTAGTTTTGATTTGTATTTCCCTGATGATCAGTGATGTTGAGCATTTTTTCATGTGTTTATTGGCCATCTGGATGTCTTCTTTGGAGAAATGTCTGTTCATGTCTTGTGCCCATTTTAATTGGATTGTTCGTTTCTTGGGTGTTGAGTTGTGTAAGTTCTATATCTATTTTGGATACTAACCCTTTATCAGATATGTCATTTGCAAATATCTTCTCCCATTCAGTAGGTTGATTTTTGGTTTTGTTAATTGTTACTCTGCTGTGCAGAATCTTTTTATTTTGATGTAGTCCCAATAGTTTATTTTTGTTTTTATTTCCCTTGCCTCAGGAAACATATTAGAAAAAGGTTGCTATGGCCAATGTCAGAGAAATTACTGCCTGGGCTCTCTTCAAGGATTTTTATGGTTTCAGGATTCACATTTAGGTCTTTAATCCATTTTGAATTTATTTTTGTGTATGGTGTAAGGAAGTGGTCCAGTTACATTCTTTTGCATGTAGCTATCCAGTTTTCCCAACACCATTTGTTGAAGGGACTTTCTTTTTCCCATTGGATATTCTTTCCTCTTTCGTCAGAGATTAATTGGCCATATAATTGTGGATTTATTTCTGGGTTCTCTATTCTGTTCCGTTGATCTATGTGTCTATTTTTGTGCCCATACTGTACTCTTTTGATTACTACAGCCTTGTAATATAACTTGAAGCCTGGAATTGTGATACCTCCAGCTTTGCTTTTCTTTTTCAAAATTGCTTTGGCTATTCTGGGTTTCTTGTGATTCTATATAAATTTTAGGATGGTTTGTTCTAGTTTTGTGAAAAATGCTATTGGTATTTTGATAGGGATTGCATTAAATCTGTAGATTTCTTTGTACCCAAACATTTTAACAATACTTGTTCTTCCAATCCATGAACATGGAATGTCTTTCCATTTCTTTGCCTTGTCTTCAGTTTCTTTCACCTGTGTTGCATATTTTTCAGCGTAAAGGTCTTTCACATCTTTGTTTAGGTTTATTTCTAGGTATCTTATTATTTGGGGTGCAGTTGTAAATGGGATTGATTTCTCAATGTCTCTTTCTGCTGTTTCATTGTTAGTGAATAGAAGTGCAACAGATTTCTGCGTATTGGTTTTGTATCCTGTGACTATACTGAATTCATTTATCAGTTCTAGCAATTTTTTGGTGGGGTTTTTAGGATTTTTTATATATAGTATCATGCCACATGTACATAGTGAAAGTTTTCCTTCTTCTTTACCAATTTGGATGCCTTTTTATTTCTTCTTCTTGTTTGATTGCTGTAGCTAGGACTTTCATACTATGTTGAATAAAAGTGGTGATAGTGGACGTCCTTGTCTTATTTCTGACCTTAGGGGGAAAGCTCTCAGTTTTTCCCCATTGAGTTTGATGCTTGTTGTGGATTTTCAATATGTTGCCTTTATTATGTTGAGGCATGTTCTGTAGAAACCTACTTTGTTGAGGGCTTTTATCATGAATGGGTTGTTGTACTTTGTCAAAGGCTTTTTCTGTGTCTATTGAAATGATCATATGGGTTTAGCCTTTCTCTTATTGATGTGATGTATCATGCTGATTGATTTGTGAATATTGAACTACCTTTGCATCCTGGGAATAAATCCTACTTGATTTTGGTGAATGATTTCTTTATTGTTGGATTTGGTTTGTTAGTATTTTGTTGAGGATTTTTGCATCTATGTTCATCAGAGATATTGGCCTGTAATTCTCTTTTTTATAGTGTCTTTGGTTTTGTTATCAGGGTGATACTGGCCTCATAGAATGAATTTCGATGTGTTCTTTGTTCTTCTATTTTTTGGAATAGTTTAAGTAGAAAAGGTATTAAGTCTTCTTTAAATGTTTGATAGAATTTTCATGGGAAGCTATCTGGTCCTGGACTTGTGTTTGTTGGAGATTCGATTTCCTTGCTGGTAATTGGTCCGTTCAAATTTTCTATTTCTTTTTGCTTCAGTTTTGGTAGGCTATATGTTTCTAGGAATTTATCTGTTTCTTCTCAGTTGTCTAATTTGTTGGCATGTAGTTTTTTCATAACATTCTCTTATAACTGTTTGTATTTCTGTGGTGTTTGTTATTTCTCCTCTTTCATTTCTGATTTTGTTTATTTGAGCCCTTTCTCTCTTTCTTTCTTCTCTTTTGATGATGATTCTGGCTAGAGGTTTATCAACTTTGTTGATCTTTTCAAAGAACCAGCTCCTAGTTTCATTGATCTGTTCTATTGGTTTCTCGTTTGTTTTGTTTTGTTTTAGTTTGTACATCATTTATTTCTGCTCTAAGTTTTATTATTTCCTTCCTTCTGATTTGGAGTTTTATCTGTTTTTCTTTTTCTAGCTCCTTTAGGTGTGAGGTTAGACTGTTTGAGATTTTTCTTGTTTTTTGAGGTAGGCCTGTATTGCTATAAACTTCCCTCTTAAAACTACTTTTGCTGCATCTCACAGGTTTTTGGACCATTGTGTTTTCATTTGCATTTGTTTCCATGTACTTTTTAATTTTTTCTTTGATTTCTTGGTTGACCCGTTCATTGTTCAGTAACATGTTATTTAATCTCCATGTATTTGTGGTCTTTCCAGATTTTGTCTTGTGGTTGATTTCTAGTTTCATAGCATTGTGGTTAGAAAAGATGCATGGTATGACTTCGATATTTTTTTTAAGATTTTATTTATTTATTTGAGACAGAGAGAGCACACAAAGAGAGAGTGAGAGAGAGAAGCAGACTGCCCGCTGAGTGGAGAGCCTGACGTGGGGTTCCATCCTAGGACCCTGAGATCATGACCTGAGCCCAAGGCAGACGCTTAACCAACTGAGACACCCAGATGCCCCTAACTTTGATGTTTTTGAGTTTGTTGGGGCTTGTTTTGTGGCTTAATATGTGATCTATTCTGGAGAATGTTCTATGCGCACTTGAAAAGAATATATATATATATATTCTGCTGTTTTAGGATGGAATGTTCTGAATATATCTGTTAAATCCATCCGCCCAGTGTGTCATTCAAAGCCACTGTTTCCTTGTTGATTTTCTGTTTGGATGATGTGTCCATCAATGTAAGTGGGGTGTTAAACTCCCCTACTGTTATTGTATTACTATTGATTAGTTCCTTTATGTTTTTTATTGACTGTTTTATGTTGTTTGGGTGCTTCCATGTTGGGTGCATATATATTTACAATTGTTATATCTTCTTGTTGGTTTGTTCCCTTTATGATTATATAGTGTCCTCATTTGTCTCTTTTTGCAGACTTTGTTTTAAAGTCTATTTAAATATAAGTATTGCTACTGATATAAGTATTGCTACTCTGGCTTTCTTTTGACATCCATTTGCATGATATATTTCTCCATCCCCTCACTTTCAATCTGCAGTTGTCTTTAGGTCTAAAAAGAATTTCTTGTAGGTAGCATATAGATGGGTCTTATTTTTTTTCATCCACTCTGTCACAGCTTATAGCCTTATAGAGTTTCCTTTGTATATAAGTGTCTTTTTTTCTCTTGCAATCTTTAAAATTCTTTCCGTGTTACTTTTTTTTTTTTTTTTTTTGCAATTTTAATTACTATGTGTCTTGGGGTGGACCTCCTTGGATTGAATTTGTTGGGGGCGCTCTGTGCCTCCTGAATCTGGATTCTGTTCCCCTCCCCATATTTGGGAATTTTTCAGCTATTATTGCTTCAAATACCTTTTCTGTCCCCCTTTCTCTCTGTTCTCATTCTCAGATCCCTATAATGCAAATGCTGTTATGCTTGATGGAGTCACTGAGCTCTCTAAGTCTATTCTCATTATGTAGTATTGGTTTCTCACCTGTTCAGGTTGACCATTACTCTATCCTCCAGGTCACTGATACATTCCCATAGCCTACTATTTATTCCATCTATATTTTTAATTTCATTTACTGAGTTCTTCATGTCTGATATGTTATTTTTTTATCTCTTTGTCAAGGATCTCACTGATGTCCTCCACCCTTTTCTGATGTCCAGTGTGTATCTTTATAATCATTACTTTAAATTCTCTATCAGGCATATTACTTATTTCTGTTTTGCTTGGATCTCATATTGTGATTTTGTCTTATTTTTTCATTTGGGACATGTTTCTCTGTCTCTTCATTTTGTCTACCTCTCTGTGTCTGTTTCTGTGTGTTAGGAAAATCAGCCATGTCTTCTGCTTTTAAAAGTAGTGGCTTTGGGGCGCCTGGGTGGCTCAGTTGGTTAAGCGACTGCCTTCGGCTCAGGTCATGATCCTGGAGTCCCGGGATCGAGTCCCGCATCGGGCTCCCTGCTTGGCAGCGAGTCTGCTTCTCCCTCTGACCCTCCTCCCTCTCATGCTCTCTGTCTCTCATTCTCTCTGTCTCAAATAAAAAAAAAAAATTTTTAAAAAAAAAAAAAAAAAAAAAGTAGTGGCTTTATGAAGAAGAGGTTCTGTAATGTCCTGCAGTGTAGTGTTCCCTATTCACCAGAACCTGGCACTTCAGGGGAGTCTCCTATGTGTGTTGCTTGTATCCTACTATTGTGTTTGGGTGGCTTTTCCTTTCAGTCCAGATGTCTGCACTGACTCTGCCTATTGTGGGCTGTGCTTGCTCTCTGTGATGTTAGTGAGACCCAGGCATCTATGGGGGCGTGATCGCAGAAGGGCTGGGGGGTGAGGCAGCAGTATTAGAAAAAATTTGTAATGTTTTTATTTAAATTCCAGTTAGTTAACATACAGTGTAATATTAGTTTCAGGTGTACAATATAGTGACTCAACACTTCATTACCACACCTGGTGCTCATCACTAGTACACTCCTTAATCACCATCACCTATTTTACCCGTCACCCCACCAGTGCCACCCCCCCCACACCCGTGACCATCAAGTATTAGAAACTTTGCACTAAGCTGCTAGTCTAGGCCATATCCTCCACAGCCTAGGGCATGAGTGGTGGTGGCACGCTCTGTGTGCGGGGTAGTTGGGCAGGGCGTGTGTGTGGCATTACCAAATTTGCACTGAGCTGTTAGTCCTAGGCTGGATCCCTTAAAGCACAGTGCATGGTGTGTTGAGGCAGTGGCTGGTCAGGGTGCATGAGCAGCATTAACAAAATTTGTGCTGAGCCCAGGGCTGAGGCCAGCAGGCTTGGAGTGGGCAAGTCCTCAGGAGAATTTGTGGGCAGGGTACAGGGCTAGCCCATTAGGTAGCAAGTGCTGGGCAGCACCACCTCCTGCAGATGGCTCTGTGTTTCTGCTGGGGGGGCAGGGCAGGAAAATGGAAACTGCCAGCTCCTTTTTTCCTGGAGAAGTCCCGCAGCACACTCCAAAATCAGTATAAACATATCTCCCTCCCGTTGTGCAAGCTGTCACTTCTATGTTGCCTCTCCATGGGCTGTGTGGTCTCTTTAAGGGCAGGGACCAGGCTATCACTAGCCCTCCAGGCTCACCCAGTGCTGCTGAGTCAGCTGACTTTCAAAGCTCCAGGCTCCAAGTCCCGCTGGTTATACAAACTCTGGAATCCAGCCCCTCTGGATTTCAAGGCCAGAAGTTATAGGGATTTGTTTTCCCTGTGTGGTCTCCCTGGTGCTTTCCACTCTGCACCCACAGTGCCCTCCTCCTGCGGGCAGCTCCAGACCACCCTCTCTGCCCTTCCTAACCTCTCAGATGCAGCTTTGTCTCTACATTTGTTTGTGGAGTGTGTTCTGCCAGTCTTTGGATAGCTCTCCAGTTTATTTACTTGGAAGTGAGTGTTACCTAGTTGTAAATGTGGAATGAGGTGAGCTTGGGGTCCTCCTACTCTGCCATCCACCCAAGGGAGTCAACACATGTTTTTAATGTTAAATGTGTTATATACTGTTTTCTTACAATAAAGTAAGCTAGAGAAAAGAAAATGTTATTAAGTAAATCATGAGAAAATATATTTTGCAGTACTGTCCTGTATTTATTAAAAAGAAGTCCATGTATAAGTGGCCTTGCACAGTTCAAACCTGTTTTGTTTTCAAGGGTCATCTGTATTTCCAAAGGTAAATTTGTCTTTTATTCCATTATTCACTCTCTCTCTTTTGGAAGTCTCAACTCTGGTTTTTTTGTTTTTAGCTTGTCACTTGATTCGAGTCTTATTTCTTCAAATGGGACAGTTTTATTTAGATTATTTCACTATCACAGCAGACCTAACATCTCCAAAAACCCATGTCATCACCTCACTTGTATTGGGTTCCCCATCTTTTACACTAACATACTCCTCTTTAGTCACCAAATTCTGCAAATATTTCATATATTTGTCTCTTTCTTTCAGATTCAATTCTGAATCTGGCCCTGTCTGGCCCTAATCTTCCATCTAAGTTCTTGTAAGAGCTGAGCTGGGCTGTCCGGATATGGATTCTGCTCCCTCCAGTCATCTTGCATATTGTGACTAGAATGATCCTCAATCAAATTTGTCAACAATTTCCTATTTCGTGTAAAATCAAGTGGAACCTCCTTTGCTTCTCTTTCAAGGCCATCCACATTCTTTACTCTCTGTTTCCCTCTCCTCCCAAAATCAACTCTCCTCCCACCCCCACCCCCGCCCCTGCCAACACACATGCTAAGGTGAATATTATGAGATCCACTCAGATACCCTCTTCAGGGCTGATGCACCCATCCCATCCCACCTCACCTCCTGACCCCAATGAATTAGTCAGCTGCTGATGGCTCAAAACTCCATCCCTTACTAAGAATTGTCCTTAGTGCAAGAGAATGCATGCTCCCTCCAGGGGATGCCCTGAAGCCTGTGACTGGCTGATGTGGAATCCAAACCCCTGTCCTCCTTGCTGCAATTTGGGACCACTCTAATCACCATCCCAGCACCAGAACTCTGCTTAGGATCAGATGGAGCCTCAATTGCAACCAGATTAATTTTTCTGCTACACAATCCTATTTCCTCATTCCCTTATAGGTTTGTGTTCTGAAATTACTCCCCAATAAACCTTCTGCACAAAACAATTTGTCTCAGAGTTTGGGAGACCAATCTAAGATAAGCAGTTCCAGGAGTGGTCCAGAAAGTGTACTCTAAAACAGGATTTGGAGATGGATCACTTGCCAGTCAATTGCCAAAGATGGCCCCTGGCATGCTGTAGCATGCACTGTTAATATTTCTCCCAGGAATAAAGTGAGGTGGGATGTTTGTGAGGGCACTCCTGTCTAGTGCAGTACTTTCAGTGCTTAAGAATTATAAGGTACACCACAAAAAAAAAAAAAATTACAAGGTACAGTGTGACTATACAGACTTTGGAATTGGGTAACAACTTCCAAGTGGCATAGATTTATTGAAGAGATTAAAAAAAAAGACTTAGGGTGATTGATGACCAATTCATTCAGAATATGAAAGCAATGTGGTCTCTGGCAGAGTTTAATTAAGCCCTAGTTTCCTGCAGTTAGGCAGACTCAATTGTAGAAGTAGTGCTATTTCAGAAAAGTTTGGATTCTTAGCTCCAGCAAGACTTCTGTGCCAAAGTTAAGGTCCTAATAAGGAAGGATTGAAATTCTAAAATTGGGATGAGAATACCTTGATAAATGTTGTCAAGAATCTCAAACTCCTCAATTCCTCTGAACTTGATAGGCCTGTTGTTAGACACCCACCCCTACTCGGGATGTGCTGGGTTAGCTAAAGGATACGAGCAAAGTCACTGCAGGAGCCAGGTTAAGTAAGTATGGGATTGTGTTCTGAAGGTGCTGGATCAAGGAGGGGGAGCAGAGGGTTAAGCTACGTATCACCATGGGAGCACTCTCCCATGATTCAAGATTTACCACTGTGGCAAATACCACGTGATAGGGTACCAGCATGATTCTTAGAGTATCACAAAAACTGACCCATATTCAATGAAATAAAAATGCAAGAGCTTCTATGATGGATGGTGGAGGAAAGGATCCTCAGGCTCAGAGAAGTGGGCATGCTAAGGTGTATCTGCCATGTAAAGCTAAAAAACCCACCAGCCAATGACAGTCCCAGGAAAGCCTGTGTTCAGTAAAGCAATGTTGCCTGTGCTTATTTTAGGAGCAGCATGGTACTGAGAAGTTCAGTTGTCTGTAGCCCAGGGCTAACAGTAGGAAGAGATGCTGTTAAAAAACTAGGCTCCCTGATGAACCTGAGAATAGCGAGCTCTCAAGATAATATAAGCCAGGTGCCAGTGCTTAACTTTCAGGAGTATTGTGGGCACAACTGTTGCAAGGAGTTATGGGATTGGAGTGGCATCCAGAGAGTCCCAACTGGGAGTTGATTAATAGAATATGGTGGTGTTCCTGGATATGAGATAGATGGGCTGTCAACAAGGGTATTGCTTAATTTATATAGTCAAAAGAAATCAATGATGGATTATCAGAGACAGAGGGCAGTAACTCAGTAAAAAATCACAATTCCTTGCTCAGTTTCCAGATCAGATTGGAACCCATTGACTGAAGGAGGGGCTGATTCTTTAGAAGTCAGGACCCTATAAGGACCCTACAATAAGAACTATTGTAGTGGGGAGGGGCAAGTAGAAGTTTCTGAAACTTCCTACCCCAGAAAAAAGAGTAAATGAAAAACAATGCTGAATTCCAAAGGGGATGGAGTAAACTAATGAAACTTTCAAAGAGTTGAATATTATGATAACTCCTACCATACCCCAGGCAAGTTCTTGCAAAAATCAAATAGAACATGGCAGCTGATAAGACAGTAGCCCCAGTTGCAGCTACTGTGCTCAATGTATTTTTTGTTTGTTTGTTTTTGGTTTTGTTTTGCTAGAACAGGTTAAAATAGCCTCTAGCACTTGATCTAGCAAATGTGTTTCTAGCCACACCTATCAGGAACACGAAGTGGATGCCATTGGCATTCCCTTGGGATAAACGATGGTTTATGGTCTTGCCCTCAAGTCTTTGCAAGTTTCTTACACCCTTTATCAAGATGCAATCTGAAATAACCTGGATTTTATGGACATTCTGTAAAATGTCATATTGATTCACCATATGATTGGCATCATGTAATAGGACCAGATGAGAGATACAGTGAAAGTCTATTGGAGGCCTTGGTTTACATAATACATAATATATACACCAAACTCTAAGGTTTATACACTATAAACCTTAGAGAATAGGCAGTAGATCTTACAAAGATTCATAAGACTTCTGATTCCAGACAAGATGGAGTAGACACATTCTGCCTACGCCTCCCACTAAAGACTCTGGAATATATATATCTCTCAAACATAATAAGGCTCTAAAAGTTGGGGAAAAAGAGGTAGATCAGGTAGGAACCTTGGGATCCAAGGAGTGACATTAAAGCGATTTCCCGGGCTTCCACTACCCCCAACTCCCCTTATGTATCCCAGACTGAGTGGGATACAGCAACCCAGAAATGCCAAAAGATCCAATCATCACCCCCACCACAAAAACTACTTAGTTTCCCATTTTTCCCTTTTGGTAAATGGCCTGCTGTGTTTGAGAAGTAATGGCAGTGGAATTGGGTGAAGAGGGTAGCAAGGGTGGGTGGAGGTTAAGAAGGATTCAAATGATAACCTGCTGATCAACAAATTTTAACTGTATTTTATGATTTGGTCATATTGGTTATCTTGTATGTAGAGCTAATCATCAGTGGTGATAAGTCAATCATCACATGAGCTTTCTAGGAATACATACATTCTAAGTTGTTCACTCAATAGCACAAATTCATTTTCATTGACTTTATAACTTAAAAATCTATTGGCCAACTTCAGAAACAAGTGAACTGAAATATCTTAGCCTCATTTAAGTGGAATATTCTGTCCCATTTAATAAACTAAGATAAATTAAGTTGGGGGGTGGGAGGATGGGTTAGCCTGGTGGTGGGTATTGAGGAGGGCACATTCTGCATGGAGCACAGGGTGTTATGCACAAACAATGAATCATGGAACACTTCATCTAAAACTAATGATGTAATGTATGGGGATTAACATAAGAATAAAAAAAATTATTATTAAGTTAAATTTAATTCCTTTGAAGTCCAGACAGTAAATCAATCATATGCAATTTTATTATAGTGCTTATTGTTTTATTGGTAATTGAATTATTTGAATGGGATATAAGTCAATTAGTTGAAAAATAGAGACACTGTGAAACTAAGAAGTATTTATTTATTTTATTATTATTATTTTTTAAGATTTTATTTATTTGCGAGAGAGAGAATGAGAGACAGAGAGCATCAGAGGGAGGAGGGTCAGAGGGAGAAGCAGACTCCCTGCTGAGCAGGGAGCCCGATGCGGGACTCGATCCCGGGACTCCAGGATCATGACCTGAGCCGAAGGCAGTCGCTTAACCAACTGAGCCACCCAGGTGCCCCCTAAGAAGTATTTAAATTAAGAAATGTTGAAACACATGAAAAGTGAATGTGAAAATGGACAAAACTCAAGACAAGTTCTGGCTTGTTGAAGAGATAAGTGTGGTGCCCTGGGCATTACAAGTAAGATGAGCTATTTGCAGCAGTTTCTCAACACTTCCTCATTCAGAATTCCTTATTCAAAGAGCACAATGAGAAGAGCTTAAGAATTCTGTCTTCAGCTGCTGAGCAATCTGTAAGAGGCTTGGAAACTCCCCAAGACCAGGATTGACAGCCATCCCCATCACCTCTGCTCCTTGAATGCCTGATTCTGATTCTCTTTGAAGATGCCAGGTCCCAAAGGAGGTTGCAGGACGTAGGCTAACGGTTGAACTCACCATGACGGGACAAAAGCACTCTGAACACAGTGCTTCCTTCATTGCCCACTGAAACAAATTCTGAATTCCATTTTTATGGCACATCACACCAGGATCACATATAATCCTAGAGTATCTTTATTTGTTCTATAATTTAATAGTACACCTATAAAATAATTACATTATACTTATAGCTTTTCTTCATTTATAAACAGACAAAAAAAAACAATTAAATACAATTTGAGCCATTATAAGGTAAACTTTGTACATATAAGAACCCCCAGAAGGAGCTTCACACTGCAGCATATCATATTGCTTCTATTGCTACACCCACAATTGGGTTCAAAGAGAGTGCGCTCATGTTTGTATTCTGTGAGTTCATAGCTTAATCCTTCCTCTATCTGTGTGGGTTATGTGTTAATAAAATGACAGGGTTGGCTTTGCAGTCAGCCAGAGACTCCATCCGCTCCCACCCTACTCTACTCCATTGGCCTCTGTTAGGGTCATGTGAACCTCCTTCCTTCACAGCTTTTCTGCTGTGTGTTCTGCACTGAGTCTGACTTGAGGTTTTCTATTCAATGCAAAAATAATTTCTGAACTTGGACACACTCTCCACTCTTTCTTTCCATCCCAAGGTTCCAGCCTTCAAGGATTTCTGTTGAGTTCTGCCTCCTGATTCAGGGCTGTATATACGCATTTCTAAAACCAATACCCCTTTTTACAACAGCACATTCTGCTCAGGGCTCATGGAGTTACAGAAGAGACAGAAATGAAACCTGCAGTGTAGAAGCAGGAAATGGAGTCAGGGACACACCACGCCTTGATCTCCAGGTGAATGCACCTAGACCCGCCCCCATCACTGTCTAATGTCAGGAAGCCTCAGTCCCCCAAGCAGTTTGTAGAGGGTCCCACAAACCTGGAAATGGGCCTTTCTGAGTGCCCTTGCAGCAGTACTTGAGACTCGGTGCTCAGAAATTACCAATGAAAGGTTTTCAAAGTATGCTGATTCCCACCAACATCTCATTCACATTTATCAGATTCCATAAACATTACTCACAGGGAAGCCTCTGTGGGGCAATTTAGCAAAGGGACTGAAACTAAGTATAATTTTGCAAGAAAATAAATTATGTCAGCTTTGTTCTGCCAAGAGACCGCAACATGAAAACCTTATTGATTCCTTATAAAAATAAAAGGTAAGCTGATGTTTGATCATCCTTTAAAAAAAAAAAGTCCATTCTTTGAAAAGGAAGCTTCTGTAGCTTAACTAGATTTCTATTCTATATATTTTATCTTTTACTTTCTCCTACACCACAAAGTGACCTGACTCCTTACATATTTAAATATTTCTCTCTTTTACCAGGAATTTTTTGTTTTGTTTTGTTTAGTGTCATGGTAGTAAAATAGTAGACCTTCTCACACCACATATGCATATTAAACATCACAGGGCTTTTGAGTTCCCTGTTGACGACTTCCCAGTGATTCCCCTCCCTACACCCATCCATCCCAACCCACTTCCTACCTTGTGCTGCAGTGCTTCAGTACCTTCAGTGAAATATTATTCATTGTAAAATCACAATGTAAAATCACCTGCCTTCTCCCTGCCCAATCTAAGAATAGGTGCATGACAGTGAACTGCTGATCAGGCATTATTACTGAGTGAACCCCCCTGTGAGCCTTACTCAGAATGGTGCTGCAAAGCCAGAGTCCAAACTCGTGAAACAATACATGGATAGGTCTATAGTGCTTTTGAACAGCTCTTTACAATACAGGTCAATTACAAAACCAGCGTTAATATGGAGACCTTTGTGTGTAATAATATTCTAATTGCAGCGATAATAGCATGCACACCAGAGTTCATCTGAGTCCACGGATGTGGGCGGGGGAGGGAGGTGGGGGACGTGGGCAAGAAGAGGTGGTGGTGGCTGGGGGTGGGGGAGAGTGTGGCCTGCTGTGAGCAAGGTCCCCAGGGAAGCCCATTTCATGATCCCACTGGCTCAAGTCGTCTTCTCCGCTATCGGGTTTGTTAGGAGAACCTCCCTGTGTACGGACATCGTCCGGATCCGCATCACAGCAGCGCGAGGGCAGCCCTCCCTTCACCGGGGAACCTCGCAGCCGGAGGGCCCCGGGCCCAGCGGGAGAGGGGTGAGGGCCGCATCCTTCACTTCCTGGGAAAAGGGGAGCTGGAGTGTAGGGTGAGGCCCGGGAAAGACTCGCTTTTCCACACGGTGGAAACATCAATGCCACATCGGCAGCGCAGCCCCAGAAAGGCCCCCTCTCCGACCGCTGGCTGGTGGGTAGTGGGTTTCCAGCCGCGGCCCGCAGGCCTGAAACGCAGCCCGTTGGGGACGCCCAGGAGGGGCCCGCGGTCGGCCGGGAACACAACAGCGAAGCTCCCCTTGCGGCGCGCGCGTGAGACAAGGGCGCCGTCGGCCCCGGGAAACGTGCTTGCGACGGAGGGGGCCACCGGGCAGCGCGTGCGTGGGCTCAGAGGACGGGGACGGCGACGGCGGCGGCGGCGGCGGCGCGCAGACCGAGTTGCGTCCCGCCGCGGGGGCTTCACTGCTTGTCCGAGTCGCTCAGGTTCACGGACATGCACCGGCACTGCTTCACCTTCTGGATCTTCTTGAGTCGGAAGGGAGGGTCCATCCCAGGGCATTCGAGCTCCACGAGGACGGAGGTGACGCGCTGGGGCTTGCAGAAGGCGCACGACTGGAAGGACTCCTCCTCCTTGCGGACGTGGCGCGGGATGTAGAAGGAGTTGCACTGGCCATAGCAGAAGCGGTTGAGGATGGTGCGGCTGCGGCAGCCCTCCTCGCTCACCGTCTGCCGCAGCGGCTGCGTCTTGCACCAGTCACTCTTGAGGTACTTGCGCTCGGTGACCACCAGGGCCTCCTGGCTGGAGGCCAGCACCTCCTTGATCTGGTGCTGCCATCGCTCCGAGTGGTTGCTGCTGCCGTCCTTGTAGGGCGAGGGGATGGCGCCTGCAGGCCGGTTCTTGCGGGCCTCCGCCACCTTCACCAGCACGGCCACCAGGCACAAGGACAGGGAGAGCTTCCAGAACATCCTGCAACGAGAGAAGAGCGAGAGCATTTGGCTGGGGCGGGTGCTGGGTTTCCTGGTTTCATTAGGAGGAGCTGCAGTCCGGTGGGGCAGCTGGGAAGTGAGAGGGCTTAGAGGCCACCTGCGGACAGCAAGGATGCTCTCCGAAAGGCTTCCCCGAAGGCAAGGCGAGGGACGCAAGGGTAAGTAAAAAAGAAGACAGAACACGTACACATGTTGAACAGCTACGGAAGAATTACAAAGCAAAGGTCGCCAAAAATAGCCCACGCCGGTTGGCCGCAGTGCCACTCATAGTTAACAAGTGTACTGCATTTTCATGTAGGACGTGAGCAGTACTGTCCTATGCACATAACGCGTGTACCTCATTTGATCCTCAAAACAGTTTTAAGTTGGAGGTTATCATACCTACATTACAGTGAAGGAAACTGAGGCCCACAGACGTTAGTAATTGGCCCAAGGTTGCACAATAACTGAGAAATGTCCAGGAGCCAGCCATCTCCCTCCGGAGCCACCGAAAATAACCACAAGAGGTGGATCTGATCAGGAATATTAGCAAAAAGTAAAGGAAAGGTGGGCATGGTTCACAAGTTTCTTCCAAATGAGTACTAAACTTAAGAATGGACACAGATCAGGGAAAGTAATATTTACAACCTCTGGTAATTGTTAGGAATAAAAAATTACATTTAACATCTGCACAAAGATATTCAAGTTAATTCAAGTGAGTCATGAATTAGATTCTTGTAGTGGAAACCACGTTCCAGTCGTGGAAGGAATTGCCAAGGAATTGCCAAGGTTGTATTAAAACTGCCTTAGACAATGCAATGGTAACCCACATGAATAGAATATTTCTTCTGTGTTATAGGGCCTCGTGACCCAAGTGTGCAGGGAGCTAGAGCTAGAGAGAAACTTACTTTGAATCATGTCCTGTAGGAAGCAAACCAAGTCTGACTGAAAGATGGACTTCTTTGAAGTTTAATTCATAGTTTCCATTGTTATATTTCCATTAATACCCTCGAGAGACAGCAGTGCCCCTCAGTAGAGATGATCCTTATCTCCTGATGACTGTAGCTCCTTCATTATCCTTGTCATCCTCACCATCATATTCATGTTTATTCATTGCCTCCCTGGGTATTTTACCACCTCTAGAACTGCAGGAGACTCTCATTCCTTTAACATGTACACACCAAAATGGCAGGTAGAAATTATATATATAACATTATATGGTTCTTTAATGCACACTTAAAATTTAATATTAAATATATTAACTCCCTCAACTATCAATGTCTTATCAATATATTTCTGCTAATAATAATAGTTTACATTTATTGGTGTTCAAAACTCATCCCTCTTACGGTTTCATGTGTAAACATATCAAAATTCTATGAAATAGGTAATATTATTTCTCCCATTTTATGGATTAGGAAACTGAGGCATGGAGAGCCTTTACAACTTATCAAGATCATATGGCCAGTATGTGGAATATTTGAATCCTGGCTGCAGGTGAGTATAGCTATCTTGTTGCTAAAAATATTTGTGTTAAGGGGCGCCTGGGTGGCTCAGTTAGTTAAGCACCTGCCCTCCGCTCAGGTCATGATCCCAGGGTCCTGGGATTGAGCCCTACGTTGGGCTCCCTGCTCAATGTGGAGTCTGCTTCTCCCTCACCCTCTGTGCCTGCTTGTGATCTCACTCACTCACTCTCAAACAAATAAATAAAAATTTTTTAAAAATTTGTGTTAAAATGGGCGCCTGGGTGGCTCAGTTGGTTAAGCGACTGCCTTCGGCTCAGGTCATGATCCTGGAGTCCTGGGATCGAGTCCCACATCGGGCTCCCTGCTCAGCAGGGAGTCTGCTTCTCCCCCTGACCCTCCCCACTCTCATGCTCTCTCTATCTCATTCTCTCTCTCAAATAAATAAATAAAATCTTTAAAAAAAAAATTTGTGTTAAAATATCTAGGCTAAAATATTTCTATATGTCATTATTAGTCTAAGTGTAAACCACAAGAGGCTTTTGGAAACCACATAGCAGAGAATTCCTTCATTTATCAAGTTTTGTTGAGTATTTATTCTGGAACAAACTGTAATAAGCCTTGTGAATTCCAGTACCTCCCTCAGAGACAAAGAGCAAGTTCTTCCAGTGTCAGATGAGCCCTGACAAGATCTGCTCTCCCTGTTCTCATCTCATGGACCTCCTCATCTACACTCTCCTACTTGCTCTGCTCCAGCAACACTGACCACCTTTCTGTTTCCAGAATGTATGTGGCGTTTTTCTGCTCTAGGGCCTTACGTTTGCCTTTCCCCCAGATATCGACATGGCCTTCTACCACAGTCTTCAGGTCTCTGCTCAGTTATCGCCACCTTAGTGAGGCCTTCATGGGTAACTTCATCACAAGCCTGCCATTCACTGTCTCCTTCATCCCTGCTTTGTTTTTGTCCCTGGCACTTAGCATCTTAGAAGATAGTACCAAAGGATCTTATTAAATTTTGCATTGTCTGACTTCCCCAACTGGAATGTAAGGTCCAAGAAAGAAGGACCACCTGTTTATCCTGCACTCCGAACAGTGTCTGGTACATAGTAGGTACTCAATAAATATGTGTTGAAGGAAATACGAATACCCTGCATTTTGGCATGCAGATGACAGTGCTGTAGTTATGGGAGGCACAATGAATGGCGTAGGTTTGCACAGCCAAGAACATCTGAATCACTGGGATGCTTTTAGATGTAGATTCCTCAGCTCCACCCCTGAATCTGTATCTGAATCAGTAGAGTTGAGGTGGAGTTTGAGATCTGTATTTTAAAGAACTGCTTCCAGTGATTTCCATGGGCCAGTGCCCCAGGGGGTAAGGGGGGGACACAAGGAAAAAGCATCAGTTCGTCCTGGACAGGGAACAGGGGAGGCCCAGGAAGTAACAGCTAATGAGTGTCTTAAACTTCAAATAGGATTCTTGCAGGCAGGGACACTGCCAAGAGTGCAGAGTTAGGTAAATGTAATGACAAGAGACAAGGGAAGTACAAATGTTGAGAACAGAGGCGGGGGGCCGGGGGAGGAAAGATTTTCTTTTTTTAGAAAAGCATTTTTGTGCAATACAAGTACTGAAATTTTGAGGCCGAATTTTTAAAGAACTTTCCTCATGCCTCCTTAGTTCCACACATGAATTGTCACATGAAAATGGCCACGCTTCCAGCAGATTCATGGCAAGCACTGAGTATTGGACTCATTCAACTTACACAGCTTATTATATTTGCAGAATGATTTGTGATCTCAATAGTCTCTTAAAAAGAAAGTATGTTGGTTCCATTTTAATAATTTCCAAAATTATTAACATTCTGAATAAACACAACCAAAAGTTTTAAGTCCCAGCCATGGAAAGATTTACAGAGTCAGCCTGGTCCTCAACCCCGAGTTCCAGGAACAGCTTCACATGCATCTTTGATAGGCTCAAAGTTGCATGCTTTCACTCAATAGGTCCTAGCTGTTGTCAGGGAGAACAGAACTAAAACATATTCTGATCAACTTGGGGTAAAAACTCTTAGATTCGCAGTATTAGATGTGATGATTAACAACATGCATTCTTTGAACTCTTTGAAATATTTTTCACAACATCTGGCAATCACCCTTCGAAGTTACGCGTCACACAAGAACCTAAGAAGGAAAGCAAACCTCTCATTTTACAAGACCAGGAAAAGAGGCTGATGATATAGCTAGGGGACTGGGGCTAACCCAGGCTCTTCTCTTTCCTTCCCTCCATCTCGTTTCTTTATTCCTTCACATGTAGCAACAGGACCATTGCCAAGCGTCTGGAATCTCGATGTCAGGACAGGTAAGTAGGCAAGAGGTATTTTGCTTCAGTGACTGTTAGGCTTTTCACTTCAATCAAGGACACTAAAGCAACTGAGTCAGTTTTTGCTCAGGGCACATTCTCCACTAGCCCTTTAGTTTGTGGGGTCCTCAGGGGAGAGAACATGTATGCCTCTTTGTTCAGTTCACTAACTATCACGCACACACACACACCTGAAGTTAGCACTCAGAGTCCTGCTTGGCCTTGAATCACTTTGCTACTCAGAGAAATGGTTCGCATACAATTAACCTCTCAGGAATGTTGCCATAATCGCTGGTCCCACCGCACCAACAGCCTTCATTTTACCCTCACACCTTGTGTTTGGCTTGTCTCAGAAGAAACTCGTAAATAAATCCTTTCGGTTTTATTAACCATCCTTGTGGCCTGACAATGTTCTCAGTTTGCAAGGGGTGCCAGGACCATCAATGCTGATATGCTAAGCAGTCAGGGTCCGTCAACGTGGGTTGTGTACAGAGAGAGACGGCAAAAGCACCTTCTTCTTAAGTAATGCCCTGGGGCCTGGCCTTTCTTGGTATCAGAACAACGGCTGCACAGGCCAGGATAGTATCTAGGCAGCTAAGAAATAACTGGCCCCTTCTATCAGCCTTTTCTAGAAGTCTCAAGGGGTTCTGCAATAGGAGCTTGAGCAGTAATGCTTCCTGATTTCTAGGAAAGCCTGCTGCAGTGCTGAATCCTCCCTGCCAAAAGGTGTAAGTGACCAAAGGCCAAGGGTTCAGCTAAGCTGATTAACTCACTCCCAGAGTGACCTTGTTGAGTTTTAGAGGTCAGGTCAAAGCAGTACAGGGCTGTGCATGCGTGGTGAATGGGATGAGGCTCAAACATTTTCTGTGACCTAAGTAAGAATTCTAGACATCCCTGGCAGGTTGAAGAGAAGCACCCAGGGCTGAATATGGGCAGGCACATCTGGGATAAACTTGCTCCCACAGCCCAAGTGAAAACGGAATCCAAATCAAACAGCAAACTCCAAACAAAACCCCCAACGGTGTTAGAATTCAACGATTATTTTTATGAGTTTTACTACTAGAACCTCAACAGCCAAAGGTACTTCATCCGTGACATAGATTCTTAGTTTGGGAGGCTGTGGCTGGGGTCTCCAACTGAGGTGGGTATTCCTTGGCTCTGGGATCATCCTCTTAGCCTAAAATCACTTGTCTGCTGAAGCTACTTACTTTCAGCAACTGTAATCTACAGCACACCATAGCCCATGGGCAGATCCCAACCTGCACGCTGTTTCTGTAAGTAAGGTTATATTGAACACAGCCATGCCTGTTTAGCTACATTTTCTTTATGGCTGCTTTTGTGTTACAAAGACCGAGTGAGTAGGGGGGGGACAGAGACACAGCCCACGAAGTCAAAAATATTTACTATCTGGCCTTTCCCAGAAAAAGTTTGCCAAATCCTATTCCTAACTTTTCCTCTCCCATTCAGTCATTGCTTTCCCTTTCCCTTTGTGCTCTTTCGCTAGAAAGGTAGCTTTGAATTTTAAAATTTCCAACTATGAGACACTTCAAACATAGAGCAAAATAGAACATATAATAAACCCTGTCTGCCCACCACCAAGATTAAAACGATACTAATAGTTCCTATCTTTATTTTGCAATCTATTTCAATTTTGAAAGAAGTAAAATAATATAGGTAAAGCCACAGTTTTGTTCTCTTATCCTTCTACTGTCACTGAGATGACCAGCATCCTGAAGTTGATTATATCATTCCTGCTGGTGCTTTTCCACGTTTACTGGTGTGTTTTGCATATGAGGGCATGTTTGTGTGCACGCATTTGACCGTCACATGTATGTAGTACTACACCCTTGTTGAGCAACTTTTATTTTATTTTATTTATTTTTTGAGCAACTTTTAAATTCAACAATAGGTATTTGAGATTTTATACATGTGGATGTCTATTCAACTCCACTGCTGAATCTTAAAGCACAGTTTATACATTCACCTTACTGGGGGACAGTGAAGTTGCTTCTACTTTGTCACTGTTACCAACAGTACTGAACAGTTTTGTGTGTGTTTATTGATACCTATCTGTTATAGGTTTACTAGAGGAGACACTGAGAAGTGGAAATGCTACATCACAGGATATGTACAACTTGAGCTTGGCAAAGTTTTGCTAAGTTACTTTCCAAGTACTTCCCCCCCTCCCCAGAGTAATATGTGAGTCCCTGCAGATGCACATACTTGCTAGCCCTTGGTGTTACCAGATTTGTTATGTTTTGCCTATCTGAAAAATTTGAAATGGCATCATATTATTATTATTTTAATTTGCATCTTCTGATTACAAGGGAGTTGATCACCAAGCTCAAATACTGTAGTTGTACCTTGAAAGGGAGTGATTGCAACTTATTATAAGTAAAGGAGAGAAATTAAAACATTAGGAAAGGAAAAATAAGAAGTACTAACTATCAATCTTCTGAACTGTCATGAGAAGAATAGGAAGTGGCTTGCAATTTCAAAGTAGAATGATCAGGACATCCCACATGACTCAGAAGTTTGAAATCCAAATGGATTCATTTACTTTTCCAAGTGACATTGCCTGAGTGGAACACTGACTATCATTTTGTTCCAGGAGAAGTTTAATTTCATCTGGAAAAATTATAGTGTGTTTTTAAAAAAAGGTTTTCAACCAAAGAAGAAATGATACTGTCATTATTTACTTCGACTTCTGGATAGCAAGTGTATCATTTAGGAATTTGTAATCAGAGTTCTTAATCTTTGAAACAATTGTTGGGGTAAACCCAGTCTGGGAAATGTAATGCTGAGGCAAGATGGCAGCAAAGCATTAAGTTAAATGAGAAAATGGATGGGAAAGCTCTTTGAACGCTGTAAGCTTATACACACATGGTTGCTTTTCTCAAGAGCAGAGCCACTTGGGAATGAGAGTGAGAACATGGTTTCTGGGCCTGGAGCTGCCCATCTCGTGACCCTGTGTGACTCACTCCTAAGCTTCCCTGGATTCCCCTCTGTAAAATGGTGTTAATGGCACTTGCCATCCCCATTCCATGTTGCTGTTATGAGGAGTGTGGCACTGAGATCCAGTCATCATCCAAGTACTCTTTGAGTGAAAAGAACCATGAGTTTTATTTGAAAGGAAGGAAGAAATTACGAGCAATCCATTAAGGATTTTATAGGCAGTGACATTGTTCTCTGTCGCCATTAGGCAGAATCTTTATTACTGTTATTATGATGATGATGATGATGATTTTCAGATGAAGATTTTAGGCTGTGGCTCAAGGGACTAGTCATACTTCAATGATTCTGTGCTTCTCAACCTCTTTCCTCAAGTCTTCCTAGGACAGCCTTGTGTGTTCACAGCGAGCTTCTAAGACAAAAGGCTTCCACTTCTCTGACAGCAGGGTATAGATTTTCTGTCTGTGTACACATAAGAATCAGAGGGGCCTGTCTGAAATGCGTGAGCAAAATCAAAAGCATCCTGCCCATGCAACCCATCAACACTCTCTACTTCAAGCTACTCTGTTTCACTTGTGTGACAGTGGATATCAATGGGACAAGGCATGTAGGAAAGCCTGACAAAACTGTGTACCCCCATTTCACTTCCTCTGGAATTCATGACAAAAGTATTTTTATTCTTTTTCTTTAGTCTTTTGATGTCTTTTATGGATTTTTCTTTCTCTGGCTTCCTCTTAGAGGATTGTGTTCCCCAAGGATTTTTCCATAACCCTGTTTTCTTCTGCCTCACATTCCTACTAAGAATTTCATCCATGCCAAGACTTTAGCCACCGGTTGCTATCTGCTCATGACTCCCAGACGCTATACCCAACTGCCTACCAAACATTCCCTGGATGCCCTATAGGTACCCCAAATTTTATATGTTTCAAATCTCATCCTATTTTTTCACTCAGCTCCTCTTTTGAAAGTTACTATCTCCATAAAGAGCACGACATTTAGCCATTTCCCCCAGGCCAAAAAGCTGAGAGTCCGGGCAGGCCCTAGTTGATTTACTACCTGAGAGCTAAGGTCCTCATTCTTCTTGCTAATAGAAGCACAATGTTGTTCAGGTACTGGAGTCCAGGTCCTTCATGGGCACTTCTACATACCATGGAGTACAGAGTTGATAGGTCCAAGTCAGTGACTAACAAGATGTAAGAAATAGCCTCCTGGGAAAGATTTTTACTCCCTGATAGAAAGAGACATGCCAGGGGCGTCTGGGTGGCTCAGTTGTTAAGCGTCTGCCTTCGGCTCAGGTCGTGATTGGGATCGAGCCCCGCATCGGGCTCCCTGCTCTGCGGGAAGCCTGCTTCTCCCTCTCCCACTCCCCCTGCTTGTGTTCCCTCTCTCGCTGTGTCTCTCTCTGCCAAATAAATAAAATCTTAAAAAAAAAAAAAAAAAGAAAGAAAGAAAGAAAGAGACATGCCAGAAGAAGTTATTGTTCTGGTCTGGGTTGTGTTTGTGCAAGGATCTGGTGACTGAGGTCACAGCAGCCACCAGGAGGGTACAGCATGGGATGAAAGTCAAACCTTTGCAATATAAAGCACAAAATGGAAAGCCACTGGATTCTTGATTACATTGGTAAACCACTGAATTAACCATCCCTACAACTGCTTATCTCTGGGCTTCAATGTTGTCAGTTAAAAAACTCTTCAGTATGTAAATCGTTTTTATTTGGGTATGGAGAATATCCAAACTTAATCTTCTCACATATTAAATCCGTTAACAAGACCTTATTGTCTTTCTTGCCTCACTTCTAAACCCCACTGTTACTACTTTGGTTTCGGTCTTCATCACCTGAACATTACACCAGTCTCCTCACTGGCCTCCCTGCCTCCAGACTCACACTCACATCCACTTTCCAGGCTCCTATCAGAGTGAACATCCTAACATGCAGATCTGTCTCTGTTATCCCTTTCAGTTTTCCCTTTTCAGATTTCCCATCATGAACAAGTTCAAAGTCTTTGGCACAGTGTACAAGCCTTCTGTGATCTTTGTCTCCTCTAGTCTCATCATGTTATCCCCTCACAATACCACGTTATGCTTGAAAGACACAAAACTATGTGTCCTACTGCATGCAAGGTTGTTTTCTACCTGCAATCATTTGCACAGTTGTTTCTTTTGCCTGAGATACTGTTCCTTCAACCACTGGTGGGTATTTAAGTTTCACTCAAATTTCACTTCCTTTGTGACAGAATCTGTGCTTCCCGTGTTCTTCATTTCTGCCATTATCATACCTGCCTCATCACAACTAACAGGCCACTGTGCGGCTGGGCTGCGCATTCTCCCCACCGGAGTGTATGTTGTTGGAAGATGTGATATTTAATCTTTGTTTTCATATGGACTTGTGGTTGGTTTACAGAATAGTTCTAATAAATGCTTATTTGTGCATGCATGAATGAAAGATTGAGTGATTCAATAGGTTTTAGCTACACTGGTATAGATGAGAATGTTTTTATTTTTAAAAACTATAAAGAAGGGGCGCCTGGGTGGCTCAGTCGTTAAGCGTCTACCTTCGGCTCAGGTCATGATCCCGGGGTTCTGGGATCGAGCCCCGCATCTGGCTCCCTGCTCAGCGGGAAGCCTGCTTCTCCCTCTCCCACTCCCCCTGCTTGTGTTCCCTCTCTCGCTGTATCTCTCACTGTCAAATAAATAAAATCTTTAAAAAAAATAAAATAAAATAAAATAAAATAAAATAAAAACTATAAAGAAGAACTTGAAACTGGGTTAACTTTTCAGTAGCAATGATGCTTTTTATGTAAGCCTTTCATCATAATGATTGAATACATATCAAGCTATCAAAATCAGAAATCAACATAACTATTCAAAGTGGAATAACTTTTTTTACAGTCTAATAGACTTGCCTGTGATGCACTAGTAATATTTTTGCAGGTCCTTATCCTCCTTTTATTTCAAACTGTTGTCCACCTCTCTTTGCTCTTTGTGCCACTGACCTGAAGTTCTTGGTCAATCTCTCATCTTCCAGCTGGCATAGGTACAGTCCTGGGGGTGACTGAAAAGCTTTCCAAGGGGTACTGCTCAAGGGTAGTTTTCGATGAAGCAATATTCAAATACTCAACCTCCACTTGTTCCTTCTCTTCGAAGAGACCTGCCCAAGAAGTTGTCCTTACACTACAGGTGTCTGCAATAGGCCAGGCAAGTCCTCCCTTCCTGCCTCTGTCGGTATCCCTTCCCCCATTTGACAAAAGGAAGGGACAGCTCTCATCCACCCTACTTCTACTGTGCTGTCTTGCCTGGGGTATAAGGAAGGTTCCAGGGCACCAAGTGAAAGAACAATTCTAAATATTGGAACTCTCACTAAAAAGTAAATTTTAGTAAATTCTTTTTCATGTCAGATTGTTTCCAATAATTTGCTTTTAATCAACACTGAAAGAAGATCTAAATGGTCCGGTGATCTATCACCAAAAATAATTTTTTGATGAGTATTATGTGATTATTGACATGCAAGTAAGTCTGAAAAGTTTTAAGAAATTGAGACATTGCTATTAGAAAACACATTTCTACAAACTGAGGGTTGCTGGAGTGGGTGGTGGGGGGGAGGGATGGGGTGACTGGGTGATGGACACTGGGGAGGGTATGTGCTCTGGTAAGCGCTGTGAATTGTGCAAGACTGTTGAATCTCAGATCTGTACCTCTGAAACAAATAATGCAATATATGTTAAGGAAAAAAAAGAAGAAGGTAGCAGGAGGGGAAGAATGAAGCGGGGGAAATCGGAGGGGTAGACGAACCATGAGAGACGATGGACTCTGAAAAACAAACTGAGGGTTCTAGAGGGGAGGGGGGTGGGAGGATGGGTTAGCCTGGTGATGGGTATTGAGGAGGGCACGTTCTGCATGGAGCACTGGGTGTTATGCACAAACAATGAATCATGGAACACTACATCTAAAACTAATGATGGAATGTATGGGGATTAACATAACAATAAAAAATTAAAAAAAAAAGAAAACACATTTCTATTACAACCTATTTTTGTGAACAGATTTACTTAGTGTGTATTATATACAAAATATAATCATACACATATACACATATATATTACATGGTAGAAATTTTCTGCTGAGTCTTGTTTCCTCCTGGCAATAACTAGCATTTATTCATGAAAATATAAACAACGGTAAATCTCCATGTATGGGGCAGCTTTTCAAGAGAGGTAAATAATTAAAATTTACCTTTTTGTATGTAATAATTACTTACTAAATTTGCGACTTATTAATGCTATTTTGATCAAATACTATTCTGATCTCTAATGAGTATGATTACTCATCAGTAAGAAACATTAAATATTTAAAGCTTATAGCAACAGAATTAAAATTTGCATATAGACTTTTGGTCACAGGAAAGAGTGACGAGGTTAAAAAAAAGGCTTTCAGGGGCACCTGTGTGGCTCAATCGGTTAAGCGTCCAACTCTTTTTAATGTCTTCATAGGAATCTAAATACCATATCAGCTAAATACCATAGCTATATTTTATGCCCACTATTATACATTTAAAAAAAATACATGTAGAAACACTTCCTGAAAGGAAATGGTACATTATATTTTTCCTTGATTTCATATTTCTCTCTAGTTTTCCCCCCATAGAATTTATCCTATTATGACAGGTTTTGGGTTTGAAAGGCTTTTTTCTTTTTAAATATTTTTTTAATTGTTTATTTATTTATTTATTTATTTTAGGGACAGAGAGAGAGAGCGTGAGGGCATGCATGCGTGAGTGTTAGTGTGTGTGGGGGGTGGGGGTAAGGGGGGGGGGGAGGGGGGGGGGGGGGAAGGAGAGGGGAAGAATCTCAAGCAGACTCCAGGCTGAGCTGGGAGCCCAAGGTGGGGCTCAGTCTCACAACCCTGAGATCAGGACCTGAGCTGAAACCAAGAGTCCGGCACTCAACTGACTGAGCCACCCAGGAGCCCCTTCTCCTCTTGATCTTAACTTGACAGGTTTTGGGTTTGAAAGTCTTTTTTCTTTTTAAAGATTTTATTTATTTATTTATTCTAGAGAGAGAGAGCGCCTGCGAGTGCACGTGTGGGCGGAGGGGCAGAGGGGGAGGGATAAGGAGAGGGAAAGAATCTCAAAAAATTTAAATTGATGAGATCTTCAAAACTTTAATTAAGAGTGTAAGAAGGGATGGGGTGCCTGGGTGGCACGCCCCGTAAGTGCCTGACTCCATTCAATCACTTCAACATGGTAAAGCTCAAGGACCTAAAATGTTTCCTTCTCTTCTATTCCCGTTGCCCTTTAGTTATATCCGGCATTGTTTCTTTCATGGATTACTCCCAACAGCTGACTAGTCTCCTACTGGGAAACCCGGTATCTGCCTCAGGCAACAGGAAACCGGGGACCAGGCTAGCTTTCCCATGATAGAGAACAGGACAGCTGGCTGGAGGAGACAGGGCAGTCTCCACACACAGGAAAGCTGTCTGGTACAAGATGGGCCTCACAGGGTTGATCTGAAGGGATGCCATTATGTGGGCGTAATAAGGTCAGTCAGGGGTAGAGCGAGAGGAGAAGTGGGCTGTGGGTGGAACTCTGAGGGCATAAGCTCTTCCAGGAACTGAGGAAAAGGAAACCTACAAAGGAGGCCGAAGGAGGGCAGAGATATTCGGGCTCTAAGAAGTCAGATGAGGGAAGATGACACATGTTCCCTGGATTGATGGTCCACCAGTCTTGGGCGGAGGAGTTTTAGAGACACAGTGGGGTGAGAGCAAGATTGCAGAGGGGAGAAAGTGAAGATAATATGTAATGGATTCTGATTTTCATTCTTTAAAATGTTGGTAAGCTGTAATTATCTAGCCTTCCAAATATTTAACAATTTACTCTGAGTGAAGTCAAAAGGCCAACTGGAAAGGACAGGAAGTACTTTCTGAACCACATCAGTAACCCAAGCAATATCACCCTGAAAAGCTGAGCAAAATGAAGCAAGGGCCAACCCGATACCTGGGTTTGAAGTTCCTGATACTCTTTCTGAGATTTACCTTGATTTTCAAATAATTAATCTTCTCCCCCAAACACCTAAGCTACTAGTCCTCTTCAATGGAAAACTCCATCAGAGTAGAGATCAAGTCTGTTTTAATCACTATCATATCCCTGGAACTTAGCCCAGGTCCCAGCATATAGAAAATGACCAATAAATATTTACTGAATAAATGAACAAATATCTAATATTTTAGAGAAATTACAAATGTCATAATTGCTAGTATTCAAATAGCCAGAATACAACTGATATTTGAGAAAAAGGAAAAACCTGAGAGATTAAGAATCAGTCCTTGCCTTTTATTTGGGAAATGAAGTAACTATAAGTGTACCATTCATGCAGCAAATATTTACTGAATGCACATGTGCTCATGATATGTTTGGTGTCCATTCTGCTTTTTATAACTCTCTGTTTAGATCTTTCCTTGGATCAGCCTAATTATAAATAATGTAAATAAAAAGGACCCTTACTGAACTTTTGAAGTAATTCTAAGGAATGTTTCTTGTTAACATCAAATAGAGCCAGTTATACCTTAAGCGAACCTTATCGAATATTTTCGAGCGTATCGTTTCCAAACACACGGATTGGCACATTTTTCTACAGAGTAAGTTCTATTAACAATATCTACTGTTTGCATTCAATACAAATTCAATCTAGGACACTTTTTTTCTTTAATAAGTGGTCCTCAAACTTCCTTATGACACATATGGGAACTTGTTAAAAATGCAGATCCCAGGACCACATACTGCAGGAGTTCTGATTCCCAAGATTTGGGCTGGAACCTGAGAAATGGCATTTATAATAAGCATTCCATATTCTGAAAAACACAGCCTAAATTATTTGTCTAAAATAAAATTATCTGGGCTCTGGTCCACTGCCCAGGGCAAACTTCATTAATTATATCCTCATTAATAAGGACCAGAGACTAATCCAGTGATACGTAGCAATCAGTGTTAAAGTTAATTGAAATTTAGATCTAACATCTCTTCTTTCTGTGAGCAATTTCCCCATGTTTAGAGTAGAGGACTTCTTTCATGGTTTGTGACAGGAAGATGTGAGGGAGATGATTTGCAAGTAATTGTGATGTATGTTTCCACTTAGGATGCCTTTCTTCTCAAGCCTGTGAGCTGCTGCGGCTTCTGCAGCTCTGTGGATCTCAAGGTTGGGAGAGATCCCTGCACGGGGCCCGGGGGAGAGGGGCTGCACCAGGGACCTGGGCACTGCGACTCGGGCGTAGTGGAGGGTGGCAGTCACAGAACACGCAGAAGCCTGCAGCCCAGGGACCAACTTGTCTGATTCTCATGACCTGCGTCCCCATCTCTCTTCTGACTTTTCCGTGGAGTTTGGGGCTCTTTCAGGCAACACACATGGAGTGGGAGCTTGAAGAGCTAAAGAGAATCCATAGCAGGTATCAATTATGGGGAAAGGGGCCACATAAAGAAATCTGTATGGTTAAGATGAAGAAAATCATAGGGATTTGGTAGAGGCACTGGCGATGGTAGTGTTGGGTGATGAGGGAGAGAGATCCCTCGGAGCTGTAGTCAGTATTTGAGGGGCTGTCATGTGGAAGACACCAGGCCTCACCTGGCTACTCCAGAGCAGGCAAGGAACAATAAGCAGGCAGGCCAGGGCCAAGTATTCTTACCGAATGTGTACATTTTTTAAAGGATAACCATAGCTCTTTAAAAAATGACTGGTGTCGGGGTCCCTGGGTGGCTCAGTCAGTTAAGCGTCCGCCTTAAGCTCAGGTCGTGATCCCAGGGTCCTGGGATGGAGTCCCACATTGGGCTCCTTGCTCAGTTGGGAGTCTGCTTCTCCCTCTCCCTCGGCCCCTCCCTCTGCTTGTGCTCGCTCTGTCTCTCTCTCTCTCAAATGAATAAATAAAATCTTTTAAAAAAATAAAAATTACTAAAAAGAAAGTGACTGGTGTCAAGAATACATAAATCCATAGAGACAGAGCACAGATTGGTGGTTTCCAGAGGCTGGAGTGGAGTGGGAAATGGGCACGAGATTTCCTTTTGGGGTAATGAAAATGTTTTAAAACTAGATTGAATTTGTGTTTGTACAACTTTGTGAATGTACTAAAATGTCATTGAATTGTGCACTTTAAAATGGTTAATTTTATGGTATGTGAATTTTGTCTTAATTTAAAAAAGCAGAGAAATTAATATAAAACTATTTTTTGAACAAAATTCTGTTTATGGTTAAAATCTAAATTAGTAAAAAGCAACCATTGTTCTCAAAAACAAAAACAAAAAGTACACAAATTGATTCATAGCACATTAAATGCTTTACCTCTGAGAACATATGTAATGAAAGTTCTGTGATTGTCCTTCAAGGACGTTGTTGGGTGAACAGTGGCAATATGTATGATCCAAGTTAACTTGCTTTTCTGTTTAAAAGCTTAATCTTTTTGTCTTTAATATAATTTCATTTGGTTGCAAAAATTCTGTTTGCTATTTGTAGAAAATTTGGAGAATTCAGAAAACATTAAAGAGATGTATAAATAAGTTTCAATGACTATATAATCTTCTAAAACATATGAGTGTTCAATGTACTTAATTATTCTTCCATTTAGCTGGTGTCCCAATTTTCAACTTTACAAGTAATACAATAATAAACACCTGTGTATGTGAATTTTGGAGTATCACATTAACATAGCTCTCTAGAAATACCATTACTTTATCACAAAGAGACCTCTGGATTCTAAGATTTAATGGGTTTGAATATTTGTTTAGGAAATCAAGTGTCTTTGGTCCAGGGACAGATGGATGAGGTAGCTGCTGCAGGGCCTAATAAGAATGAGCATGGACCGTGAATTTTGTAAGACTGATGAATCACAGACATGTACCCCAGATACAAATAATACAGTATACATTAATTAAAAAAAAAAAAAAAGTGAGCATGGAAACTGAGAGTTCAGAACTCCTGACAAGCCAAAGAACCCAGAAGAGATAAGGGCCTACTAGAAGCAGAGAATGATCTTTGATTGGTTGTCTATCTCCTCAGTTTACCATGTCAAGTGATTTTAAATATAATAGAAAATTTTGAAGTTCCAATACAAGGGAATGGTGAGAGACAAACATTATTTGGGGTGGATTGTCTTTAAATAAATACAGGAGAAGAATTTGCTAGTGAAGAAAAAAGGAAACATGTGAGTAGAGCATCAGTATGAAACATCTATATGCGTGTTTAATAAATATCAGGTAAGAAAAGGAGTCTTGACATCAAATGAGACAATATCCTATATTAAAATAAGTATAAAGTATTTAAAAAATGATTTCTCTGGATAGCTCAGTAATAGGTTAGTAGAATAATTCTGGAAGTTATGGATAAAATTTCCTCCTATTTTTTTCCTATTAGGGCCCTTTTCCTCTTTTCACAATTAATTACAGATAAATTTTGATCTTAAAGTGAGGTTCCCTGATTAGTAACATCTATATCACCTGGGAATGTTTTAGAAATTGCCCCTCACTCCCACCCCCCAGATCTACTGAATCAGAAACTCTGAAGAGGAGGTGGGATGTTTTGGGGCTCCAACAATCTGCATTTTAACAAGGCTTCCTGATGATTCTTGTTTTTTGTACATGGGCTTTCTGTTACAAAACTTACAGGTAGAGGGCTTTAATGGTAAGAATTTTTAACAATTGATGTAATTACTTTGCTCCATGCTAATTACAGTACATTTCTTACTTCCCTGACATATTGATTTAAAAAGCAACATAAGGGGCACCTGGGTGGCTCAGTTGGTTAAAAAGCAACATAAGCTCTGTATATAAAAAGTAACTTAATCATTCCTTATAAAGTTTTCATCTAAAATACTTAGTGAAAATACTAAGATATTCATCTAAAATTCATAGTTCATTTGTTGTTTCATAGTCCCACTTTTCCTGGAAGTTACATTTTAGTGAGGGTGCACAGGTAATAAACCAGGAAGTGTTATAAAACTAAGATATTTTCCAATAGCAGGAGGTGCTATGAAGAAAAAAAATCCAGGATTATGGGAGAAAAAAAGATTTGGCTGGGGTGTCATTAGGTTGAGTGGTTAGTTAGGGAAGGCCTTTCTGAGGAGGACATACAACCTAAGACCTCAATACCAAGAAGGGGTGATGGTCTTCTTTCTGGGAAGAGGCAAGAGCCTAGCACAGGAATGACCGGTGGTGAGGACAAGTTGTCATGTTCTTGCAAAAGAAAGGCCAGGGTGGCTAGTGATTAGTGAGCTGGGGGACAGTCTCAAGGCATGGGGGGGGGGGAGGCAGGCGGGGACCAGATCATATATGGTCTTGTGGACTAGAATGTTTGGACTTTATTATATGTCGAATGTGAAGGCAGCACAGGGTTTAGTGTAGCAAAGTGGTATGATCTAATTTCACGTCTTAAAAACCTTAGCACTCTTACCACTCTATGAAGAAAGGGGAATACATTGGTGAGAAAGCAAGTGGAAGACCATATAGGAGGCTATTGGGATAATCTAGATAAAAAATAATGGTGGTGGAGAAAAAGAGAAGGAAATGGCTTTAAGACATGTTTCAAGGATAAAAACAACATAACATATATTTGGTTAGATTTGAGAGTGAAGGAAATTTTTTGAGATCAGAAAGACTAAGGGAAGAGCAGTTTTAGGACGGAAATCAAGGATTTGATTTTGGCCATGTGAAGTGAGATGTCTAATTAGCTATCCAAATGGAAAGGATCAGTTAAGTTGTTAATATGAGTCTAAAGGTGACAGTGAGAGGTAAGAGGTGACAGTGGGGGAAAGATGGTGTTTAAAGCCAGGGACACAGATGAGCATATTTAGGCAGACACTAGAGAAGAGTGAGTGCCCAGAACAGCTCTGGGCCCTCCTGTCTTAAAATGTTACGCAGAAGAAGGAGGAACCAGCAAAGAAGATTGAAATGGAGCAGCCAGAGGTGAATAAAGTAAATGAGGAGTAAATGTCACACAAGCCAAGAGAAGATGTTTCAAGAAGGAGTGGTTAAGTCTTTGGAATGCTACTGAGATCAAGCAGGTGAAATTTCAGAAAAAGAAAAAAACAAACAAACCCTGGCCCATGGATTTGGCAATATGGAGGCCACTGTCTACTGAACGAGAGCAATTTCAATGGAGATGCTTTCAAAGGAAGCCACATTCAGTAGGGATGAGGTGAGAATGAGAGATAAGGAAGTAGAAACGGAATTTTGCTGTGCATGAGCACATAGGCAGGAGATGGTGGCTGGAATGGGGAGGGGGCAGATTGTGAGGTTACAGAAAGGTTGTGGATTATTTCAGTGTATGTGATGTGCAGTGGTGCCATTAAGCTTGTTCTTCACCGAAACAACAACAAATCCTATAAATCCTCAACATATATCATACTCTTACAGGTCCAATCGATTGATTTTTAACTTTTTCTCCACTCACAGTTTTATTTATTAAAGCTTTTTATTAAGGGGACTTAATAGTCCAATGTCTTTTTGCCTCACTTTCCCTCTCCATAATTTAAAATATTAATTTGTTACTCCCCACCCCTTTGATGAAGTCAAAAGACATTAGAATAAGATAATATCTCAGAAGTACTTTAAGCCTCTTGGAGGTACTCTATATCAGTAAGGCTTTTATTATTTTTCCTCATTTACTCATTTCCTTTCTCTCTCTGGGAGGGCACTTTTGAGATTATACGAGGTTGGGATTTATGAGTTAAACAACACAAATACTTAACAACACAAGTACTAGCACTTAAAGAAAAAGGGATAGGGGTCATTGCATAATATTGTAAATTTTGGGACTAACAATTTTGTTTTGTGGGTTTTCTTCCTGAGGCTGTGTTCCAGAGAGGGCAGTAAAGGGTAAAACTCATTAGTGCATCATTATCTTTTGTCTGAAGGAAACAATGTGTGGTTTCTGGGCAGCCCACTTGGTGTTTGCATTGGTCCTGGATGTGTTTCAAACCAACTATATTGTTTGAACAATTCCCCCTCTTAAACATGAAAAAGACCACCACTAAACCACAGAGTTGATGCTAAATTACTAGGTGATGACTCTTCTGGCTCCTAAAGGTTTCTAGATCTCAGTGACTGAAATCATGGATCTTTCTTCTAATGAAAAGATCTAAGCCTTTATGGTAGACCTCCCATGCAGTCTCCCCACTCCTGCCCCCAGTGTGCTCCATGGACTTCTGAGAAGTTTGGTTTAGAATCAAGGTCATTGAGTTCTCTCCAACCCTGACTCTTAATAGCAATTCTTTGGAAACTGCGAAGTATTTCCAGGTCAAATCTGCAAATTCACAATTATCAGCAATTGTATAATCAGTCAATATGTTTGATAACGAAAATCCAATCTGTTTTCTCTTTGTCAAAATGAGGCATTAAATGGACAGTGGTGGTCTTACTTTTATTCTGTTGTTCCCTAAATTTACTTATCTTCCTTAGGGATTTCATTAGACTTTATTTTTATTTATATTTTTTTTAATGGTAATATCAGAAGAGCATTTATGAGGAAACTGAAAAAATACATTTGAGGTCATCTGGGAAGAAATACTTTTCATAGGGATTTCCATTAAATACAGTACCATACACTGTGTCTCCAAAAGATTTATTGTTGACTTATTTGTTTGATTTATTGATTGATCAATCGCTTTGTTTTGCTTATTGTTTGATTTGTTTCTTGTAATCTTATGTCTAGATTTAAACAATAGCAATAAAAACAATTGACTATCTCCTGGTTTATATAACTTTCCAATTATGCAAAAGTTTCAAGGTTTTAATGTCAGAGAGCTAGAAAACTATAGGAACAGAAGAGTCATCATATAGTGACTGAGCCTCAAATTTGTGCTTGAATTGTGGGTTTTATTTTTGTTCTTAATAATGATTAGTGTCCAGTATGATCCAGTGATGCATATATGGGAAGGTGATGGTTAAGCAGTGATTGGAGTGGTCCTTGAACCAGATTGCCTGGGTTGTAACCCCATGTCCAACACTTTCTACTGGCAAAAACTGGAGCAAGTTTTGAACTCTCCTTGTACTGTCGTTTCCTCATCTATAACCAGATAAGAAAACTGAAACTTCATCATTATTAAGAGCCAGGATTCAAATTTATGTCTGACAAAAAGTTCCTTGCTTTTCCATATATATCCCAATTATTCAAAAATTGAAACCCCCTTACCTTTTTATAATTTAATAGCCTTTCTAATTATATCACTTAAATATCCAAAGGAAACCATAAAGTGATATTTAATAATGGAAACAATCTATCATGCCATTTTGAAATTCTTAGTAAATTTTGTACAAAGAGTCCCATATCTTTTATTTTCTCTAGGTGTTCACACTTAGAGGCACAGAATTCAGGGACCATCTGCTCCAGGCCTCTTCTGGCCATCCTGTATTTCTGAGGGGATTGATTATTCCAGCACATTTATCATCTGCTCGTGCCCATTCTTGTGCCCTTGGTTAACACTGGATAACAACTCTTCTTCAAGGTAAGTTCTTTGATTTCTCTTTAATTATGAATTTGTTGAAAAAAATTTTTTAAATTGGAAATACCACATTATAGCTAAGGAAATCCATTGTGCCAGCAGAAAATAGGAGTTCTGTGACATAGACCCACTATGGAAACCCTTACCTTTCAAAAACCCAAATCCTATGTAGCATCACTCAAAGACATTTTAGAGATGCCAAGATAGTGAAGGTGGTACCTTATGAAGCAGCAGATTTTGTTGTTTCTATTCACTGTTACCAATGTTATTTCTGTTCATTTTCACAGTCTTTTTGCTTTTTTTTCAAATATTTTTTAAAGATTTTATTTATTTATTTGAGAGAAAGACACCGACCGCAGAGGAAGAGGGAGAAGAAGACTTCCCGCAGAGCAGGGAGCCCGATGTGGGACTCTATCCCAGGACTCTGGGATCATGACCTGAGCCGAAGGCAGCTGCTTAACTGACTGAGCCAACCGGGCGCCCCAACTTTCACAGTCTTAAGAACAAAATATCATCGTTCCTGCAAATCATGCCTGATAAACTCCTTTCATGTAAGCCAAAGAGTTGGTCATCACGTATCTAAAGATGTCAGTTTTTCCCAATTAATTCAGGCTTTAAATGACCTGCTTGTGCTTTTCAAAGGAATATATATTCTTGGAAGACAAGGGAGTAGTGAGATTCTGGTGCAGAAGTGAAAATTGCAGTTCTGAAATGTTATCTATCCAATTCTGCTGTCAGAAGGGCAGGGCTAATTAACTCATGGTAAAAAAAAAATCAATAATTCCCTTGCTAAATGTACTTGCTTTTTCTCTAGAGGATGGGCAACAATTCTGAACAGAAAATATGCCCTTGTTAGTCTATATTATGTGGAGAGGAATGTGTCCTCGCCTTTTTTCTACTTTTTAACTGTTAATTCTTCATGTCTGAAGGTCAAAGTGGACTATTGAAGGCTAAAAGTTTCTGGATTTGCTGCTAGATGAATTCATAAGAAAAGCTAACTCTATTTGAAAATTATGTTTTGATCAAAGAAGTACATCTCATTCAGAAACATCCACCTCACAAAAAGAAACATCCTTCTGTGTAGCAAGATGTTTCACTCTGATCCTGCCCCCAAGTTTGTGTTTTTGGTCAAAAGAGGCTTTGGATTAAAAAGCTGCATGGATGGCTTGGCATTACTGGGCACTAATTGGAAAACAAAACCTCTTAAAACACATATTGTCTTTACGTAAGGACAGCACGTTTTTATTTCTTGATTAATTTATTTCTTGAAAGAATGTCAGTTAATTCTAAAGACCAGTCAGTGTTCTTGAGAGTTTTCAGAGTGCATTAAATTGCTGTTGTTGATGGTGTTCGGCTTTTTCAAGTTTCCTGAGTTTTGGGGAGGAAGAAAGCTGACTGTCAGCTTCAAGGGGTAATACTCTCGGTGGAAACCAATTTTTAGAAATTGATCCATTTTAAATGTATTAAGCTAAAAGCTTGTAACTACAGGAAAGATTCTTGCAATGTATTCTTTTAAAAAGCAGGTATTTTTGGAAATTGAAGGATCACCCCTTAAGTTTTCCAAATGTACATTTCACATATTAGTTTACATGAAAAACAGAGGTTAATGATGTGTATGAGGTCATTTGCTCATACACTCAATGCTCTTAGAATGGGGATATAATTGTAATTGGTATTTTTTTCTCTCCCTGCCCATAATAGCTTTTTGCTAGTGTCGCTGTTTGGACTGATTCTTCTATCATGACTCTCTTCTAGCTTCTTCATTTTTTTCTTTTCCTTTCTTTTCTTTCTTAGTTATCATCGTAATTTTCTCACTATCTTATTTTTCCTGGTAACAGGACCTAGCTTTTATGACCACCATTTCCAAAAATAAAATTGCTTTATTCTCATTGGTAAACCAACCAATCATACTAAATTTCTATATTTATTTTTAGACTCTAGGTCAAGAAAAGCTGAATATTAGCATATATGGTATTCATATAAGACTTATTTTTTAAAATATCTGAAGCCATATTTGTACCGATAGAGATGAAGTGTTCTTTCTTCCTTTACCTTTTTATTTCTCTTGATCTCCTAAAATTAATCTTTAGTGTTTGTCTAGTGTGTTTTGGGAACAGAAAGACACACTTCTTGTTCTCAATAATATAATCAATATATGGAAATAAGTTTAAAGCAAAATGAAAAAGATTTAAAAATGTTATATGGAAAGGTCAACAGGTAGTCAGAAGTTGCTCTCTCACTTATAAAAGCCAGCTCAAACTCACCTACTTCAGAAAACATTTTTTGTGTATATCCCAAGCTCATGGTTCTTCCTCTCTCCTTTTTTTTTGGCGGGGGGGAGTAGGGGGGCAATTTATTACTATTTTTGCATTTTCCTGATGCTCAATTTTTCTAATTTGTTCTTAATGCCTTTGAGTGTAGGCATCATGTCTTAAATTGGAATGGGCCCTAGTGGTCTTCTTGTTCATTCTTCAAACACAGGAGCCCAAGTTGTGGAATACACACTATGCTCTTGACTCTGTTTTCACAAAACGGTGACTGCTGGATGAGACTCTGGGACAGAGTGGAATGTAGACTCTGCTTGCAGATAGGCTGCTTCAAGGGACAGCTATGAAGCAGATGTTTCATAGAGTGTTTTTTTTCCATCTAGATTATAAATTCATTGACAGCAGGAATTTTTTTTCACATATATTTATATTTTTAAAGTTTTTTTGTATAATATTTTGTATTAGTGGACAAAAAAAGAAAAATCTTTTTTTTTTTTTTTTGGCCAATTTGAACCAACAATCTGGTTCAGCATCCTGTCTTTCATATTTTTTGGAAAGCAGAAAAAGTAGACTAAAGTACCAAAATAAACTCCCAATATAACTAGAGTTTGGGTAAACTTTGTTTTTTTGATCCCATTAAATTCTATTGTTGGGTCCCTTACTCCCTTCTGGTTTCTCTGCTCTGAGTTACAAAGGCTTCATATTTTCCTGATTCTGTCTTGTGAGTGATGTAACAGCTTATAAATGTCATTAGTATGCTCTTGCTTATGGTTTCTTATTTTTATATATTTTAAATATGAAACAGGAAAAGACAGTAAGTATCCCAAAGGAAGCACAAACAGCAGGATATTAATGACATCTGTTAGGATAATAGTTATTCATAGTGGAGAGCTTTCTTCAGTTCTCTCATATTGTGCTTAAGATGGCCTACTCTTTCTACCCTTAAGGAGATATATATATATGTTCTATATATATATATAGAACATCTTTGTCAAGGAAAGCCACGAATATACTCTGGGCAGGGTCCTACCTTGATCACAATGAATTTGGCTTCTGACACATTCAAGGCCTCTGTTGAATGCTTTACCTTGATAAAGCAGCTTCAGAACAGTGGTAATTAAGCGGGAGGGTAGAGATTTAATGGTAAATACAATCTTACCACCTTTCTGTCAACATCTAGTGGCGACATGGAGCAGGAATGACTAATAATGAAAATTTACAGTAGATTTATGAAATGATTCCAGAGAAATTTTTAGAGGTCCTTTGACCTCGAAAGGCATGTTGTCAGGAGTTCTAATCAAAAGGCACCTCTGCCCTATCAGTTCCCTTGTATAGGAGTGTTTGTCCTGCCCCTGAGAAAACATTGACTTACACATTTGTAACTTCTAGTAATTTAGGTTACAGTTTTCTCCGGTGTTTGCTAAGACCAAAGCCTGTTTGGTCAGATACAATACACTGTAACTTCATTCTCCTATTTTACTCTATTGTTGGAAGTACCTTTCCAGGAGAGAACACTCCATCTATGCCGAAACGATCAACATATATGTCCTTGAATTTTTCAAAAGGACAAGAGGCCACAGGGAAAAACATAAAATGAGTAAAATCAAAGATTTTTCTTCAGAACCCCTACAGATTTTTTTAAAGATTCAACAATGAATTTTTTTTTAAAGCAGTACTATTTATTTATTTTTGAATAAATAGTACATGTACATGCAGGTACATGATTCAACAATTACAAAATGGAATACAATGGAAAGTTTCTATCCATCCCTGTCCCTTAGCCTAATAGTCATGTCATATAATCAGTTTCTGATCATTATTCTAGAGCAGGGTTTCTCTTTCTTGGCACTATTGACATTTTATACTGGATAATTCTATGCTGGGGGAGGCTATCCAACATATTGTAAGATATTTAGTAGCATCCCTGGCTCTTACCCATTGGATACCAGTAGCAGCCTTTCTCTGCCTCTCAGACATGACACCGAAAATGTCCCCCAAATAGCCCCAAATGTTCTTTGGGGAGACATTTAACAATATATCTAGAAAAAAATCTCCATAACAGTAACTCTCCGTAAAGAGAGTTCTCACTATTTGGGGAAGCCACATCAAAATTCATTAAATACATTATAAGACCTTATTTAATTAGTAACTTACCAATAATCCTTTAGTTTTTTTTCTGTATTTGCAGTTATATGCATGGTGGCAATGAAAAAAATCTCACACATGGGTTTTTTCAATATATGTACTTTCACCTTTAATATAAATTCTTAGAAGTAAATTGCTGGGTCAAAGGTTATGTGTGTTTGTAATTTTGATTGGTATTTCTAAACAGCCCCTTTTAGAGGCCATATCAATTTATATTCTTGGTAACAAGATATTTTTGCCAATATAGTATGTTATTAACATTTAGATTGTTGCCAATCACATAGTTAAAAATGGTGTTTCACTGTTCTTTTAGTTGTCATTACCACATTGAGAGAGGTAAAGCCACTTTTCATTTATGTAAGATCTATTATTTATATATCCCCTTTTAAGAAATATCTGTTCATATCCTTTGCTCATTTTGATGATTTTTAGAAGTTCTTCATATATGATGCCCTTCATCTATGATGTGTGTTGCATTTATTTTTTTTATCCAGTTCATGGTTCTTTGATTGGCTTATGGGACAGAATATTGGTTTTGAAAAGAGACTCAGATACACATGGATATTTAGAAAGTGACTATGCTGGTATTTTGAATAAATGAGGAATTATAGGTTACACAATAAATAGTGTTGGGACAACTGAAAAGTCATCTGTGAAATATATAGTTGAGTCAATAGCTCACATTACACTAGTATAAATTCCCATGGATCAAAGATTTAACTAAAAAGGTAAAGTATCAGAAGAAGCCATAGAAGTATTTTTTAATAATCTGGGTATAGAGAAGGTGTTCCCAAATATCACAAAATAAAAAGAAAAAAAAAAACATGCTAGGTGAAATATGTTTACTTTTTGATGACCTTTCTTCTGTACCCTTTTTCCTACCATAATTTTCTGAACTAGTTCCAAGACCAAAACAGACATATCAGCAGGGCCTCAGCCCCTTTAGCACAAGCCGAAAGTGACCTCCTGATAATGATGTTGAAGCCACACCGGGAGCAGCTCAAAGTTGCGGAAAGCCCGTGGGCTTTTGGACCAGGCACACCTGGTTTTCACCTTGTATTTCAGCTACTGAGACTCTATATAGCCTTGGGCAGTTCACACAGCTGCTCTGAGTCTTAGTTTTCTTCACTTTCTCATAACCTCAGCTGAAGTAAATGTGATAAAGGCATGTGAAGCACTGAGAGGTTGTAGGTACTAAATGACTGGTGCCCACTCCCCTCCTCTCCCTTCTCCCTGTAACATCAGATTCTACACAAGCTTCCTCCATTTCCCACATCATCTCCAACTGCACACTTATTGGGCAGGTAATGTCATGATTTTTTAGCTCAAGATTGCTTAGTTGTACCCTGTTGCTGAGTCTCCATTTTGGGACAACGTTACATGTAGGACTATGTTTCCTTGTCTTCTCTCTGAAATCCCTCCTTTGAAGAGATGAGCAGCAAGCCCCAATGTGTTACTTAAGGCTTCCCTGGCTCTCAGCCTGGGGCTAAGAGGGACTTTTTGAGAGTGAAGGGCCAGGATAAGGACACTGCCTCTGAAACCTGTAGTCCTCCTGTATTCATTTTCTATTGTTCTCCTAGCAAATCACCACACATTGAGTGGCTTAAATCAACACAGATTTATGACCCTACACTTCGGTAGAAGTCTGACATGGGCCTCAGTGGACTGAAATAAAGGTGTCTACAGGGCTGTGTTCCTTTCTGGAGACCCTTGGAGGATTCTTGCTCTTTCCAGGTTCCAGAGGCTGCCCACATTCATTGGCTCATGGTTCCCTTTCTCCATCTTGAAAGACAGCAAGGTTGCATCTCTTCGACCATTGTTCTGTGCTCACATCTCCTCCCTCTGACCACAACCGGAAAAGGTTCTCCTCTAAGGACCCTTGTGTTTATATTAGGTCCACCTAGATTATCCAGCGTAATCTCCCCATCTCAAGATCATTAACTTAATTACCACTGCAAAGCCCCTTTTTCCATGTGAGGTAACATATTCACAGGCTCCGGAGATTAGGATGTAGACATCCTTAGGAGGACATTATTTGGTTTACTACACTTTTATAACATGATTCCAGGATCTGGGTAGTGGGCAAATCATCCCTGAGACATTAGGGGTCATATTTTACAATTGTGTCATCATGATAAATACATTGGCTGGGTGGTTTGGGGTGATAATTTTATCAGAATTAAGGCCCTTTTTAGAACCAGTACGTGAGTTTAACATGCTGGTTTCTGTAGAAATCAAAGCAACTCAATCTCTTCTTTGCCTTTATCACTAATCCTGCAAGCATTTAAACCCGTGTTCTCCCTGGCTTGCTTGGCCATCCAGGCAAGCAGTCCAAAAGGGCCTTGGGTACAGCTGCTCTAGCTATCATCAGTGCCATGGCCTGGATCAGGTTACTTTGGCCTTCTTCTCTAACTTGGCTCTCTCCCAAGAAGTACTCTGATTTAAATATTCTATTACTGATCTACCAGGCACTCTCTGACCCCCGTCCATCTTTGAGGCAATTCCAAATCTCCATGTTTATGTGAACGTGTCTTTAAGAGAATCTACTGGACAGATGCACACTGTTCTTCCACTGCTTCAAAAAAAATCCAGGCTCTAATGCAAGTCTCTCAATACTGACACACAGCAGAAAAAGTGAATGTTGCCAGGTTAAAAACTGCATGTCTAAACTGCTTTTCTGGGCAAATGAAGAGATGGCATAAATGCACTGGCCGGAGAGAAACTTGAGCTCCGAGGATGGGGTCAGTTATCTTGTTACCTTTTAACCCTGTTAGCTGATGTTCCACTAGCTAAGCAGTACTTATGAAGAGTGATCTTCAAAGCTCAGACTAGTGAGATGGTGAGATGGTTTGAGAATTCAAGGAAGGGAAACAACCAGGGAGCTGGTGAACAGGAAACAGGAATTAAGTCGACTTCGGGGAGAGGGTACCTCTTCGATGTCACTCATTTGTATCCATGGCTGGTTGATTAATTTTGTTCTAAATTTGTTGTCATTTTCTTCTACTTGTTCAGGAGCCCAGATATGAAATGACATTAATTTTTATTAAAAAAAGTGAAATTTAATCTTGATAGGTTTAATAAGATGCACAGTTGTTTATCTTCATGTATCATTCACTATTTGTTACTTGAAACCATTTATAGTTCTCACCGAGAGTCTTTAAAATAATCCTACCTAAAGGTAATCACAGCAATTTTATATCATTAAAGAAGATTAGAATTAATTTTAGTGTCTTTGCTTTTGGGCCAACTTCTTAGGGTATTCTCAGATTTTGCAGAAAATACTTCTTTAGGACAACCCACTAGAACTAGAGAGAAAACAAAAATATTTTAAAATGCCATTTCTGCTGTTGACAGCAGAAAGTGTTTCGAATATGTATGTTGGTGGGTTTGCAGAGCCATTCAGAAGGGACGAGTAAAGAGAGGAAGGAGTCTCTAAACTGTCATTTATTTAGTGCTTACTGTAAATGGGAATAAATGTTCATAATCTCTCATCCTTACCACAGACAACCATGTGTGATACTGTTTTCCCAACCTCACAGATACACAAACTAAGGCTTTAATTACTTGTCCAAGATCACACAGCCACTAAGATGTGGAGACAAACGTCAGATCCCAAAGTGTCTGAATTCTAAGTCTTTGCTTATCCCATCATGCAATATGTAAAATTACTGAAATCACCCATGGACTTGTTCTGCTTTCTTAGCAGAGGAATATGAAATTATAGAAAGAAAAATGGGTTAATGCGGAAATGCCCCAAAATAATTTTCAGACAGATACCCAAAATTTAGGTATACAAAAATGCACTTATTATTGCTAATCCTTGATGCTATGTGCTAGGTACTGAACACACATCTCGTTTGGTCCTTACAGGGACCTTTAGAAGTACGGTAAGATCACTCCTTACCCCTCTGTTATATTTGAGGAAACAGAGGTGCCTAGAAGTTTGAACTGTATTTAAATATTCATTTGAATATCAAATTTTGCTCAGAGGGATACAATTGCCTTTTATTTTTATTTTATTTTTAAAAATTTTTAAATTAACATATAATGTATTATTTTTTTTCAGGGGTACAGGTCTGTGATTCATTAGTCTTGCAGAATTGCCTTTTAAATAATGAGATTTCCTATGGGATTTTGAAATTTCTGAGATTAGACCTACTATGTGAATCTAGAGAAGTAGATGCTCAATAATATTTGTTACATTAGTAATTCTAAGTCCCAAATGATCATGCTTCTCACTGGCCACTCACGCTTTATTCACCTGTCTCCAATCCCTAAAATTTCAGAAACATCACTGGCCACAAGGAGAAAGATGTACCCGGATTGAAAGGGGAATATTTTAGGAATGGTAAGAATAGTTTTCTTTGAATAAACCTAAGAGCCACAAAACAACTACATCAAGATAATTAAATAAATTAATTAATCAGTACCAAGCCCATTCTCAGTATGTTCCGTGAATTTCCTTAGATAAGTCTGACTTGAAAACACGTCTCACTGGCCCCACTCTGTGCAGTCCAAGTGTTCTGGCTCCTCAGTTCCAACATTACCCAGGGCCTTGCCAGGGAAATGATAAACAGCCTGCCTGCTGGGATTTTATGACTTTCTAGCCTTAGAACAGCCCTTTATATCCAAGTAGAGCTTTAGATTTAGCGTCAAGTGTTGCCAAAGGCACATCACGGAGAATCATTTAACTTGAATTGTTTTCCATCTCTGACTCCTGCATCCTAGTGAATGGGCTCCAGGGGCTTTCTTAAAGGGAGCCTTTGATGAATCCCTGTATCAGCAGCCAGAGTTGCCCTAAGGTGAAACAGGATCAAACTGTTTGAATTCAGTTTCCTTTAGTATCTGATCACTTACGATGATGTGAAACTTTTAGCCTTAATTCAGTAGGTATGTGAGGGTGTTGGGGAAAATGTTTTTTTTTTTTTTTTTCTACAGGACTTTCTGGTGAGGTGAGAGGAGTCAAATGGATGGGTTCTTACCAAGTTGTGTCCCAGACAGGGATGGCATGGTAATCTATATTGTGCCTTTTTGATTGACTCATGTGAACCATTGGATAGACTGCTCGATTTAAAAATTGTCCATGACTATGGTTTTTCTTACAAAGTTTAAGCTAGTGATTGCATATTTACATCAAAGAATTTAGGAAATTACAAACAAGGCATGGAAAATCAGAACCAGAATGAACATAGAAAAATGGCAGCTCATTTAGCAAAATAGCAGATCCTCCCATAATGCTGATCTCATGGCCCAGGGCTAAAGAACTGTCTCATCTTGAAATGACTTCCCAGCAGACTAACCCATGTGGGCTTCAACCCTACAGCAAGCTAGTGTAAATATCTACCTGACATCTCTATTATACAAAATGATTAGTAATGAATGTATCAGATGAATAGAGAACAAAATAAAACAAAAAACCAGAAACAACTTAAATCTGCTCACAACTCTGTTTTATTCGCTAAATTCCAGGATTATCAAAAAGTCCTACAAATATATTTAATGACTTAGAAAAGTGGTAGTGGAGTACACTAGTTGTATAAATTTCCCTAAGCGTTTATTTTTTTTATTTTTTTTTTAATTTTTTTTTTATTCTTATGTTAATCCCCATACATTACATCATTAGTTTTAGATGAAGTGTTCCATGATTCATTGTTTGTGCATAACACCCAGTGCTCCATGCAGAACGTGCCCTCCTCAGTACCCACCACCAGGCTAACCCATCCTCCCACCCCCCTCCCCTCTAGAACCCTGTTTGTTTTTCAGAGTCCATCGTCTCTCATGGTCCCTAAGCGTTTAAAGGGTAGATGCTTTGGGATATACCTCCCAAGTGATGTCAGTGAACTATTAATCTCTCTTATGTTGGGTTTTCCGGGGTTCATTTGCACAACCTATAAGACATAATACTGTTGCTGCTTAGATAAAAACAATGTATTTAATAAGCAAAGAGCCAGCCCTGACATTTACTACCCAAGGACTTTCACAAGGTCATCTTGGGACACAGGTTATCCCTAAATGCTAGTTAATGTTTCAATTCCAAGATACTGGTTTTAGATACTAACGGACCACTTGACAACCTTGTTGGGCCCCAAATTTCTCAAGAAAAGGGAGTAGCTCAATGTTTCCTAAAATACAAATCTCAGAATGATAGTTCCATGGAATAAGAGAGTTCTGTGACCAAATAAATTATGATGACTAGGGTTAACATGCCTATAGAGCCTCCTTTTCTGAAAGACTTAAATGTGACTAATGTGATATGTGAGTCTCTAAAAGAGAGTTATAGTGTGCAGGATTTCCTGACTTGTCAGACAATGGAAACTGGAGAAGTATCTCACTGGACTAGTGTTACAAGCTAGGGATATACTTTGGGACGTTCCAGACAAGATGATTTCTAAGAGTTTTTCCTGCTCTAAATTCTCTGATAATCTTTGGTTCACACTAAAAGCCAAGCTATTCTCCAGATATTTCCTATACACCTAGCTCTCAACATTCCTTTCTAAAATATATGACTCCTTTACGATTGTAAGGATCAAAAGGATCACATGTGGCTTCCGTGAAAAGAAAGGTATTTTGAAATTGTACTGCATAAAAAATATACAATTCAAGGGGAACTTTACACACAGTTTTAAATAATGTTATCACTAACCATTCTGACATGGAACAATCCCAAATGAAATCACGCTTTTAAAAAATGAAAAGATCAATGTATACCAGGCAATGCAATGATAAGCTCTATGGAGAGCAGCTACTACCAAAAAGCCCAGAGTCTTTCTGCAGTGGACATGTATAAAAAACTCCAAGTTGAATGCTGTTCTTTCTGTCATATTTTTCCTTGAATATAAATTACAAAAATTGGGCCTCACACTTTGAATCATTCATTTTGTCTAGCAACCAAATGCTTGTGAACAATAGTACAAAGTGAACCAATAAACTGAATGGAAAAACACAATGCTTTCTAGAGCTAACTTTTGCTGTTTTAAAGAAATTTCAGAGCAAAAATAGACTATCCTACAAACTTTGAAATGCAGACAGATATCTAGAAGCCTGTGCTTAATATTAAGGGCTTTATTTTATTCTATTAAGTTTTCAATCAGATTTGTTGACAAATAATTGGGATGACTGATTTTATTATCAAAAAGTTCGTGGGATTAGGAAACTTCCTTAACCAAGGACGACTCATTTAGAAGCTCCCATTTAGATTTCTGCAAGAGGAAGAAATATTCCTAGCTATTTAGCATTTTTTTCTCTTTCTGGCACAAAATGATATTTTTCTTGCATGTTCTCTCAATCTCCATTTATAGAGATTCTCTTTCTTTACCCTTCTGGAGTGCCTCAAACAAATTGACAATATGAATAAAAATTTGATTTTTCTGGGAGATAACTTCATAGGGAAAGGCAACATAGTTAAAGCTAGACAGAAGTGGTGAGATTAAACCTATCAGATCTGCATGCCAGCCCTGGGGAATGTGTCCATCTCAACTCACGGTTTACAGTCACTGGACTTTTAATCAGATTTGTATGTAATAGTATTTCATAATTTTCCACAGAGCTCTTTATCCTTTCTTCAGAAAAGAAAAACCTCCCAAAGGAAATAAAGCAACAGAATAGTATAACTGGTATGTGGTTATGTGGCAAGGTCAGTCAGTTCTCCACCCATTTGGCATCTTCCTCTTCCCTGACATGCACTCAAGAGTCTCAAGGTGCTCTCATTGTTCTTCAAATCTCCCATCCGAGTACTAACCAGGCCCGACCCTGCTTAGCTTCCGAGATCAGACAAGATCGGGCGTGTTCAGGGTGGTATGGCCGTAGACTTGTTCTTCAAATCTAATAGTCACATGAATTTCATCAATCCAAGCAACTGGGAATAATAGGCATTGATACATGCTTTGGTTCTAGTCCTAGATCTTCACTAACTAGCCTCTAATAAGCTATATGATCTATTAGATCTTAATCTTCTTAGTCCCTATTTCCTGTTATAGAAAGTGAGGGTTTTGAACTAGATGATCTTTATCATCCCTTCCATTCCAAACATTTAAATCTTGAACTTCATGGCAGTTTTCCAAAATTAACCAACAGTTATACAGTTCATTTTCATTCTTATAACAAATTTTAATTAAAAGACTAATAAATTAAACAGTGCAATTTAAAGCAACCTGCCAGATACAAGGTAGTAAAAATGGTAAGTGACATTTACTAAGGGCCAATCTATGTCAGGTAGTATAATAACCATATCATAGAAATTATATGAATTGATCCTTGCCAGAACCTCATCATGACCATTTTACAGATAAGGAATAATTCTTTGAGAGGTTAGTGCCTATCTAAATAGGAATAGCTCGTGGTTAGCCAAGGTGGGATTCAAACCCAGTTTCTTTATCCTCCAAAGTCATGCTCATTCAGAACCAATGTAGTTTGCTGCCCCTAGCATTCTGCTCTGAAGTGTACACTGTGTCCCTCATACTTTTCAAGTTGTTTAACTTTTCTGAACTTTATTTGTATTGGTCCATTCATTCATTCAACCAGCAGCATAGTACCATAGGTACTATGATTGATATTATGATATGGAGGTGACTATGACATTAAACCTATCTAGGAAGAACTCACAGTTTTATTAAGAAAGGTGGCACTTACAATATAATGTCATAGGTACTATGAGATATATGAGATATGTGTGCATGGCACATGGAGAAAGAGGACCTGGGAGTAGAGATCGGGGAAATAAAAATCAGTTCCTCAGAGAATAAGAAGTGGAAGGCACTTCAAGAACCAGTAGAAATGTGCTAGCTGAAAGGCATTCCAGCAAAGAGAGCAGATGAGTTCAGAAGTTTGTGAGGGCATCACATTTTCTGAGAACTGAGAGTAGGTCTCCATTAATGAGGTACAGTGTGCATGATAAATACTGGGAGATGAGTCTGAAAAACTACGACTGAGAAGACCTTGGTATCTCATGCTAAAGGTATGGAACTCTATCCTGAAGACATTAGGGAGTCCCTCTAGAATTTTAAACATGATATATTTATGTAATAGGGAAGTCCCTTTGGAAGCAGTGAAGAGGCACGAGTGGGATGGAGTGTGTTGGTGGCCCTGTTTAGAGGCACGAAGAAGAGAGTGGAATCTCCTGCAGGATGTGCAGCCCCCTCCCAAAATCCAACAAAGGAATCAACTATTGAAATATAGAGAAGCAGCTGAATTTGAGTGATGTTTGGAGGTGGGTGAGCAGGGATTTTGGTGGTGGAACAGATATTGGAGTTAGAAGAGGTACTATTGGCTGTGTCTGCAAAGTTTCTGGTTGGGCTAACAAAATGGATGGTAGCTGGCTCTGTTCTTGGGAAACTAGTCAATAGAAGGAGGAAAGACTTGAAGAGAAAAAAATTCAGTCTACAGAATGACAATCTTGAGTTGCCTGTGAAGTTTCATTCAGGTAGATAAATGTTCCTATCACAAGTCAGAAGAGACATGGTGCTACCCTTGGATAATACATATTTGAGAGAAGGACAGATTTGTAAACAAATAACAGTGTCAAATGTGTATTGGACATAGGTATTATTTAAACATAATTATAATAGCAATAATATTAATAAAACTATAAAAGTATAATTTAAATTACTATGTGCAGGAATTGAGTAATGTATACTTTATATTAATGCATACATTACCCTGATAACAATCTGGATATAAACATCTGGATATGAATCCTTTTTATAGAGATGATAAATAATAACGAGATTGTATAATTTACCCAGCGTTGTGCTGTTAGTGAAAATAAGTATAAGAGCTGATATTCAAATTCAGGTTTGTCTAGCTCTTCAAAACCAGTGTTTTGTTTGTTTATTTGTTTCTTAGCCACAGCACTTCTTTGAGTTCATAAGGAGGGAAGATTATAAAAAGGAGAGAGCATAAAAAGAACAAAGGCCAAGAATGACAATTGTAAAGAACAGATGTGGAAAATACAGTGTGCAGGTTTTCCTTTTCTCCACACCCTCTCCAACACTAGTTATTTCTTGTCTTTTGATAATAGCCATTCTAACAGGTGTGAGGTGATATCTTATTGTGGTTTTGATTTGCATTTCCATAATTGGTCGTGTTGAGCATCTTTTCATGTGCCTGTTGGCCATCTGTATGTCTTTGGAAAACTGTCTATCCAGATCTTTTGCCCATTTTTAATTGGGTTTTTTTGTTGTTGTTGAGTGGTACGAATTGTTCATAAGTTTTGGATATTAATCCCTTGTCAGGTATATGATTCACAAAACACTTTTCCCATTCAATAGGTCTCCTTTTTGTTTTAGTGATGGTTTCTTTTACTGTGCAGAAGCTTTTTAGTTTGATGTAATCCTCGTTTATTTTTGCTTTTGTTATCCTTACCTTTGGAGTCAGATCCATAAAAGTATTGTCAAGACCAATGTCAAGGAGCTTACTACCTACATTTTCTTCTAGAATTTTATAGTTTCAGGTTTTACATTCAAGTCTTTAATCCCCTTAGAGTTAATTTTTGTGTATAGGGTAAGATAGTGGTCTAGTTTCATTCCTTTGCATGTGGCTGTCCACTTTCACTATCACCTTTTATTGAGAGACTGTCCTTTGTCTGTTCTTGGTTCCTTGTCATAAATTAATTGTCCATATTTGTGTGCTTTTAACTCTGGGCTATCATTTTTATTCCATTGATATGTATCTATTTATTTTTATGCCAATGCCATACTGTTTTTTTTTTTTTTTTTTTTTTTAAAGATTTTATTTATTTATTTGAGAGAGAGAATGAGATAGAGAGAGCATGAGAGGGGGGAGGGTCAGAGGGAGAAGCAGACTCCCTGCTGAACAGGGAGCCCGATGCGGGACTCGATCCCGGGACTCCAGGATCATGACCTGAGCCGAAGGCAGTCGCTTAACCAACTGAGCCACCCAGGCGCCCTGCCATACTGTTTTGATTACTATAGCTTTGTAGTATAGTTTCAAATCAGGGTGCATGATACTTCCAGCTCTGTTATTCTTTCTCAAGATTGCTTTGGTGATTCAGGATATTTTGTGGCTCCATACAAATTTTAGAATTATTCGCTTTAGTTCTGTGAAAAATGTCATTGGAATTTCAATAGGGATTTCATTAAATCTGTACATTTCTTTGGGTAGTATGGACATTTTAATAATATTAATTCTTCCAATCCCTGAGCATGGAATATCTTTCCATTTATTTGTGTCTTCTTCAATTCCCTTCATCAATGTCATAGTTTTCAGTGTACAGATCTTTCCTTCCTTGATTAAATTTATTCCTAGGTATTTTATTCTTTTGATGCAATTTTAAATGAGACTGTTTCCTTAATTTGTCTTTCTGATAACTCATTAGTGTTTAGAAATGCCACAGATTTCTGTATGTTAATTTTGCATGTGGCTACTTTGCTGAATTCATTAATTAGTTCTAACAGTTTTTTGGTGGAGGCTTTGGGTTTCCTATATATGGTATCAAGTCATCTGCAAATAGTGACAGTTTCTTTTCTTCGTTTCTGATGGAGATGCACTTTATTTCTTTTTCTTGCCTAAATGCTGCAGCTAGGACTTCCAATATTATGTTGAATAAAAGTGGTGAAAGTGGACATGTTTATCTTGTTCCTGATCTTAGAGAGAAACTTTTCACCTTTTTACCATTGAGTATGATGTTACCTGTGTGTTTGTTACATATGGCTTTTATTATGTTTAGGAACTTTCCCTCTATAACCACTTTGTTCAGAGCTTTTATCATAAATGGATGTTGAATTTTTTCAAATGTTTTTTCTGCATCTGTTGAGATGATCACTAATGTGATTTTTATCTTTGATTTTGTTAATGTGTATCATGTTGAATGATTCATGGATGTTGAACCATCCTTGCATCCCTAGAATAAATCACACTTGATCATGGTATATGATCCTGTTATTTTTATTTTATTTATTTATTTTTTTGAGAGGCATCCTTTTAATGTATTGTGGAATTCAGTTTGCTAATATTTTACTGAGGATTTTTGCATCAATGTTCATCAGTGATATTGGCTGAAATTTTCTTTTCTTTGTCCTGTTTTGGTATCAGGGTAATGCTGGTCTCATAAAATGAGTTTGGAAGTATCCCATCATCTTCAATTTTTGGGACGAGTTTGAGGATAGGTATTAAATCTTTGTATGTTTTGTGGAATTCACCAGTGAAGCCGTCTGCCCCTGACTTTTTGTTTGTTGAGAGGTTTCAGATTACTGATTTAATATCCTTACTAGCAATTGGTCTATTTAGATTTTCTATTTATTCATGATTCAATCTAGGAATATTTTATGTTTCTAGGAATTTATCTATTTCTTCTAGTTTGTCCAATTTGTTGGGTGTATAACTGTTCACAGCAGTCTCTTATGATCTTTGTATTTCTGTGGTGTCAGTTGTAATTTCTATTTCCAAGATTTTTTTTCATTAGAGCCCTCTTTTTTCTTGGTTAGTCTAGCTAAAGGTTTTTCTTTTTCTTTTATTATTATTATTATTTTATTATGTAATGTTAGTCACTATACATTACATCATTAGTTTTTGATGTAATGTTCCATGATTCATTGTTGTGTATAACATCCAGTGCTCCACGCTATACATGCCCTCCTTAATACCCATCACCAGGATCATTTTGTTTATTTTTACAAAAAATTAGCTCTTAGTTTCATTGATCTTTTCTATTTTTTTAATCTCTATTTCATTTATTTCCACTCTTATTTTCATTATTTCTTTCCTTAAGTAACTATTGATATGTATGTACTTACTGCCATTTTGTTAATTCCTTTATGGCTGTTTTCATAGTTCTTCTCTGTTCCTTTCTTCTCTTTCTCTCTTTCCTTGTGGTTTGCTGGCTTTCTTTAGTGATAGGTTTAGATTCCTTTCTCATTTTCTTTTGTGTATTTAGTGTAAGTTTTTGCTTTGTGATTACCATGAGGTCTGCATATAACTTCCTACATATATGACTAAGTTGATAGTAACTTAAATTTGAACATATTCCAAAATTTACATTTTTTCACCCCCCTCAGAATTTTTTCCTTTTAAAATTTTTTATATTTTTTAATTCAAGTGTAATTAATGTACAATGTTTCATAAGTTTCAAGAGTACAATATAATGATTCAACAATTTTGTACACTTGTCGGTACTCATTAAGGTAAATGTACTCTTATCCGCCTTTATCTATTTCACCCATCCCCCTACCTACCTCTGCTCTGGCAACTATGTTTGTTCTCTGTATTAAAAACCCAAACCTCAGTCTGGGTTTTTGTGTTGTTGTTTGTCTCTTTTTTTCTTTGTTTCTTAAATTTCACCAGGAACCCTCCTGCACTGTTGGTGGGAATGCAAATTTGTGCAACCACTGTGGAAAAAAATATGGAGTTTTCTCAAAAAATTAAAAATAGAATTACCATCTGATCCAATAATTCTACTAGTGGGTATTTACTCAAAGAAAATAAAAACACTAATTAAAAAAGATATAAGCACCCTTATGCTTATTGCAGCATTATTTATAATAGCCAAGATGTGGAAGCAAGTGTCCAGATAAATGAATGCATGTTTTGCATTTTCGATGTCACACTTTACATTTTCTTCTTTTATTCATCTTTCAATTAATTATTGTAGTTTTAGTTAATTTTACTATTCTTACTATTTTACTATGAAGATTAAAATAGTTGCTTTAAAAGTGATTGATCCTTGGGCGCCTGGGTGGCTCAGTTGGTTAAGCGACTACCTTCGGCTCAGGTCATGATCCCGGAGTCCTGGGATCGAGTCCCACATTGGGCTCCCGGCTCAGCGGGGAGCCTGCTTCTCCCTCTGACCCTATCCCCTCTCATGCTGTTTCTCTCTCTCTCTCTCTCAAATAAATAAATAAAAAATAAAAATAAATTTAAAAAAAGTGATTGATCCACTTGTCCCTTCCTGCTATCTTCTTCTTTTCTTTTTAACATATAATGTATTATTTTTTCAGAGGTACAGGTCTGTGATTCAGCAGTCTTACACAATTCACAGCGCTCACCATAGCACATACCCTCCCCAATGTTTATCAGAGGGGGAGACAAACCATGAGAGACTATGGACTCTGAGAAACAAACTGAGGGTTCATTCCTCAAATGAAAATTTATTGATTTTAAAACAAAAACAAAAAGAAGAGAAAGCAAAAGACCAAATCTCAATTAGAGTGGTTAAAAGAAAGGCAGCTCCAGAGAGGTAATTTATTATTTATCCATTTATTTATTTGGCTAGATTATAAGTACATGTATTTTTAAAGCTGAAAGGTAAAAAGTAGCAGGGAGCATGAGGTTTAAATCATAATAGTCATAGATCATCTAGTTAGAGACTATAATGAACCCTGGAGCAAGGTCTGTAATGAAATGAGAAGAAAGGGGCATTCAGCCAAGTGCACAGTAGATGTGCTGACCTTCAATTGATCAATGGGTAATTTGCCTTTGACACCAGAGAAAATATTAGATGGAAGAGTAAATTGGTACATTGGTATGAAGAAGGGTGAGAAGTTGATGCTTGTGCTTGAGCAATTTAATTTTCTCAATCCAGGAGGGGGTTATGGTAATTTTTCCTAGTATGAAATTGAAAATATGGGTTTCAAGTAGAAGAGAAAATTCCAGCTGGGGTTGTAGATCTGGAAGCCATCTGTAGTTATGTGCATGAGGATAAGATTTTCTAGGAGTAATGTTAGGTTTAAAAGAGATAAATGTTGAACCTTGGAGAAAAATATTTGGGATGCGCAGAGGGTACCATTCCTTCAAGGGGGCGATGGAGCAGTTTGGAAGGAGGAGGGCTCAGAATCCAAGAAAGGCAAGAGTACCAAACAGCTGAGTGCTGAGCAAAGTGTACTGCCACAGCATGTTAGAGAAAATACAATGGAAATGACCAGTTAATTCCTAACAAAGTAGATACCTTAGTTAAAGCAGTTTTGGTTATGCTGTGGGAGAGAAAATAAATACAGATTTTTTTCTTCTAGAAACTAGAACAGACCTTAGAAATTATAGCCTTCCTCCCTCCTTCCTTTCTCCTTTCCTTCTTTGCTCTTTTTTTTTTTAAGATTTTATTTATTTATTTGAGACAGAATGAGAGAGAGAGAGAGAGCACATGAGAGGGGGGAGGGTCAGAGGGAGAAGCAGGCTCCCTGCCGAGCAGAGAGCCCGATGCGGGACTCGATCCAGGGACTCCAGGATCATGACCTGAGCCGAAGGCAGTCGCTTAACCAACTGAGCCACCCAGGCGCCCCTTCTTTGCTCTTTTTTAGAGTTAAATTTTAAATGAAAGCTATTTGAATATATTTTAAATTGAGAACAAAAAATGGAGTGGGAAAATAGAGGAAAGAAAGAGAATACTGGACAAGATTAGATGCATTCTCTAAGATGGGAAGTAAGGAGAAAAGAATGGTGAGTTGTGGAGGGAGGTAAGTTCTAAAGATGAGGAGATTCATGTCTGGTGGCCTCTCCATTCTCTGAAGATGTCTACTAAGTGAACATGGCTGTGGACATGAGATGAAAGCTTAAGAAGCATGGTAAATGCAGGAAACAGCACTGCAGGACAGGAAGAAGGGAGCTAATGTCCAAGGAAACAACAGAAAGAGTTCAGTAACCTCTAGAAAAAGTGAGGGTGTATTAATCTATTATAAAAATGGAAAAGCATCACCAATATAAGTTCAGCAAAATACCCATGATTCATACAGTAACTTCCATAATGTTCTATAGAACTTTGTGTCAGACATTAAGTCCTGAAATGATTGACAGACTGTACCTTCTCCAATAAAAAGACTGAAATCTGTTTTATTAAAACTAAAGAAACATTAAACCTCAATAGATTTCATTTATTTGAAACAATAGAACTTAAAACTAATAAAACTCAATAAATAGAGGAAAAAGTTGAAGTAGGATTGTCTAGAAAGTAAAATTTCTTGGCTGCACTGACCTTAAATTTAGTTACTCTTATTACCTATAAACTAACGTAAAATGTTCCGGGGGTTCAGGCTTCATGTGTCCCCAAATGGCAAGGTCTGTGGCTCTGTCCTGACTCTCTTGATAAAAAGAGATTTTTTATCCTCTTGAGAATGCTTTTTCTTAGCTCTTTCTTGATTTATTATTCCCCTAACAATGTCAATCCATTAAATTAGAACTAACATAAAGTAACTTCCTTAGCTTCAGTAGCCTGGGAAAAAGTTTATAAGAGTATGGAATCATTGAATTATTCTTCCATCTACATCTGTATTAAGGACACATAAAGACTTTTTAGAACAGAGTTTGGTAGCTAGCATATACTCAATTAATATTACCCATTTATAAAATATTAAATTCAGTGAAATACTATGTGTATGTGTGTCTCTCCCAAAATGAATCTGAAACTTGGCACACTGGCGAAAAGTGCTTTGAAACATCTCTCAAATGAACAATTTTTAGTTACTACATTTTAGAAATGAAATAACAGTATCAGATAATTGGCAGCAAAGTCATTTTCCCAAGTACTGATGCCAAGCACATGGCAGACATCCATTATGGGTTGATGTAGATCAAAAGGGGCTGAGACACCATCTCATGCTTATAGAATTTCAGAATTAGAGACATTTGGAAGGGAAAAGTTAGCATCATTTGCCATGTCAAAGCCAAGCCATGTGCACTGAGCTGCTTTTCCTCACTAGCCAGGCCCCAGTCATTCCATCCTTATTTACCACCCCCTCTGGATTTCTTATAATAGCCGATGCATGCAGAATTAGTCAAAACTAAATGCCTCACTCCAGTTACAACAAAGGCTGACTTAGGGTCTTCCTGTTGGTGACAAGTCTCTGTATTTGCCTGGCAAGCCAGAATTTTTCCCCCTCTCCAGATGAGTGTGCATGAGGGAACCATCTAAAAGTACTTAGAGGGCGCCTGGGTGGCTCAGTTGGTTAAGCGACTGCCTTCGGCTCAGGTCATGATCCTGGAGTCCCGGGATCGAGTCCCGCATCGGGCTCCCTGCTCGGCAGGGAGTCTGCTTCTCCCTCTGACCCTCCTCCCTCTGATGCTCTCTGTCTCTCATTCTCTCTCTCTCAAATAAATAAATAAAATCTTAAAAAAAAAAAGTACTTAGAAAAAAAAATCTGTCTCCTAATTCTAGAGAAGGGAGGATTCAAATATCTCTCTCCTTTCCTGGACCCCCACCCAAAGCCCTGATTTTCTTCTATTAGATCTTACCACATTCTCCGGTCACTTAGAACACCAGTCTCTTTAACAAAATAAATCTATGAATTGATACATGGCTTTAAAACGTATTTGAGCACTTCCAGGACTTTGAAAGACCTCTTGAAATAATGTATTCAGACTCCCTGTAACACATAATCCATACACACATGGTGAAGAAATGACTTGGAGCTAACAGTAGGCTTTAGAGGGTAGAAGGAGGAAAAGGGCAATTGACTCGTCATGTTAAACTCCGTGTAACACGGATTGAAGAGGAGATCTTAAACTGCAATGTTATTGTAAATTTTCCAGTAATCTAGATTTCTGAATTGCAAATACTGGAAACCAGTTCTGCCTTCCTGCTTCACACTGACAGCGACACTTTGCTTGCCCACATCAGAGGTCTTGTGGCTTTTGATTCATTCTGTTGTTGATGCCTCCTCTTTTGTTTTCTCAAAATGTAAATATTTGTTCTGTCTGCATCCTAATTGCTAGTCTTGGTGTCTTATTGTGTATGAGGCCTGTGGTAACTCAGATGCCTCAGGATCCCTTGCTATGTGCTGGGATTTCATGTCTTATGACATTAGCTTGGCATAGCTGTCAGCTACCCTGTTCCATGCCCCTGACTAAACTGCAGTTATGTCTCTAATTGAAAGCCAAAATTATTTTATTCCTCTCTACAGAGAGGAAACCCAGAACTATTATTGTGTACACACACCAAACCACAGGAGCCTGGGTGAGGGTCTGTAATGACAGGGCCTCCTACACAGCACATTTGCAAGCTTTCTACTAATTACCTTAATTTTCTTTGTCTAGACTGACTTATTGCATTGAAGAGCTCCTTTTCTAAAGGGGGGGGGGTGGGGGTAAAAGGGACATCGTTAGTCCTCCAATTCCTGCCAAGTAAAGAGGAGAGAAAAACATGAGTAGAACCAAGAAAACAAATAAAACAGAATGAGATTAGCCCTTGAGTGGGCTGTTTCCTAGAGCACATGCTGGTTTAAAATTGATCTGGGAGGTTGTGATCTAGTAAGACTAGAATCTCTACCCTTAACAGCAGAAAACACATTAAGCAATATATAAACCCAAAGAAGAAAGGTGTTTCATAAGAGAAGACCATCACTAAGCAGGGAAATAACACTCATCAGTGTATTCCCTACATCACCAGCAGTAATGAAAACTCTTCTGTTTTGTTCTTCTGCTTTCATGATATTTTTCTAGTTTGTCTTTTCAGATTGAAAAAAAAAAATGGGCTTGTTTGGAATAACCTGGCTTCTGTGGCTCCTGCTTGTGGTGAACACTAAGAAAAAGGTAATATCTCAGCTATAAGCCATTTTGAAAACTTTCTCCTTGGATAAAGCGGTTGGATGAGCTCACATAATAGCAGGCTGCATTTTCACTCTTCTTAAAAGCTAGCATCTCTAGCTTTTCAACAAATGTTGATATTTACAGACTGTATGGCTTTAAGGCTAGGGAGAGGAGCACCAAAGGTGCTCATAGATTGTCACGGTGGATTGAACGACCAAAGGGCAAGGCTGGCTCCTCCTGGGCTGCAGCTGTCCCTTTGGTTGCCAGCCGGCCAAGGCCATGGGAACACTGGTCCTGGCTGGGAGCCCTAGAAGCTCCTTTCCTGTGGGACATTCTCTTTAGCCAAATTCTCAAGCCCCTGCTGGTTAACTCACTTCCCACCTCTCTTCTGTTGGGAACATTACATTTATTTCCATTTGCCATATTCAAAGACTTATTGGTTTCCTAGGATATGATGATGGGTTTCATTTTACTGCTATCTTGTGTTTCAGTTGTTCCCCTTGATTGATCTACTTTTGAGTTTGGTTAAATTAATTCTCAGTGGGCCAAAAATTCAGGACTTTTTTTTTTTTTTGGCCTCTTCATAAATTGTGCATTATAAAGATATTTTCCTGGATTAAATACTGGGTTTCTGTTTCTAAATCCGAGGGAACCATTGAGGCAAAGATTGTGAAGGTCCCAAAGTGTGTCTTGTGTCACTGGCCCCAGGATGGGTGTAAATAATCTGGACTGGGCAGGTACACACTTGGAAGTGAGCAGTGCTGTTGCTATCTTCATCACTCATTTATCCATGTCATTACTCTGAGCCCCATTTCTGGGAGACATAATTATATATTGATTAGATCAGTGATTTTCAGCCAGACATGACTTTGTTCCCCAAGGGATATCTGTCAATGTCTGGAGTCATATTTGGTTGTCACTACTGGGGAGTGGAGTGCTACTGGAATCTAGAGGGTAGAGGCCAGGGATAATGCTAAACATGCTGCAGTGCTCAGGACAAGTCTTCCGCAAGAAAGAATTATCTTGTCCTTGATGTCAATCGCATCAAGACTGAGAAATCATGAATTAGATTGACAATTTGTTGCTCTATCACATCTCTGCAGATGTGATGGAATTCAGAGCTACCTCTATTCACTCTATGGAAACTGATTCAGCATTTTACTTTCTTAGGAGCTGATACATTTTTCTTATAATGCTGGATAACTCTTTGGATTTTTCCACTCAGTTTTAAAGAATTGGAATCCTATGAAGCTGTGGCATAAGAAGATTAAAGCCGGGCAAATCTGACATAAAACTTTGCTTATGCTTCTGATTTGGGACAAATATGTCATAATTTTTTGTGCTTAGTAGATTTGTATCTAGATTTTTTTTTTCTAGTAAATTGAAGTTCTTGCAAAATTATTCACCATCTCTGAGGGAATAAAAGCTCCTTCCACTTACACAAATTCTATGAAATCCCACCCCAAATTCACCTTCTTTATGAAGCCTTCCACTTTCCTTCTTACATATTCTCAAGATCTCATTAAAATATTAATTCCTCTGTGAAGCATCCCTAAATGCCCTAGGCTGAATTTTTTAGATCACTATATTTTGATTATTTGTCTGCAATTTTATCTCCCCCATCAGATTGTGAATTACCTAAGGTTGGGGCCAAGCTTGCTTCATGTTAGGATGACTCTACAGCCCAGCAGAGTAAGCAGAGAAAGTGCTCTGTAAAATGTGTCAGATAATGAGTCCAGAAATTATCACAAATATTTCATGTCTGTTTTAGAAACAAAGTACACCTTTAAAAAATATTTGATATAAATACAAAATATGTCATCAAAGGTAACTTGCTATAAAACTAAACCTACCTTGACATTGATCTTTCATAGGAATAACTAAGTAATTACATTTCAAAAGGGGTTGATACATAAGCCTAGCACTATTTCTGAAATTTGATATGTTAAGAGAAATACCATATATAATATGAGACTATTATAATTCAAAAAGAATATTATATGCTTTCTTATGGAAACAAGAGTAGAACTAAGGTGGCTCATATATTCAAAATATTCCAACTGTGACTCAAAGAACTCATTATATCAATTATGGCTATGTGTTTTCTATTATTATAAGAAAAATGATTCCACTCCTATTTTTTAAAGTGCTTTCAAGTTCATCTATACCCCTTCAAAGATCCCTTTTACTTCATTTTATGATTTTTGTAGTTTGAAATACGTGTTTTTGGTATCCTGAATGCTATACTCTATTCCCTTTTCCTACCTCCACTGCCAGTGTTGTTTTATCTGTGGTTTGTGTACATGTTGTAAGGAACTAAACTATCAGATCTTTCTCGATCTTCTCACTCCTCCAGCCCATGAAAAGTTATACAATTCTCAAAGTTCAAAACTTAACATTACCCACACCAATTCATTTCATAAAGATTAGACTAAATATTATATGTTACTAAAATATAAAACATCCAGAACATGAATGTTTTGCATAAAACTAAACAAAAAACCTTTGGTAGTTATTTAATTAACCAAGTAACTTATTAATTAGTTATCATTTAAGCCAAAATAAATAATGTTTAAAACAAAACTAATTAATTAACTCCCAACTTCTATCCAATTTCTTTACAGGTGTCTCCAATTCCTCTAGGAAGACTTTTTCACTTTCATTATTTGGCCACTCTATGTATGTCTCACAAGACCACTCACTGCCAGATCTAAAAGATAGGGACATATGCACATGTCTTTATAAGATTGTAGCTCCTTAAGGGGAAGGTTATCACATTTATCTTGCCTTCCCACAGTACCTACCACAGAGTTTTGCACATAACTCACTAAATTCAGTGGAGGTATGCACTACAGAGAAGCTTACAAATAATCCTCCTTGCACAACATTTGTGCTTCAAAGGTATGCTTTCTTTTCAGAGATTTGTAAAATATACTGCAATGTGTTGACCCTGTCCATGGTATCTTTTGGGAATAAGAGAAAATAAAGGGATGCCTGGGTGGCTCAGTTGGTTAAGAGACCGCGTCTGGCTCAGGTCATGATCCCAGGGTCCTAGGATCGAGCCCTGCATCAGGCTTCCTGTTCGGCGGGATGCCTGCTTCTCCCTCTCCCACTCCCCCTGCTTGTGTTCCCTCTCTCGCTGTCTCTCTCTCGTCAATTAAATAAATAAATAAAATCTTAAAAAAAAAGAGAGAGAGAGAAAATAAAATTTTTATTTCATTGAAAAAGTGGTTGTCAACTTATAAGTATTAATCCCTTGCTTTGTTCGCTTGATGTTTTTAAGTACCATTTTAGATGTCAGGAACACAAAAAAGTAACTTGTCCTTTGTGGCCTTATAATATAATTAGGAAGGTAGACTGCATTCATACATGTGAAAAAAATACATAGTGATATAGGATATCATGTAGAAATTGCTGATGGAAGGAAGAAAATAGTGCCACCAGAGTTCAGATGAGAAAGAAGACACTGAAGACTGAGGTGCCTGTTGATGGCCTAATGGGGGAGGTGGAAATTGGCCTGACCTTAAAAAGAAGAGAGGGATTTAAAGGGAGGTGATGATGAAGGGTATTCTTGGCAAGAAGTGTGAAGAAATGCCTTGGAAGCTGGAATGTATATGGGAGAGGAGTATTTTAATGTGAAAGAAGGTTAGGCACATTGCTGGAGACAAGGGAAACAAAAGCAAAAATGAACTATTGGGACTTCATCAAGATAAAACGTTTCTGTGCAGTGAAGGAAACAATCAAGAAAACTAAAAGGCAGCCTACGGAATGGGAAAAGATATTTGCAAATGACATACCTGATAAAGGACTAGTATCCAAAATCTATAGCGTACTTATCAAACTCAACACCCAAAAAATAAGTAATTCAGTTAAGAAGTGGGCAGAAGACATGAATAAACATTTTTCCAAAGAAGAATTCCAGAGGGCTAGCAGACACATAAGAAGATGCTCCACATCACTCATCAGGGAAATCCAAATCAAAACCTCAATGAGATACCACCTCACACTGATCAGAATGGCTAAGATTAACAACACAGGAAATGACAGATGTTGATGAGGATGTGGAGAAAGGGGAACCGTCTTACACTGTTGGTGGGAATGCTAACTGGTGCAGCCACTCTGGAAAACAGTATGGAGGTTCCTCAAAAAGTTAAATATAGAACTACCCCCCCCCAATCCAGGAATTGCACTAGTAGGTATTTACCCCAAAGGATACAACAATACAGATTCAAAGGGGTGTAGGCACCTCGATGTTTACAGCAGCATTATCAACAATAACCAAACTATGGAAAGAGCCCAAATGTCCATTAACTGGAGAATGGATAAAGAAGATGTTGTATGTGTATACACACACACACACACACACACACAGACACACACACACTGGAATATTACTCAGCCATCAAAAAGAATGAAATCTTGACATTTGCAATGACATGGATGGAGCTAGGATGTATTATGCTAAATGAAATAAGTCAATCAGACAAAGACAAATACCATATGATTTCACTCACATGTGGAATTTAGGAAACAAAACAGATGGTAAGGGGCAAAAAGAGAAGCAAACTATAAGACTCTTAACAATGGAGAACAAATTAAGGCTTGATGGAGGGAGGTGGATGGGGGATGGGCTAAACGGATGACAGGTGTTAAGGCAAGTACTTGTTATGATGAGCACCAAAACCAATATTATACTATATGTTAACTAACTAGAATTTAAATAAAAATTCAGAAGGAAAAAAAAAGGTTGGGAAGGGGCCTCTGAGCAGACAGAGTGGAGCATTCAGATTAAGAATGTCAGATGTGAAACAAAGGAAGTTAGACTGGTCTTGATAACTAAAAAGCCTTTTTTTTTTTTAAAGATTTTATTTATTTGACAGAGAGAGACACAGCGAGAGAGGGAACATAAGCAGGGGGAATGGGAGAGGGAGAAGCAGGCTTCTCGCCGAGCAGAGAGCCCAATGTGGGGCTTGATCCCAGGACCCTGGGACCATGACCTGAGCTGAAGGCAGATGCTTAATGACTGAGCCACCCAGGCGCCCCAACTAAAAGGCTCTTTAACAGAGTAGTGAATGCATGAAGAGATGTTTCCGGAGGATTAATATGGCACTTAAAGGAAAATTCTGGGAATAGAAGTCTTTGGGAGAAAATTATAATTATCTACTTATTATATTAAAAAAGCACCAAGAAGAAGTCAAGCTCCAGCACAGTAAATGCTGACTGACAAGTTATTGAATAAATGAGTAAACAGATGTGAGAATCACAAATATGTTATCTGATAGAGAAAGAGAAGGGAATGCTAAATCATTGTAAAGGAAGATAATAGGATTTAGCAATAAATACTTGCTTTTTTTAAACAGGGAAGAAGATTATATGGATTTTTGTTTGTTTATGTAAAAAACATAGAAATAAGATTTAGGCTCTTCAATCTTATAAAATATCTAAGATTTTCTTTTGAAACTTCCAAATCTTCCCCAATTGCTCAGATTTAATTTCTCAGTCATAATCCTTAGAACTTTGCATCTAGTTCTCTTAAAGCTCTTATAGTCTGGTCTATATTGTATTATTTTTTTGAACGAGATTCAAAAGCTTTTGGGGGCACCTGGGTGGCTCAGTCAATTAAGCATCTGCCTTTGGCTCAGGTCATGATCTCAAGGTCCTGGGATCAAGTCCCACATCAGGCTCCCTGCTCAGTGGGTAGTCTACTTCTCCCTCTCCCTTTGCCCCTCCCCCTGCTCATGCTCTGTCTCTGTGTCTCAAATAAATAAAATCTTTAAAAAAAATCTTCAAAAGCTTTGGCCTTAGGTTGATAGGAAAATAATGTTTCCAATAACATATATATAAAGAATAAACTGGTTTTGCCAAAAAAATATATAGATCTAGTTTAAGATATTGAGAGTTTGAAGTAATTGTAGACTTTCAGTAAGAAGTATCTAATTGATAAACAAAGATAAAGAGTGAATTTAAGACTGAAGATTTGGCAGAGGTGTCCTATTAAGTCATGAGAATGGATGAGATTCCTGAGAGAAAAGCAAAGAGGTTATACAAAATGAATGTCCATGTTCAAGTAGGGAATAAAGAGAAGTAGAGAAACCACTGACTTTCATTCAAAAGAAAACGTTATTTATTTTTTTTAAAGATTTTATTTATTTATTTGACAGAGAGAGACACAGTGAGAGAGGGAACACAAGCAGGGGGAGTGGGAGAGGGAGAAGCAGGCTTCCTGTGGAGCAGGGAGCCTGATGCAGGGCTCCATCCCAGGACCCTGGGATCATGACCTGAGCCGAAGGCAGACACTTAATGACTGAGCCACCCAGGTGCCCCTAAAAGAAAACTTTAAAGGTAAAATAAGAACTAGGTCCATGTGGAATCACAGAAACTAAGTGAGGAAAGTTATTTTAGAAGAAGATAAAAGTAATCTAGGAAAATAAGGACTGAAAGAAAGACCTTTGGATTTGGTATTTAAAAGGTCACTGGTAACCATTGAGAAAAAGATCCAGGGGCACCTGGGTGGCTCAGTCGGTTAAGCATCTGATTCTTGGTTTTGGCTCAGGTCTTGATCTCATGCGTTGTGGGATGGAGCCCTGTGTCGGTCTCCTCACTCAGCAGGGAGTCTGCTTGAAAGATTCTCTCCCTCTGCCCCTCCTCTCTCTCTCTCTCTTTCAAAATAAATAAGTAAATCTTAAAAAAAAAAAAAGAAAAAAGATCCAGTCAAGGTAGCAACCAAAATCAGATCAGACTTAAGAAGATAAGAAAGCATGAAGATAACACGTTAATTACTGAGTCAAAGTAAAAAGAGGGTTAAAAAAGAAGGGTGTGTGTGTGCAGCAGCCCATTAGGACATTTGAGCAGATTTACAAGGTAAGAAATCAGTAGGGAGTAAAAGATTAAAGATGCAACAGGAAATAATGTGCATTAGAGCATCAGAAAGTTCAGGAGGATACCGGGATTTATAGGACAGAGATGACTACAACGGGGACTAGCCTTGTGAAAGAGGAGGTACAGCTTTTTCTCTGAGATAAGATGGAAGAACAAGAGGTCCCGCAAGCTATGAATATGTGCTTTGAGACTGTGTAAAAGATGTGGCTCTGAGTCATACAGAGGTAGCAAGGAATAAAAAGGAAGGTAGAGTTCCATTTATGGAAAGAAGTGAGGACATCAGAGGGGTAGAATTCTGAGAATAGCCTGTGGGAGCAAGAGACTACATGATTATGGGGCAAACTTAAACCATGAGGACCCTGTGAGCTTACAGATTAATAAACACATGGCACAATTTCCAGCTTTCTCTAGCAATGCTCAGAAGATTGAGTGAATGTGGGTGTGACTCAGGATGGGGGGGCAACATAACCAAAGGCCACAATGAAATGTGGTGTGGGAGGTTGGGGAGTAAGAGGAAATGGAATAAGGCCAAGCATAGCATTAACTCAAAAGCTAGAAAGGATCGCTTTCTGTTAAAAATGAAAGATGGAAATAGAACTCTATTAAATAGTGTCAACACCAGTTTCTAATCTTTAATTTTCTTGCTTTATAATGTCATTTCCTTTTCCATATTTACATTGTAGACTGATCTGTTGGGTTACTCTGAAAAGATTTTAATGATACTTTTGTTATATGCTGATTAAAATGGTTTTCATTGCATATTGCAATATTTTGAATATTTTGAATGATTGAAAGCAAATATTGTGCTGATATATGCAATAAATGTTTTTCAAACATTCCCAGACTATATTCTTTAAATTAGGTCTTTCATATATTTGGACATATTGCAATTACTATGGCAAGACCATGAAGATCAATTAGAATGGAAACTTAGAATTTAAAAGGAATACTGACTTTGAAAAAAAATTCTTCCATGGCCAAAAGAACCTATTAAAAGTGTTCTATAATGGGCTAAATATTACAGAATGTTCCTTAATTTGATTTATTCTGTTGTATTCTGAAATTGGGCTGGTTTCTCATCATCCCCATGCTTTCAATGGAGCTGATCCAAGCACAGAGTCTTCTTTAACATTGGAAGAGACTTTGCATTTGGACCTCATCCACAAGGATTCGAAGTTAGATGAAACATTGGTTCTTGGGAATGAAATGACCATGGATCTTAATTCCCTGACATATTTTGAGTTACTAGGGTCTGATTGTCATTAAATGTTTTTTTAAATGATCAATTGAATGAGGTGCAAAGTATAAGCACAAATAAGAATGAAAAAAACACATAGAAATAAGATCTGCTTCTTTTCTTTCTTTTTTCTCCTTGAATGCAGAGTTCAGATTAGTTGAGGCTATTGAAGGCAAATATTTGTTGAATTAATAGAACCAGGAGGAAGAATCATAGCTTCTTAGAGCCAGAAGGGATCCTACAGATTATGCCACCATTTCTTATGAATTTTGTAGCTCAGGAAAACTGTGACTACAAAAATAACATGATGTGTTTAGGTTTACACACCTATTTAGTGAGTAATCCAGGACTATATGCCAGAACTTTTGGTTTAGTTAGCACTTTCCATTGCACCATGCGGTCTTTTATGTTTCTCTTAACCCAACTAATTCATTTACTGGATGACTTTCCATAGAGAACATAGATTTTTCTTGTAGCGATAGCATTAGGATTCTAGGGTATTAATACTATGTGATATCTAATTTAGTTCTCTGCCTTCAGCAATCAGCTGCATTTAAAGTACTCTACTAAAGGAATTTCTAATAGTTATCTTTGGAAGTGATTTCAGTTTTTAGTAGCCTTCATTTAAAAAAAAAAGACTTTAGCTTTTTAGAGTATTAGGTTTACAAAAAAAAATTGCGAGGAAGGTAGAGAGATTCCCCATATACTACCTGTCCCCACATATGCATAGCCTCTCTCATTATCAACATCACTCATCAGAATGGCACATTTTTTTTCAACCAAGGATGAACCTACATCGACATATCATAATCCCCCAAAGTCCATAGTTTACCATAAGGTTCACTCTTGGTGTTGTAAATTATATGGGTTTGGACAAATGTATAATGATGTGTCTCTATCATTATAATATCATACAGAGTATTTTCAGTGCCCTAAAAATCCTCTGTGCTTTGCCTATTTATGCCACCATCCCCACCCCTCATTGGCAACCACTGATCTTTTTTATTATCTTCATGGTTTTGTGTTTTTCAGAATGTCATATAGATGGAACCATATAGTACGTAGCCTTTTTAGTTTGGCTTCTTTCACTTCATAATGTGCATTAAGGCTCCTCCATGCCTTTTAATGGCCTGATAGCTCATTTCTTGTCAGTGCTGAATAATACCTAATACATAATAATACATCTGCTGACTAGCTGTACCACAGTTTATTTATCCACTCAACTACTGAAGGACATCTTGATTGCTTCCAAGTTTTGGCAATTATGAATCAAGCTAGTATAAACATCCTTGTGCAGGTTTTGTGTGGATATAACTTTTTAATTCCTTTGGATAAATACCAAGGAGTGTGATTGCTGGATCATAAGGTATGTTAAGTTTTGTAAGAAACTGTGAAGCTGTGCCATTTTGCATTCCCACCAGCAGTAAAGGAGAGTTCCTATTGCTCTACATCCTTGCTAGCACTTGGTATCATCAATGTTCTGGATTTTGGCCATTCTGATGTTGGGTGGTATCTCATTATTGTTTTTATTTGCATTTCCTCGATGACATATGGTGTGGAGCATCTTTTCATGTGCTTGTCATTTGTATATCTTCTTCACAATAGCCTTTATTTTTAAAAAATGTATTTCCCAAATCGGAGGGGGAGATGAACCATGAGAGACTGTGGACTCTGAAAAACAAACTGAGGGTTCAGAGGGGAGGGAGGTGGGGGGATGGGTTAGCCTGGTGATGGGTATTAACGAGGGCACGTTCTGCATGGAGCCCTGGGTGTTATATGAAAACAATGAATCATGGAACACTACATCAAAAACTAATGATGTAATGTATGGTGATTAACATAACATAATAATAAAAAAAATGTATTTCCCAATGTGGAAAGGCAGTTTTTGGTGGAGCATAAAGAGCCCCAGGACAAGCATCAGTAGTTTGGTCTTGTCATGGATCTGCTGTGTACAAGCTGTGTGATGCAAGATCCAGTCTTCCTGAACACCATAGTCATTGGCTGTAAATACAGAATGATAAAGATCTTCCATCCTACTTTGATGTAGGGATGAATCTTATAAGATGTTATATTTGAAAGTTCTTGAAAGATGCATATGTAAACTGATATAACATTAACTAAAATATCCTTTCCTAATTATTAAGCTCTTCTCTTATGTAGTGTTCCATGGATATTAAGAGTAGTTGGTGACTGCATTCTATATATTGAAGATTCTTAAGCTCATTTTAAACATTTTTCCTCTATCATTTGCATTTCTTGCCTAAGTACCTGGAAAATACCTTATAAGAAAGAAATTCAGTGGTATTTCTGCAAGAGACTCTGTATGGGGCATTGTATATGGCAACCTGATTTCAGCATTCTGAGATGCCAAGGAATATTAGAAGTCTATGGGAAATCACAGACGCTTTGAAGTGTCTGTATCCTGACCACTGAGCCAAAGAGACTCCCGAATCAAAATCTTGTCATTTGTGACAATGTGGATGGACCTTGAGGGAATTATGCTAAATGATACAAAGGGGTGGAGGGTTATAAGGGTGGAGGAATTTGGTAAGGTGGCAAAAGGCACAAATTTCTAGTTATAAGATAGTTAAGTTCTGGGGAGGAAATGTGCAATATGATGATTATAATTAATAATGTATATTTGAAATTTTCTAAGAGAGCAGATCTTAAAAGTTCTCATCACAAGGGGGCACCTGGGTGGCTCAGTTGGTTACTCATCTGCCTTAGGCTCAGGTCATGATCCCAGGGTTCCCAGGGTCCCAGGGAGCCTGCTTCTCCCTCTCCCTCTCCCCACCTCCTTCATTCTCTCTCAAAAAAATAAATAACATCTTTTTTGAAAAAGCTCATCACAGGGGAAAAAAGTGTAACTAGATGAGGTGATGAATGTTAACTAAACTTATGGCAATTATTTTACAATACACACATATAAAATCATTATGTTGTACACCTTAACCTTATACAATGTAAAAGTAAAGGTACTTTCCATCTTGACCATGATATGGCTTGAGAGGAGAATCTAGCCAGGGTGTGGAAGTCTGAACTATTTTTTAGTTCTCTTGCAGTTGGGATGTATGCAGCTTTCAGGACCACAGGGCAAATGACACATCCAGTTTTTATTGTCATTTCCCTATTCTCTAGGAGTTAAATTACATGATTTTCTTTTGATGTCTTCACTAGGGCTCTTGACATACCTGCTAACCTGTCAGATGTGTAAAAATCTCTTAAATTCAACATGAAATATGGACATTGACATAATCTGATAGTACTCCACATTTAATTAGGCACAAGTTCCCAATTAGCAATCATAAACGAGCTCACACACTTTAAACCATTAACACTTTGTGTTTAATGTGGTATGAGATCTCAGGCTTGCCACCGTTTATTTACACAATGAATTCTTTTGAGACCAATTGAAACGAAATGTATATGGAGAAGGATAAAAAAATGCTGTACACGTGTCTATAAATAATCTAAAGCAGAATTCATATTCCTCAATGGATAACATCTGAATTCTTAATCTTTACAGAGTTTGGTTTTCTTAATTCCCCTCCTAAATTTCCATGGAAAATACTTCACAGATTTATAGAGAATGTGAATCTGCTTTAGAATACACTGACCTAGAAGAAAAAAGTGAACAAGAAAAACAATTTTAGGTATGGGTGGATGAACTCTCTTATCCCAGAGTGAATAATCAGCCCTGGTTGAAGGGCTTGCCAGTGTCCGTGAGTCTAGAAAGTCCCCAGTCTCTGGAGTTGATTGAATCATCAACTCCAGACTTGGATGCTAAATGCATTAATGTCTTGTCTTCTTTTTTGCATCATTTCTTTCTTCTTGATCCTGGAAGGAAGCAGTGACCTATGATCTATCACTTTCTAGGTTTTTTGGACCAGTCTCTAGAGTCAGCACCTCTTCCTCAAATACCACTTATGGCCCCAGAAGCAGATGTTCTTTGCAACTAGCTAGGAATAGCTTCTAGAACAGAGGACTATCACTGCCTTGCATAAATGGGATTGCTAACCTCATGCCACCTGCCTACAAATTCAGGAAAGCCACATAATACAATAAAATGGAGTTGTGAGTTGGAAGTTTAAAAATTCATTTATTCCAATTCAAATTAAAGGGAGAAAAAGAAATGTGTTCATTTGAGTTTTACATTGCAAATGAGGAAGGTAGAGAATTTTTAACAAATTTCCTCTAACCTGAGTCTTCAAAGACACTTGACACATGAGTTACAGAGTTAGAAGTAAATGCATAAATATGGGAACAATCTAAAGAAAAATTATACATTAGGGAAGCTGTCTTTTAGGTGTTTTACTGTTTTTCTCTTTGAAGTCACTATCTGAAATCCTCCTTTCCACAAAGTAGAACTTGTTGTACATCTAGAGTTGTACTCTGCAGAAATCCTTCCTGGATCTTAAACTTTTGATAAACAAACAAAAAACAAATCAACTCATGAATCCCTATCTGATTCTGCTATCATCTTCTCTTCCTTTTCCAAATAAAAATGAACATGCGCAGGTCCCTTTGGGTTAGATCATTCCCTTCTGCTAAGAGCGTTGTGTCTTGGTAACACATTGATTTTTAAAAATAATTCCTTGGCAATTCAAAACAAAACAAAACAAACATGAGAATTTAGTGACTCTGGAAGAGCAATGGGGACAATACAAAAGATTGAATGAATTAGTAAAATAATGAATGAACATATTCAAAACATATTTATTGATCATCTTCTATATCCTAGGCACTGGAACTACTGAAAAGAGCAAAGCATATATGGCTTGTGGATTCATGGCACACAGTCTGTAGAGGACCAATAATGCCAGGATAGGCAAAGTACTTCTCTGCCCTGACCAGCCCATGGAAATTCAAGATAACTGCCTCCTTCTCCAGTCACATAAACAATTCTCGTGCACTGTGTATCTCATCTGGAGCAGATCATCTCGTGTCTCTTGTTATAATGATTTATAAACATGTTTTAGCCCTTCTCCACTTGATTTTTCTTTCACTTGATTTTAGGTTTTTTTTATAGCAGAAACTGGATCTTATTTGTCTTTGTATCTCTTACAGTAACTATCAAAGTATATTACAAATAACTCCATAGGATATTCTTAAAAATTGAATGGGTTTTCTTCTGGGTCAGAAGAGTGATTAAGAACAAGTAGAAGGCAGATTTTTTTTTATCTTCTTTATTTTTTCTTTTTTTAAAATGAGAATACTTAAGTTCTAGTCTATCAGCAAATGTTAATTATACAATACAGTGCTAGCAACTATAATCACCATGTTATATATTCAATCTTCAGACCTTATTTATCTTATCACAAAAACCTTGTACCCTTTTACCAACCTCTTTCCATTTCCCCCACTCTCCAGCCCCTGGCAACCACCATTCTACTCTTTCTATGGGTTCAGCTTTTTTTTTTTTAATATTATGCATTATTTGTCTTTGCCTGGCTTATTTCACTTAGCATAATGCCCTCCAGGTTCATCCAGTTGTTGCAAATAGCAGCATTTCCTTCTTTTTAAAGGTTGAATAATATTCCACTGTGTATACATACACCATATTTTCTTTATCCATTCATCTGTTGACCAACACTTAGGCTGGGATGATCATGTGATTTTTATCCTTCATTTTGTTAATGTGGTGTATCACATATATTGATTTGTGTATAGTGAACCATCCTTGCATCCCAGGAGTAAAACCCACTTGCTCATGGTGTATGATCCTTTTAATGTATGGTTACATTTGGTTTGCTAAAGTTTTGTTGAGGATTTTTGCATCTATGTTCATCAGGGATATTAGCTTATAAATTTCTAGAAAAAGTATATTTTTAATTTGGAAGCTTTCAGCAGCTAAACTTAAAGTTCATATTTTACAAATCCCTAGTTAATTTCAAAAGAAAAGTTAGGGCTGTAGATAATCACTGAATAAACTGAACGTTTTCATGCTCTATAATTTTCAGAAATTACATAATTCCTGAGTTGTACTTATTTAAATCTGACAGTCTTTTTGGTATAATCCTAAGAATTTTTAGACTTCAGCCATGATTGCTAGACAGAAAAACCGGTAAATACACAAATGTTACATTAGTTTAGAATACCGAAATTTATTCCAGAATGGTACCTCCAGGGACACAGGCTACAGTGTGATAGATTTTTTTTTCATAGAGCCTACATTATTTGGTTGCAGTAGTGACAGCTTCTAACCACAGCTCAACTATCCAAGTAAGCACTAATTTCCATGAGTAAATGTTGACAAAGACAGACACATTTGCATAGGCAGAGCACCAGTGATTATTAAATTGCTATAAAAATTACCATTTTACATTGCCACAGAAAATAGAACTGGTATCTAAGTTTCACAGTTTGCATACTGGAATTCATGTATTATTCACAGTTTTATCTCATTCCCATAATTACAGCATATTTTCCATTTTGGAATTTGCGTTGGCATATCTTATCCCCCCTTTCTCTCACTTCTCACCATTAGTTATGCTAATGTTAAGCATCAACCATAATTTAAGAATTATGACCACATAATCGGGAGGCCATATTTTGTCATTTTGAATAATGCAGAATTTGGGGCAGATGGAACTGTATTCAAGTCCTGGTTTCACTGCTTTGGTTCTACATCTATAATAATGGGTTGTTATAAGGGCTGAGTACAGTTAATATGTACAAACCATACCACACAGGGCCTGCCACAAAGTGCAAGCATTAGAAATAGCTATAATTACTGGAAATGTGAAAATGAATACATGTTGGTTTCTAAAGTGTTGTAAATAATTTAAATATTTTTAAAAAATAAAAATGATTACGACCAAGATAAATCAGAAATGGATGATGTAAGATGAAACTATAACAATGTTTGATATGCCCTCTTAGTGTCTCTGAGGATGGAAAAGAAAGCTGTATGTACACTAGAATTGACGACATACACTAGGGAATGTTGTCACCCATATTTTGGGTGTAGATGATGTATTTAGGAGAAACTTATCAGCAGATCAAGAGATAAGTGTAAAATGGACCTTCAATAATTTGAGTTTAAGATACTTGTACTGGGAAGATATTCAAAGTATGTTCTTCATTAAGTATTCACCCCAGCTATCCTTGGAGAATAGTATGATTTGAAACAGATGCAAAAACTGTAGTTAATTCATAATTCCCACAGAGTGGATAGATTTTAATTGCCAGGATATTTTAGTCACCTTTGATTTAATAGCCCTTGGTTTTTCTTTTCTCTGTCAAATTTATTTTTGTAAGGTGGGACAAAAATTAGCTTTGTGACACCTCCTTAAAGTTTATGAGTTTCTAGTAGAGCATATCCTAAAAATGTTTTTTCAATAAATACTTGTTGCAAATGATGAGGGATTGACTTTACTTTTTTAAAGATTTTATTTACGTGAGAGAGAGAGAGTGAGCAGGAGCGAAGGGAGAGGCAGAGGGAGAAGCAGACTCACCGCTGAGCAGGGAGTCCACTGAGCAGGACCCGATCCCAGGACTCCAGGATCATGACCTGAGCCAAAGGCAGACACTTAACCGACTGAGCCACCCAGGAGCCCGAGGGATTGACTGTAGTCATCATTTATTAACAAGCTCCATTTTTCTCTGTCATTGGATTCTAATATCTGTAAGAGGCTTTATATAATATATTCATTTAAGTCATGTTTGATGTTTGAAAATTGAATAAATCTTCAGTTAAGTTTATAAATTAGATCAAATTTTAATAAAATCTTTAAAATTTTTCTTTGCAAATGCTGGAATATGAAATCTCTGACAATTTCTGGAAATTTTGCCAAACAATAAGCAATAAAAATCAAAGTGGGCCTTTATTTAAAGATAGCAAGTTGAACATATGCAAAAACTGCCACTGTCTCCCAAAATAGCTGCTTAAATGACAGTTAGGGTATTAAGAAAGGGAGGAAGGTATTAGGTTAAAAAAAAGAGATATATATCAAAATGGATATAAACCCAAATAGGAGAACAGACAACAGCAACAAACACTTGCTAAAAGGAGGTTGACTGAGTGAATGTTGGGATAGGAAGTCTCCAGACATCTTCCCAACTCAGCAACCAGAACTCTGGCAGCCAGGTTTATACCTCCCAGCCAGAACAGGAAGAGCCTTCCCTGGGACATCTGTTAACCCAAGGTGGGATTAAAAAAAAAAAAAAAAAAAAAAAAGGCTTAATGATACTGCCTTTGGGGTCGTCCCAAATAAAGAACTAAAGTAGATCACTTGCAGTACATTTTACTATTAGCAAGTCTATTCAGCAGTACTGCAGTGCCAATCAGTTTTTTTCGTTCTTTAACTTTAGATTTGTATCAAAAACTGCCAAGATATCTGTCAGGCATCTGAGGAAAGACTCTAGCATCAAAGAAAGCCCCAAATAAGCCAACCAATGAGCAGAAACAACCAGAGGAAAGAAAGAACTATTCAGGGAGAAGAAATCTCAAAATCCTCAAGTAAGACAGCTCTTTCACCTTTGGAAAAAAAGAAGACACCACCAAGAAAGGACTCCAGAGAATAAAAGAGAACTCTTGGAAGCTAAGGAATTCTAAAGCGAAACAATTAATTAATAATAATAAATATACTGTAGCAAAAAATGAAAAAAAACAATAAAAATGGGGAGATAGAGTTGAGGAAATCTTTACAAATGACAAACAAAACAACAAAAGATGGAAAACAGGAGAGAGATGATAAAAAAAAATTAAAGGACCAGTCCAAGAAGACTTATCTGAATAAAAGGAATTTCAGAAGGAGTAGAAAGGAGGAAATTATCAAGAAAATAATTGAAGAAAATGTTCAGACGCAGAGGAATCCACCAGTATCTAGCATAATGAATGAAGCCTACATCCCCAAAGTACATTAAGAATTTTCAAAAATGGGACAAGGTGAAAATCCCAAGTTCTTCCAAAAGTAAAACAAACAAACAAAAAACAAGAATAGTTTTTATACAGATAACCAAGGATGAAAATTGCACTGGACTTCTCAATAGCTATACTAAAAGTAGAGGATAATGGAACAAGTGTTTTAAAATTCTGAGGCAAAATGATTTTTCAAGCTGCAGTTCTCTTCCAAATTGATAAATCTATTTTATTTATTCATTATTCATTTATTAATACATGTATTTTCAGACATGCACATTCTAAGAAATTTAATCTTCCATGTACCTTTTTTGATGAAGTTACCAGTGTGTGCTGCACCAAACTAAGGAGAAAAATAAGAAAGAGAAAGACATGGGATCAGAAACAGAGGCAGTATTTGGTGAGCTGTGCTGGTGAGAGATCCCAAAGAGCCTCTGGACTAGACCAGGTCAGGCGGCACTCTCAGACACTACCTCAGGAAGATGAATATCAGAGAACATCTAATGTGATTAAAATATCAACAGGAGATTATGCAACTATGGAATGTTTGTGGCTGGAGAAGCCATAAATAGAAAGAATATGAAAGTAAAAAACAATTATTAACCTAGGGAAAATAAAAAATATGCAGGGAAGGGGAATTAGTAATAGTGCGCTACATAGTTCCACTGTGAATTGTGTGTGCACAGTTATAATGGTATAAGAATTTAAAATTTCATCTAATTAAAACTTTAGTATTAGGAGGATGGGGCTTGAGGAGTGTGTATGTGTGTGTGCGTGTGTGTTTGGGAGGTGGGTTTGGTGGCATAAGGTGACAGAGAGCTCAATCCTCATCTTCCACAGTGGGGAGTCAGTACCTACTGCTAACAGCTAAAAACTTAAGATCTCAAAATATAAGCATGTTATATAGAGAAAGAGAAGTAAACACCAAGAGGATTAGCTGGAAACATTGGAAATAACTGCCTTTGGAAGCTGAAAATTTGGGGATAGGCTAAGCAGCTGAGGGATTTCTGATTTCTTTATTAAGCTTTGTAGAAAAATTTGCCTCCAAACTATGAAAATGTGACTTTGATGAAATAAAAAATAAACTCAAAAAGAAAAAAGCCCAAAAAGCATTTATAGTATTCAAATTAAATAAATAAGACACTAACTATGGAAAGGAAATACATAACATATAAAACAGACTGAGGAAGTTCAGCAAGTTCTGAATTATAATTGCAACTGATAATTAGTGAACCACAATGATTTCTTTTTTCTACACTGATTTCTATTAATTGATAGGATAAGGGGCAATTGAAAAGTAGAAAAAGTCTTCCCTGGACACTCCACAATTGGCTAGACCAGCAATTCTTGAACTTGGTCTCTGAATCTTTTTTACTCTTAAAAAATTATTGAGAATCATGAAGAGCTTTTGTTTCTGTGGGTTATCTCTATCATATTAGAAATTAAAACTTAGAAATTTTAATTATTAATTCATTTACAAATAGTGATAATAAATGCACTATATGTTTTATGAAAAGTAACTGTATTTTTCAAATAGAAGAATGGCGTTCTTTTACATCTTTTGCAAATCTCTTTAATATCTGGCTTAACAGAAAACAGATGGATTTTCATATCTTCTTTGGCATTCAAGCTGTTGTGTTGTTTTAGTTGAAGTATATGAAGAAAATCTGGCCTTACAAAGATATGAAATTATGTAGCCTTTCTAGATAATTATTGTGAAGGTTCTTTGGTAGTACACCAAAACCTGACATGAAATTATTTCTTAAGGGTTAGTTGAAATGTGGAATTTAAAATGATATGAATGAATTTCTTGAACTCTGTTACATTAGAACTCATTGGTCTACCATTCACTTCAAATGGATCTTTTACTCAAACATGATTTTATCAACATCATACACTGGCTTACTGAAATGCAAAGATCCTGAAACTGTTGACACACCTACTGTACAATATGAAAGAAATCAGCCATTATGTCACCACCAATCTCATCAAAAGTCTTTGACAAGTTGTCAAGCTACTGGTGGCAGGTAAAATTTCCCAAAATTCTAATATTTGCCTGAAAGCTCAGATTTTTTCATTGGCAATAAATACTGTAACTTGCTTTCTTTGAAGTGACAGACTCATTTTGTTAAATTTTCCCAGCTATCCATGTTGGAGTAATCCTGGTTTTCCTGATATTGGTGTTTGATGGTACTCAATGGTGTTCAACTCACACAGTCACACAAGTGCTTTACCTTGAAACAGTCCTGGGCTTTCAGCATGCAACAGGCATGTTTTTTTGTGTGTTTTTTTTGCATGTTTCTCATTTGCCTCATACAGTATTAAAAAGACATCTATTCAAGGGTTGAGATTTAATAAAATCAGGAAGTTTTACCACTGTGTTGAGAATGTCCTTGGGTGAAACTGGCAATTTCTCTCCCGCGGTGACTGCATGGTCAAGTACAACTACAGTACAGTTTGGAGACACTGCCATGACTGGTGCTGAGAGAGTAGACGTTGTAGCCCCCACTGCTTCTTACCATCAGTACCAGTGTCAACACAGTTAAAAAGACCAGTAATGTCTCAGTATTTCTGTGACCTTCTGGACGGCCAGAAACTGTCTCAGGGACTCCTTCCGGGCTAAATCAGAAGCTCCTGGAAAGTGGTGATTAATTCTTACTTACTCTTCTTTGTTTCTATAATAGGTGGTCAAAAAGTATATTGACTTGAATGAAGATAGTTAAATGAGACATTTATGTGGAAAAACAGTGGGTAAGTTAATGGAACAACATGCCAAGAGGTGGACCCTCAAATAACAAATTAAAACTTCTGAATGATATTACTATATTTACTATTCTCCTTAAAACTTGGCCTCCACTCCTCCTCCACCCCCCTACTGCTTCTCAACTGGCACTATATTGGCCTATAGAACAAACCAGTCTGCCGCCAAGCCTTGCATTCAAGACTTCCCCATCCAGTGAAAACCGATGTCTTTTTCTATAGTTTCTTCTCGCTGATCCCTAATTAATCACTTAGCCTCTTTCAACTAGGTGATGGTCCAGTCCCCCTCTAGGTAATATCCTTTCACTATTTTCCAGCTTCTCTATGTTTTCCCTTGTCTTTCCTGTCTGGCTAAAATCAAAACATTTTTATGATGTGTATCCTGGTGACCTGACCCTAGTGACGTGCGCCATCCCTGGCCAATGATTTAGGTTAGGTTTAGGTCACATGACTTAGTGTTATAAGTAGACAGTCAACTGCTTGCTAATTGATTCATGTGTATGAATTGTCTCTCCCTAGGTATCAAGCTCCTGGAGTATGGAAATCATCTCTTTCAAGATGAGACCAAGAAGGAAGGAGACAAGTTCCATGAGTGGCTTGTGAACCAATAATTACTATATAATCTGTCATCATTTATCTTTCTTGCAGGCTCCATAGTGTTTAATATGGTACAGGCTTACTGTAGGTCTTTAGTAAACACTTGTAGATTAATTGAATGCAGAAAGTAAGGGCTGCTATTTAGAAGAAAGATTACCCACAAGGGAGTTAAAAGACTTGGATTGTATGTGGTAAGTTTGAATAGAGCAAAGCCAAGTAAAGTTTGTAGATTCTAGCTTTCCAGTTGATTTTCATTACATTTTATTTGTCTACCATAATGGGCCCAGGCAAGAGTGGACATGGGAAATGCAGTTAAAAAGAATAAGGCCTTTTGGTTCCATAAATAAATAATTTCACATTAAATAGCTCTCTCAATAATAATAATAAAATAAAATTTTCTCAGAATCAATCATTTTTATGTCCTGATACAAGGTTTTTACTGAAAAAATTCCTTGAGACACTTGCTGAAAACTGAGACTTTTGTCATCAATTACACAAAATAATGCTGCACTTAAAAAAAAAGAAAAGAAAAACTGCTGTAGGAACTGTGAAATGGAAATATTTATTGTATATTTATGATATGTCAGATACTTGGATATCACTTATTTAATCCTCCCACCAAGTCTTCAAAATAGGTATTATTATCCTTATTTAGAGAAAAGGTCACTAATGCCTAGAAAGAATAAGAAACTTGGCCAAAGTCACAGAATGTCAGTGTTGGGAACTGTTGTCTGAACCCCAAAGTCATGTTTTCTTCTCTACCCAATAAAAGGATCTCTTGTTTTAATAAGACGTCAAATAGCCTAACGAAAAATTGACCAAATTTATTGCAAGCCACTCTGTGAATATTAAATGCAACCCCAGGCTTCCTCTTGCTAATTGAAAGATTCCCTACAGAAAGAAAAAAAAAAAAAGACTTTTTTGGATGAGGTGTGCGTTTGGGGTGCTGGTGGTTGTTTAGAGAGAGGTGATGCAATCCCCTGCTTGTTGCTGACTCAGAAGTGCAGAGCAATGGTAAACATAAACAGATGGTCCCAAGGCCCCATTCCTTTTGTGAACTCTATGACCCCAGCTCACCAAATCTACAGTTGTGGCATTGGATGCCCTTATAGTATAGTCATTTTACCTTGTCAGTCTAATGAAATGACTGAAACTGAAAAATGACAGAGCTGCTGTAACCTTTAGAAGCAGCCCTGCTTCTGAGACACAGCCGTTTTGTGCTCCGAGGGATTACGATTCCTACGCTAACAGGTGGTGTCAGAAAGCAGAACCTAATCCTCCAGGGGCTGCCTTGGTGTTCAGTTTCGCCTTTCACTGTAGGTGTAATCCATGCCATTAGTTTAATATTTCTCTGTGGGAAAGACACCAAGAGACAGGATCCTGGAGAATGTCCCGGGATTTCCAGTATCTCTAGAGGAAATTATTTATATCTGATATAGGGCTTTCCCTGTAGAATTTCCTATACAGACATTTGTAGAACTACAGAGTCTGTGGTGTGTATTTGCGTGCATGTGCAGAAACGTATTTGTTTTGAATATAACATCTCTTTACACACCCACTGCATATGCCAAAAAGTATGAAGTCTTGTGACTGGAGAACACAATGCTCCTTGGGCTAAATTCAGGGAGGATGGACTTCTGTCTGCTTGTTGCTGCACATTTAAGGGAAAGAAGCAAGTTAGCAAAAATTGCTGTATGAATACATTCTGTAATATAATGGCAGAACAAATTGATTTAGACAAGAACAAAATAGCTGAGGATGGAAAAAATGTTCTGGGCCCAGCTATTAATCCAAGTATGGGATAGGATTGCTACCTTTTGTCTGAGTTTCCCAGGATGTTAGTCAAGGGGACGCATGTGAAACTTAGGTAGTCTCCATAGCAACTGCTAGTATGACCAGGTCAACCTGGAATCCCACATCATTTTGCAAATGTCTGTGTTGGCAGGACCACATAACTAGATGGCCTTGCCTGGTCCACCTTCCCATCCCTTACACACTTGCTTCCTTTAACCTTCCTTCTACTTTATGTGCCTGGTTAAATAAAAGATAAAGACAAACTTGTTCTCAATGGCCTTTGAACTTTCAGGGTTTAGGGATATATTAAAGGCAAGATTTCTAAAATTACTTTGGAGAGAGGTAGAGGTGTGACAATTTTAAACCCTATTACTGGTCTGTACTTCCTCCATATCCCACACCCTTCTTTCTGAGTTGGATCTGGGATAAAGCTAATGAAAGAGTAACCTCAGGATCCCTTGGAGGCTAGCAATATTTTCACATGATCATATGGTTTTGTAACATTAGCAAAGGTAAGGTATATTAGCTGCAGTTGTTGAAAATTGAATATCTTTCCATTTCAACCTGCCCTCCTGCATACTTTCTCTTGTGTCAGGTAACACGGGCATGGCCATGGGCATATCGTGCACTTTTCATCTCTGGGAGAAGCAGAGCTGGACACACATTCATTTTGGGTTTGGTAGGATGTATTTATGTGGTTCACAGTCACTCCTGTATGTGGGTGAATGAACTTCTAGTAATGGATGACTTTTAGAAATAATGCATTGACTTCCTTTTTGTCAGAGTTATATATTTATAATTTTGGATTTTGTTCCTTAAGAAGTTCCCCAAATTAAGTTTTTTTTTAAAGATTTTATTTATTTATTTATTTGAGAGAGAGAGAATGAGAGAGAGTGAGCACATGAGAGGGGGGAGGGTCAGAGGGAGAAGCAGACTCCCTGCCGAGCAGGGAGCCTGATGAGGGACTCGATCCAGGGACTCCAGGATCATGACCTGAGCCGAAGGCAGTCGCTTAACCAACTGAGACACCCAGGCGCCCTCCCCAAATTAAGTTTTAAGCCCCATCAAACTTGGGTCTTACCCTGACTTTATTTTATATGTCTTTTGGTGTTTGCCTTATGTTAATATTTTGTTCTACATGGATAGAGGATTCTCTGTTGTTAAATGTATGACTGTGGGATCCTAATTAACACTTTTTAAAATTTAGTTCAGGACAAAGTTCTATTCAGAAGTTATGCATAGCCTCTATATCTTCTAATGCCAGACTGTATTTATGTGTGAAATGACAGTGTCAAATTATAATATAGATCACCAGAATTGAATGCACCTTCTATTACCTAAATTGACTATGCTATTTTTTCATTCTATTTTATAAATTTACGTGAGAAAGCTTGAGATGTGAATAACATTTTACAGATGGTTCTGTGGGCTATATTTTTACCAGTTGCAATGAGTGTCATCAATTAAAGCAATGTTTTAGGGAGTACATTCCTATTATTTACATGTTGGGTTCAGTCACTTCAAATAAGTATACTAAGAAGTTATTCCTATTTATTGTTTCCTCCATAAACTTGATGTCACTAAATTATTTTACATTTTAGGGAATAGTCATCCTCAACTCTGAATGCTCAAGTAAGATTTTTTTATTTGCAGTAGTTTGCACCAAGGCCGCAGATGGACACTAAATCATTTAATCTTTGAGCTTTAGTGTTTTTCTTTGAAACCAGGGAACAATTTTTTCCTTTGATATTTCAGCATCAAACTTTAAATTATTAAAGATTCTGAGAAATATAAATACACATCTTTCAAAAGAAAATGCAGATTAGTTTTATAACAGGTTACAAATTAAATTGAGGACCTCTGTTTCTGGCCAAGTTAGAAAAGAGGGGACTGAATTTATGCTCCTGCCTGAAACAACCAAACCCCAAAAGCAAAACCAAACCAAAACAAAACAGATAAAATACTTGAAACTGTGGTTTTCAACACAGTGAACCCAAGAAAACAAAAAACACTGATCCTTGAGAGATGGAAAACAAGCAAGGTGGACCTTATGATTGCCCCAGCTTACTGCTTTGAGAGAGCTTCTGGGTGGCGCTGCAGGGAGAGGGGACACAGGTAGAGCCCAGTGGATTTCCCAGGTTGAAGAAATAAAGCTGAAAATCTGGGGAGATCAAGGCAGCTAGAGTTCTTATAACAGAATCTATGAGAGTAGAGAGCGGCACAGGGAGAGAACTTCAGGTATCTTCAGTGGGTCCTCTTCTAGTGTTCAGCCGAGTACTGATCAGAGAATTCATGAAAAGAAATTACCCAGGGCCAGGAAAAGAATTATCCAAATGTATTAGAGATCCCAAAGGATCAACCTGCTTCCATGTAACTTAATTGTTGCCCAGAACAAAACCCAAGAATATCTAAAGCACTACAGAATTATCCAGTGCCCAACCGGTAAAATTCACAATTTCTGGCATCCAATCCAAGATTACCAGGAACGCAAAGAATTAGAAAAATATAAATCACAATGAAGAGAAAAAGCAATCAATTGAAACCAACTAAGAAGTGACACAAATGATAAGATAAGCAGAGAAGTACATCAAGAAGTTATTATAGCTATATTCCATTATGTTCAGAAAGTTGAGACATGAAAAATATAAATAAAGACCCAAATCAACTTCTAGAAATGGAGACTACAATATCTGAGATTAAAAATACACTAGAAAAAAATACACTGGATAAGGATTAATGAAAGATTATATATGGCAAAATAAAAGATTAATGAATTTGAGGACATAGCAATAGAAACTATAGTTGACATTTGAATGACACAGAGATTACAGGTGCTGACCCCTTCAACTGTACTTTTATATGCTAGGATCAAACATTTCGAAATTGAAATTAAAAAGTGATATCACAATAACAAAGATATGAAATATTTAGGAATAAAACTAAAAGTGCACAAATATGTACACTGAAAACTACAGAACATTGCTGACATAAATTAAAGAAGACTTAAATAAATGGAGAGACATCTTGTTTATGAGTTGAAATACTCAATATTGTTAAGATGGCAACTATTCTTAAGTGGATCTACTGATTTAATTCAATTTCAATAAAAACCCAAGCAGGTTATTTATTTATTTATTCTTTGTAGATACTATCAAGCCGAGTCTAAAGTTCATATGAAAATGAAAAGAATCTAGGAGAGCCAAAACAATTTTGAAAAAGAACAAGGTTTACGTGAACACTTTCTGATTTAAAAACTTCTTATGAATTTACTGTAATTGAGATAGTGCGTCCTTAGCATCAAGATAGACAAATTAATCAAAGAAAAAGAATAGATTGTCCAGAAATAGATCCATGCATGACTTCTGACAAACATGTACAAGCAATTCAGTAGAGAAAGGATAGACTATTCAGCAAATGGTGCTGGGACAACTGAATATTCACATATGAAAAAATGAACTTTGATCTATACTTTGCATTGTATGAAAGAAGTTACTTGTGGTAGATATAAATGTAAAACTTAAAATATAAACCCCTTTAAGAAAACATAGAAGAAAATCCTTGTGACCTTAGGCCAGGCAAAGATTTCTTAGATATGACACCCAAAGTACAATGTATTAAAAAGAAAATGATAAATTGGATTTTATCATCAAAATTTAAAATGTCTGTTCTTTAAAATAAACTGTGAAAGAGGTTATTTAAAGAATGAAAAGATAAGCCACAGGCTTGGAAACCATATTTGTAGAACAGATATCAGATAAGGGACTTGTATCCAGACTGATTATATCCTGAAGTCTCAAAATTCATTAATAAGAAAATAACCCAATACATGAGCAAGAGAGTTGAATCACCACTTCATTAGAGCACATGTAAAGATGCTTAACATCAGCGATCATTAAGGAAATGCAAATTAAGATCACAATGATACTACTGCATACCTATTAAAATGCTAAAAAGGGTGACCATGTCAGATGTTAGCAACTGTAACTATGTCACTGTTGGTGCAAATGTAAAATGGTACAGCCACTTTAGAAAACAGTTTGGCAGTTAAAATAAAAAAGTTAAACCCGTACCTACCATTTGATATAGTCACTCCATTTCGAGGCTTTAACCAAGTGAAAAGAAAGTATTCCTATATCTAGACTTCCACAGAAATGTCTGTAGTAGCTGTATTTGTAACAACTCAAATGCCCATCAACAAGTAAATGGATGAACAAATTGTGGAAGAGCCATACGAAGGGATACCACATAAAAAAAGAAGGACTGAACTATTGATACACACAACAACATGGGTCAATATCAAAATAATCACCTGAGGTAAAGAAGCCAGACATACTGACTCCATTCACACAAAACTCTAGAAAATGCCCTGGGTGGTAGAGGGATTCTGAAGGGACTGGAGGAAACTTCTGAGGGTGTTGGATATGCTCACGGTCTTGATATAGGTCAAAATCGTACACTTTAACTAAGCATAGTTTATTGTATGACAATCATATCTTCCTAAGGCTTTTTTTTTTAAGATTTTATTTATTTGAGAAAGAGAGACAGCAGGGGTGGGGTAGGGGCAGAGGGAGAGGGAGAAGCAGACACCCACTGAGCAGGGAGCCTAATGCGGGGCTCGATCCCAGGACCTCAATCCCAGGACCCTGGGATCATGACCTGAACCGAAGGCAGACGCTCAACCGACTGAGCCACCCAGGCGCCCTCTTACTAAAGCTTTTTAAAAAATGCAATTAAGAATGTATGTCAATACTGTATTGGCTGTCCTTTGCCTCCCACTGGCTTCCTGGTGGTCACATGGACTTCCCATCCCTTATGTTCTTACAATTTGGTTGGAAATCTCTTGCATTCTTTGATGCTTCAAGTTGTAGATGTACAGTTGGAGGTACTTATTGGATTTTCATAGGCATTGAAATGTTTTCACTGGAAAGCTTGGTGTTGTCAGGTCTCTGATACTATCTTTTTGAAACTAAATTAATTAGGATATGAAGGTTTTGTGAATACATTTCAGAAAGTTGAGAACTCCAGTAAAGGACAAATATGCCTCAGAAGGCCTGAGACCCTTACTGTCCACAAATAGCAACACTCCACCGTTGGAGTTGGAATTGTGCTCTGTTCTGGGGTCTTCTGAGTGTCTTCTGGGAGAAGTTAATACTGTACTGACAGTTCTGTTTTGTAGTTTCCCTTAAACACCAATGAAATCATTCCAAAAATGACAGTGCCAGGTAACCTAAGCAATCATGTTTTTGTAGGTCATGTCCCACATTTTTTTCCTACATTCTTTTTGAGTGACTACATTAGTAAAATGTACATAGATGTAATCATCTGCATGCAATACAATATTAAATGCCTTGCTCTCTTTTGCTATTAATCATCACTGTTCTGAGCTTAGTGCTCCATACCCTATGGGCATGCAATTAATGAAGGCTGACTCATGACTTAGGCAGGAAACAGTGCATGCAGAAAAGAGCTGGCCTATCCAGGTTAAATATCTGCATATTAGCAATTTCAAGCATATAATATTTCAACATTTGGAACACTAAAATTTTACTGATTTTGATACAGAACCAGTATGTCTATAAGAAACATTCATGTGTATATATTTTTCTACTTTGTATGAAAGAAAATTCCTGATTCTAACTGATGATATTCTAACTATATTCAACTTAACAAATGGCATTCCTTATGAGTGAGCAGAATTAACTAGTGGAAGGAACACTGGAAAAGGAATTCCATAAATCTGGATTCTATTCTAAAAGATGTGTGGCCTTGCAGAAGTTTCATCACCTGTAGAATGAGAGCTGTTTGAATCATCTGATTTCTAAGACCCCACCCGCTGTTAAGTATCTGATTAGGACAGATCTTTAGAGAAGAATTCAGGTCAGTTTCTTATCCGGCATGTATGGTAGTCCCTGCCCTGCAATGAACTTTTCAGGGGTGCCACATGGGCCCTCAAGTTCCACTACCAATTACTTCTCAGTTTTCAAACTGAGGAATTTGAATTATTGATTTTGTTTGAGCACTGAGGAGATAATGAAGCCAAATGCAACTGTTGGGTTCATCATCAATTCCCTAGTCCCCGAGACATTCTGACTGCCAGGACCAGGCACCTACGTCAGCATCACCACTCAGAATTGGCTGATTCCAGAAGGGAGTCTAATTACACCCACAAGGCCCCATGAGAATTTTGACACCTTTTGATCCAAGATGTAATTGATGCCAAACTAATGATAAATAAGCTTATTCTTCCCCTTCTCTTGTCTTCTCTACTTTTAATTATAGCTGGAATATTCCAATGGATTTATTAGGAATTTTTTAAATTTTACATTAAAAAAAAGAGATGTATTTGTGTTCTGGGGTATTCAGACAAATCTTTTACATGGCACATACTTTGTAGAAGAATTTCAAGCAGTAGCTAATGAGGAAATTGCGTTTGTCTCACTGGTGTGTTCCTCCCATCACTTTAGCTGTCTATAAAGTGAATAGTGTGAATCTTTAGCACTAGAACAATAATGGAAGTAGTTGGCACTACCTGACAGAGAAGACTTAGATTGACTTGTCTAAGCCTTATTTTTCTGCATTCTATGTAATCAGACACACCACCGGTAACTCAAATTACCTTAAAGAGTAAAGTCTTCTCTAGCAGCTGACAATTGATGTCCCTTTGTCAACAAAGGAGAGACATTGCCAACATCTAGTTTATTTTATCCCCTGCTGGACTTTACCTTTGACTAATGATTATGGAGAGTTAAAAGTCGATTTTCTTACAGTTCTGAGGTAGTCTCCCATAATTCTTGCTTTTTTTGGTGGATGGGCTGTATGGGAAATCATCAATTCAAAAATGTTCACTGAATAACCTAAATATTTCAGGCAAGCAGTCACATAAGTTGACTCATTGGATAATCACTGAACTAAGCGTTTGTTTTACCCAAGTGTCTAGATTGGCAGCACACAGTGGGATATATGGAGGGAAATGCTCTGAAAAAGGACTTTTGTTGTGATAACATGGCTGACACTAATTCTCAACTTGTCTTACTGGCAACATAAAATGATGTTTCTTTTATTTGAATCAGAGTCTTTAATCTTATATTAAAATTAGTCACTGACCTTTGGAAGCAAATCTATCAAAATAGTGCTAATGTGTGGGCAGAGTAGGGACCAGGGTGAGGCAAGTAAGGCCCTTCCCTGAAATAAAAACTGAAGTAGGACCAAAAACCTCAGTAATTAAGGTAAGTAACACGTTAAGAAAATGCTTGCAAAAACAAAACCAAACACCAAATCCATTAAAAAAATCCATGATGAATAAAAACATCAAAATTTTAATAAAGATAGGATTAATATTATTTGGATTTTTCCCCTTTGGTTTGAGCTTAGTAAATAATAACTCCACACAGTATCATTGCTGACAACATCTATATTTAAAATTTTGATATTTTGTTCATCATGGATTTTTTGCACTGATTTTTATTCTTTAAAATATTGCATTAAACTATTATTTATCTTGATTAACTTAGGTTTTTGGCACCCTCTTAAATGTTGTACCAGAGGTGTTCTCATGTTGCCCTTGTCCCTGCCCTGGCTTTCTACTTCAATGCCCAAGATGAGAGATTGAAATTCCAAAGTCACATAGTCAATAAGTGGTAAAGTCTGGATTCAACATCAGGCCTCATCAGGCCTTCTGTTGAGAACTGTGCTTTTATACTTCCCAAAGCTGCTGTGCAGTTTAACAACTCTGGAGGAACCAACTTTGTTTCTTTCCAGATTGGAATGGTAATTCAGAGCTAACAATCTCAGAGATGAGGTTAAAGTTTGATAAGGATCCAGGAATGAATTAAGGGCTACTTATCTCAAATGGGAGGAATATTTAAAATTTTTGTTATTGTTGGACAGGATTCAGTCCTAAAAAGTCAAAAAAGGGAACTGGTAATGCAAAAAGGTATCATCTAAAGAGTAAGTTCTCAGAGAAGAACCTAGCTCTGTATAGCCTAATGATGGAACAATAACCTCTCTAACATAGTACTAGTGCTTTTCCTACATTTCCTCACCTGTGTATTTATGTGATGCAGTCAAGAGCTCTGGGACACAGAGGTAAGCCCTTGGAGGAGGAAGGGGTGCTTTTCCTCTGAGATAGGATAGAAGGTGTCAATGGATAAAAATAAGGGAAACATGTTTACTTGCAGAAGAGAAGAGGAATATCAGGTATTTGCAGGTAGAACTAGTAAATTTAAAGCTGCTCCTGACTGCCGGCTTAGAAGTCGGTGAAGTAGGACGCTGGAACTACTAGTGGCAGGTGGGGGCGGGAAGAATGTAGAAGAGGACAAAGACAAGTGGGCAATTTTGGAAGACTCTTTGTGGTAAGTGTGGTAAGTGTTATTCTAATTTTTTCACAAAAAATAAGACCACAAGATTATACTTCAGTGGGAACAAAACTGAGATTACATGGTGGAAAAGAATATGAACCTGAGATTTACTTAATTGAAACTTAGTTTTCAATAACTTTTATTGGATATTTCCTAAAGGGTGACTCTTCTCTTACATTAAGTATGCTGTTACATTTATATTATTAATATGTTGTTCATTCCAAATACCATCATAGCAAGATTGTTCATTTTTTTAAAAAGCTTACACAGAAGGAGAGTGAAAACAACATCAGAATTTGGGCGATACATGCTAGGCTGGGGAAAAAAAGAGGAAAGAACAAAATCACTTCTGTAAAATCACAGAGCATTTATCAATGGCAAACCCCAAGAAAGAAAGGCTGTCTGCCCAAAGTAAGGAGAAAAATTAATCAAATTGCTATGTGTCCTATGGAAGTTATTTTTAAAAACATTTCTTCCAACTTCTTCTCAAGGCAAACAGCCACAAACCTTGTAGAAATGAATTCTCTGGAGAAAACAGGCAGGAAAGAAAGAAAGAAAACCTATGAGCTCAGTGATGTACACTAGCTAATTCACCAAGGTAGCATGAAAGCTTAACTAGAAATTTGAATTCATAGATAACCCACTTTGATTTACTGGGGCCCACAACAGAATTGGCTATGTTCTCTCTGCACCTTGGTTTAACTTCTCCATTCCCTTCCTCCCAAATGTAGTCTTTTACAAATCTTGTAAATGGATCTGCCTTCCCTTTTTTGACTGAGCTTCCTGCTTTCATCTAGGGAATGTAATGTGGCCTTTGTGACAGCTGGTCACATTACTAGCATCACCCCTCCATATTTCCTGTTCAGATTTCAGGGAAACCACAAACTCTGGAGAATCATAGCTTTGGTTTGGTTTGGTTTGGTTACAAAACTTCTTTTTCTTTTTTTTTAAGAAACTGTGAAACCACACAACGAGTCCATAGTCCCAAAGGCTGCCAAGTATCCCTGGTTGACCTAGTTAGTACTGTAGTGGAAATGGGGGAGGGGTGAAAGTTAAAGAACACAACTCTAATTAAAATATTCAGAAGACTTTCAAACATTTTAAACTGAACTCTTTGGAGTGAAAACAACTAAATACTTGGATGTGATAGAGAATATGTCAGAAATTATAACAATTTTTTCTTTAAATTTCAGATATCCCAATTGGAACTAAATTAAACTCAATGAATTGAGTTTTATTAAGCTCTGCTAGTTCTTTTTACATTTGTTTGTAGTATTTTATTTTTAAAACAACCATGTAATCAATATTTCAGGAAACAATACATAAGAATTATTTGGTAAGATTTTTTATTGTTTCTTTTTTTTTTTAAAGATTTTATTTATTTTTTGACAGAGAGATAGACAGCGAGAGAGGGAACACAAGCAGGCGGAGTGGGAGAGGGAGAAGCAGGCTTTCCGCTGAGCAAGGAGCCCGATGTGGGACTCGATCCCAAGACCCTGGGATCATGACCTGAGCCGAAGGCAGACGCTTAACGACTGACCCACCCAGGTGCCCCATTTTATTCTGTTTCTGATGTATATTTCTTAGTAACATGCTACACGGTTTTCCTTGCTAAGTTTCAGTACCTACCTAATAAGCAAATCAATAGATTCATAGTTGAAAGATTTACACATAATTTCCAAATGAATTATTCTGTCTCTATTTAAAGTAGGCACCAAAATTAGTCTTTCTTATTTTCCTTTCAGAGTCATGCAAAGCCAGGATCTCTTCTTTAACTGAACTTTAAAACATTCCTGGCACCGTCAATATCAAAATAAATAGAAGTTCCATTCCTCAAAACTAACATGGAATTGAGTCAGCTATAAAAGTGATGTTGTCGCAACTTATTTCAACAAAGAGAAGTTCGAAAATTAAAAACATGTTTCTTCTGTCATGTGTCATACAAGAAAAAAATGGAAATAAGGGAAATCTTAGTGTGTTCCTAATTTAGATTCCTCTTCTTTACTATAAACATAACTTTCTCCAACAATGACACACAAATATGTTGTGCTATTCTTGAGTATTGAAGGAATTTCTTTTTTCAATTTTGATTCCCACCATTTGGACACTGCATTAAAAAGTAAAGTTTATATATATGAGTGATGATGAGAGTTGAGTCTACTATTTACCTGGATGTTTCTCGAATAGGGTTTTGGTCCTAACTTGAAAACCAGAGCATCATGAAACATATTTCTTTGAGAAATTACAGTTTGGGATGTTAGCCTTAATGCCAAGTTTGTAGATATTTTGATCAATTCACAAACTATTAAATTACCTAGTTAACAATATTAGCAATTCCTAAATAATAAACTTATGGCTACCTATCTGTATATTCTGTATAAAATATTTTGTAATTTTAGCTATTAGATTTATGGAAATTCACAATGAAAATGAGTCAGGCACAGACTAAATCTATGTGAGCAAATCTACGTTTTTCAAATAACTGAGCCAAGTAAACAACTTATTTTCTAAAGACAAAATATCCAAGAATTCAAGGTCATCATTTCTTGAGAGCAAGTCATGAACCTTTGTATATATGCGGCATTAAATTCAAAGAGCAGGAAGCTGAAGGTGTGTGGTCTGAAGACTGTTTTTTTTTGGCTTATGTTTTTCTTTATGGCTTCTTCACTCCATGACCTTTCACAAGGCAATTCTTTATCTCTTAGTTTGCTCATCTAACAATGGGTATAAAAGCACTTGCTACTCCACTGTTCAGCTTTATAGAGGCTTCCCGAACAATACTTCTGATGAGTAGGTCTTATTTTGCAGTCAATTATTTTGTTTTTATGTGTTTCCAATCTGCCTCCACCCAGGTTCTGAGACCTCAATTTCACTGATGATAAAATAAAGAAACTGGAACTCTTAACAGATGCTACACCATAAATTCTTATGGGCTTCAGCCAAATGTATTGCAAGCTTTATGGCTGCTTATGAGGGTTAATAAGATCTATGAAAGGATCTTGGGAGGAGACAGCAGGTTAAAATGGTCACACAAGTAATCCACATGCTGGACTCACAAGAGGCACTAGAATTACCTGTGAGTTTACTTAAAATGCAGATTATAAGACTTTCTGGTACATACTAATAAATCAGAAGTCCTAGGGCAGAGATTGGGAATCTGCATTCTTAAACAATCTCAAGATTGGTGGGGGGAGGCGAATCTTATTTAAAAATTTTATATCTCAGACTTTCTTTATACAATGGGGCATGGAGAGCAAGCTTGAGCCATATGTCAGAGCTGAAATCAGGGTGGCTGCAGTCATTCACTGTTACTATTCTCAGCTTCTTCCTTCCCCTAGTTAGACAGCTAGTTTATAGTTCTCATTGAGATACCCAACTAAAATCCTTTGTAAGGGATGGTAGGCAATTGATTATTGGGGTGATGCTATCCAGAATATAACAAATAACATATATTGAGTCCCATAAAAAGGATTGGGATTGAAAGGGAAAAATTTTTACACTCAGGTAGGAATTCATCTGGTATTTGGCATTTTTGAGACTAGAAGATTCTTCTCCCTCCTGTTCAGACACTCATTGTCAGGGCATTTCTTGAAAACCTTTGGGAGGGGAGATGAATTTTCTAGACCATAGCTGCCAGATTCCTCATGGCAATTACATCCATACCCCATTCTCTCTGCACTACTATCTGTGGAGAAACTTAGAGATCTGCAGAGAAGTCTAGAAGGTTGTGGGAAAGCAATAGAAGACTTTAAATCAACTTTGCAGTAGGATCTCAACTACCCCAGAGTTGATTAATTTATTTTTAAATTTGTCAATTCATTCAACAAATATTTGAGAACAGATATGCATTGAAGGAGCACACACTCAGAGTGAGAATACTCAGAGTGATACTAAGCAAAGCACTTTCTAAGTCTCACTCTCAGATTCTTCAGGTATTTTAAGAGAATCATGATTATGTCTACTTTACAGGGTAGATGTAAGGATGAAATGATATTTGGGGTGAAGCATTTTGTAAATTCTAATGCCTGAACAAGCATTCTTATTTCCATATGCAAGACTCTGCTATAGAGGTTATAAGAATGCAAGGATGTTGAAGACATGCTTTTTTCCCCTCCGAATAATTGCAGTGTCATAGGGTGTTGACATCTACATGAGCAGCTATAGTGTGAATGTCATGTGAGTGGATGAAATGCTAAAGAAGTTGCGAAGGATTTTGTCTGGGATCATCAGGAAAGTTTTGTTGCAGTGCATGATAGCATATCATTTGAGCTTCAAAGTGTGGTTAAGATCTCAAATGACAAAGTAGACGGGCATTTCTGGGAAAGGGAAGGACATGAAGAATAATGTAGACCTTAAAGAATGGAAGATGTGCTTGGGAAATGATACACTTTGCCCCCAAGTCCATCTCTATCTTGGGACCATACCCTTACATGTGGCAGTACGGTAAGCAGCTATAAAAGTAGAGCAGCTAGAGTCAACCAGACATACTTGTTGCCCTTCTTGAGACTCAAAGAAATCTAAAGCCCATGTGCCTCTAAAAGTGGAGATTTCTCTCCAAGATGCTGCTATCAGGGCAACTTTAGAACAATATAAAAAAGTTCATGCCAATGCTAAAATATTTCATAGTAATATGTATACAGGGATGGAGCATGAATAGATACAGTAGGCTTTTGTTAAATTTCTCTTCTTAGCCTATTAAAATAAAAATTGTTTGAATTTTCACAAGCTTTCTCTTCATACCAATGATCAACTAATATTTTTACTTGTTGGCATGCTTAATCAAGATATAAGTTCTTGTCTAAATAATTAATAACTCCTTTGACAAAAGGTTTATGGAGACATTCATCTTAACTTGTTAATTACTACTACATACATCATCTTCTATGCAAAATATTGTTGTAAAATATTCAAGATATTGTTTATATTATATAAACAGTTGCATTTAAAAACCTGAAATAACCTGCTAGTTAAGAGCATGAACTCTGGAGTCAAACAGCCTGAGTTTGTAAACCAGTTCTGATATTCAGTAGTCTTCTGATCTCAAGCCAGTTATCAACCTCTCTGTGTCAGTCACTATATGCAAAGTACAGCTAATAGTACCCATCTTATACAGCTGCTGTAAAGACTAGCAAGGCCTTATATGTAGAAAATTCTGAATAGATTGTGGCTAATATTATTAAGTCCAAATATTTTAAATCAAATTGACTCTTATCTAAAGGTTTAAAGAGGGTTTTATAGCCTCATAACAATGTTAATAAAAATATATTAAATCAAATAACTTTTTAAATTAAGTTATAAAAACTAATAATTTTACTTAATTTATATTTTTATTATTTACAAAATAAAAGTAATATATTTTATAATAAATAACATAATAAAACATATATAATATATACAATTTATATAATTATATTATACAATATAGATAGTATGAATAGATATAGTGATATTATAATAAATATATAATAAATACAACATAAAAATAAACAATATAAATATATGCCAATATTACATTAGTTATATAATTACATTAATAGTATTATAAAAATAATATGTAATATATAATTTATAACTTATTAAAATAAATTATTTTTCTCAATTGTATTCTTTAGAATTCAGGAAGCATTTTTTGGCATGAAATATTCTTTAGATAAAGAATTAAACTTGGAATTGAGCTTTCCTATGCCTGTCAATTTACATATATAAATAGCTGTTTACTGAATAAGGGTTTTAACTTTGAATTTTCAACACAAAGATTTCTGCCTTTAAGTCTTAAAGACATAGTAATTACAAAATATGTGAACATATAATTCATTTTGATGGTTCTCCAAAGTAAAGCATTTATATTAATAATTTATGTAAACTCTTCAATAGATATCTATTTGGAACCTGCAAGGAGATTCTGTAACATAGAAGCCCTCAAACTTCAGAATCACCAGAAGGCTCATTAAAGCACAGACTGCTGGGCTTCCTCCCCAGATCTCTGATTCAGAAGGTCTGGGTACGGGGTGAGAATTTGTCTTTCTAACAGGTTTTCTGGTGATGCTGATGATGCTCGTCAAAGAGCCAAACTTCGAAAACCACTGCTATAATTCATTATGAGAATTTAAAATGTTGATTCTTCTTGTCTAATATGAATAAAATTTATTAAGAAATCTGTTATATATTTCTCTCTTCTTCAAATCATGGATCAAATATTTGTGTGTGTTTTTTCTTTTGTCTTTCTTTTTTTTTCCTTTTAGATTTTTTTCTCTGAATATAGTTGACACACAATGTTACATTAGTTTTAGGTGTACAACATAGTGATTCAACTTCTCTATATATTATGTTCTTGAATTCCAAAAGGCAAATAAAATCCAGGAAAGTCTATTTCTCAGAAAACTATTCCTGGATCCCATGACTGACTTTTTTTCCCCCCCACTTTAGATATGTTCTATTAAGACCTCTTGTATTTTATTTCTCCTCCTCACCATACTTTATTTTAATGATGATGACAATCTTCCTTTATGTGATTTTAGGATTTTGTTTTGCCTGGGTAAGTCCTAAAAAAAATATTTCCTTGTATCTACCTGCACATTGTCTTGTAATCTATAATTACATTGAATCACCATTTAAAAGAGCAATTTCTGGAATGTGACACTTTGGAAATAATCCTTAATTGCAGAAAATGTTGCTTATCCAGCATAGTATGCATTAATCTCATGGAGAAAAAAGGGCAAAAGAGAATGAAAATATGTGCAGTCTGAGTAAACATCAGAAGTATCCAAACACACACACAAAAAAACGCAGACATTATTTAGGAAAAATAAAAAGATGTGGCAAATAGGTAATGAGAAATTGCCAATTTTCCTGTTTCAGCGAACATTGCTACCAGGAGCTTTCCCCGCTTATGTTGACACCAAATATACCTGAGGTCAATGCCTTTTGTTTTGAGGCAAGTACTCCATTCAAATAGCAGGGCTTGAATTGCCTTCCATAATTTTGCTCTGATGGCCAAATATCCTCTACATCAATTCAAATTTCTAAATCACCTTCTTCCATCCTCCTCTTCCTGCTTTCTTCCTTCATCCTGTTCATGTCCATTTGATTCTGCATCACATCTAGTTTTGAAGCTGAATCCTCTAGAGACATGACTATTCCCTTCCCCTCCTGGTGCCTGAACAAGAGTGAGCAATGAGTCCTGCAAGGTTTCTCATTACTGCCATCCTGTCTCTCCATACCCTCCCATTTTTGTAGTCTCATCTCCATTTGGAAAAAAGAGGATGGTTTAGTACAGAGAGCATGGCATTAAAATGAATCTGTAGGCTCCAGTCCATCTATTACCTGCAAGACCTTTATCTGCAAATTTAGGTTCCTTATCAATTTGGGGGTCAGTATATTTGATGATTTCATAAGATGGTAGTGAGAATCAAATT